>NC_133361.1:31684571-31834808 GCF_049309525.1 Garra rufa | reverse complement strand
AATATTAATTTTACTGGTTCAAAACACAAGTACTTCGAAAAGCTTGTGGCAAGAGTAATTTGGTCCACTAAATCTGCCATAACATGCAGAAGTCTGTGGGTTGTCGAGTCCCTTGACGAAAAGAGATCCACATATGGCGGAGCACAAACACAGCACATGGCTGCTATCACTGTCACCACACCAACACCACAGCCCTGTTGCTTGTACAGAGGAAAATAATCGGCGTCCTCTGAGCACTTCCTTTATTGTCTGGTTTCTTGCTGGTGCTACTCGGGACGGGATGACTCTAGCGTGGAAGCCGTTTTATGTGCTGAGCGCGACGGGAGCCTGAATAGCTCGTAATGGCTGGCAACATCAAAGATCTCAAATAATGAATGATGAAAAATTCAGCAAGGTAGAGGAGGATGCAAGGACAAAGCGATGAGAGGTAGACACAATATCTTATTTCCAACCTGCTACTTTCATCTGCAGTGGCAACAGAAAGCACTTCTCACCAATGGGGTAATTATCGCCATCATGAAAGTTTCATGCCGTCTAAAGGGGAAGCCAGTGTGGAACAATAAGAATGACTTTCAAAGGCCTGAGCTTCGCTGTCCTCCCCTGCGTTGGCATTCACCTCTGGACCTCTCTGCTTTAACAACTTTCTGCCTTTGTGCGCCTCAAAGAGAAGAAAAGACGACCAAAAAAAACTAGGGGAGATGGGGAAGGAGAAGCCGGAACCACACAGAAGAGGAGTCAAAAAAATACAACTGTGGACTGATTGCGGCACAGTTATCCCTCAGCACGCGGATGCGATAGGAATCACACAGAGCGGCATCGCCGGTCCACGCGGCCGCTTATTTCATGCTACATTAACAGACCAAAGGGACGTTTCTGAGGCTGTGGAAAAACTGAAACTGAAAAACAAAGAGCTTGAGAAATAACAATGCTGAAATACTACACAGCCGAATGTGATGAAGTTACTGAAAATCTCTTTTCTGTAGGGAATGTTCAGCAGGCTATCAAACAAAGTTGGATTAATATATTGACTACGTAGCTCAACAATTCATAATGCTGATTGCGAGAAAACAAAGATCTGCAGGGCAAAGGAAACGTGCATTTGCAATGAAGCCTTACTGGAATAAATATGACCGCCTCAAGCTGCTTTCACTGAGTGGTGCCTTTGCTTTCCACATTTCAATGAGATGCATTTTCACGCTGGAATTTCAAATGGACAGCTTGAGAATGAATGAAAAAGTTGCTGTGGCCACAAAATCACTCAAGCCACTCACATAAATGTGATTGCGCTAGATACAAAATATCAAATCAGCCAGCATTTATTTTGAGAGGGATGGCACAATATCACTTTCCAAGCTAAATGTTTCACAAAAGACTAAGGATAAGCAATAGAAATATTGTTCAGAATGTTATGCTTGTGTGCTCATGCTAGGCTTTGGGCATTGAAATTGCTTTAGGCCCTGCAACAAATATGAGTAACAGGATATTATGCCATGGTCTAGGACTTGTGGTTTTAACAAATAATAAACAATATATAAATAATAACAAATTTAACATGTTGAAATGCACTACTGTTCAAAAGTTTGTGTTTGGTAAGATTTTTAAAGAAGTTTTTAAGGGTGTGTTCACACTTGTAGTTCATTTAGTTTGGTTCATTTGGTCTGGACCAAAAAAGGAAAATGACACATTTGGTCCTGCTCTGCTTAGCATTCACACTGGCAACCTAAAGATACCGGACCTAAAGGCAGCATTCACACTTATTCAAATAAACCACACTAACAGAGCAATCACACTAGTTCATTTGAATCAAACCAAACATGACAAGTGTAAACACACCCTTTAAGGGTTCGGTTCACTTGTTTCATTTGGTCCAGACTAAAAGGAAAATGATATATTTGGTCCTGGTCCACTTAGCGTTCACACTGGCAACCTAAAGATACCGAACCTAAAGGCATAGTAATAAGTTCACAACCTAATTGGTTGGGTTCAGTGAAGTACATTTCACGACGGAACTCCCCAAATACTTCAAACAAAAGGAAAAGGTGTGTTCGACTTAAAGTGGTTGCTCCACATTTGCCCTCATTTTGTTATGGATCCACCACTTGTTCCCTTCGTGAAATCATGTTGCATAATGTCGCATCTTGTCATTACTTCCTGTTTTTGGTTCGTTTAGAAGTATTTGGTCCGTATTGCATTCATATTTCAGTCAAACTGCACCAGAGTTTGTCTGGAAGCGGACAGAGACCTATCTTTTTAGTGGTCTCGGTCTGCTTGTTTGGTGTGGACCAGGGTTCGGATGTCAGCGTTCACACTTATTCAAATAACCGAACTAACAGAGCAATTGCACTAGTTCATTTGAATCAAACCAAACATGACAAGTGTAAACACACCCTTTAAGAGTGTGTGCACACTTGTAGTTCGGTTTACTTGTTTCATTTGGTCCGGACCAATAAGGAAAATTATATATTTGGTCCTGGTCTGCTTAGCGTTCACACTGGCAACCTATACTGAACCTAAAGGCATAGTGATACATTTACATATATGATTATATTTTCAACACCTGCAAACTCATAGAGAGCTCATAAAAGGCACTTCACCTCCTCGTTCCTCTACGTTTGCCCTCTGCTCATTTGGTTTTGGATACACTTGTTCCCTTCGTGAAATCATGTTGCATAGCATCGCATCTTGTCATTACTTCCTGTTTTTGGTTCGTTTAGAAGTATTTGGTCCGTGTTGCATTCATATTTCATTCGAACCACACTAGAGTTTGTTTGTTTGGTGCGCACCAGAGTTCGGATGGCAGTGTTCACACTTATTCAAATAAACCGCACTAACAGAGCAATCGCACCAGAGTTTGTTTTAATTTAACCAAACATGACAAGTGTGAACACACCCTAAAAGTCTCTTTGCACCAATGCTGCTTTTATTTTAATAAGAATATAGTAGGAATAATAATATTGTGAAATATTATTACAGTTTTCCATTTTAATAGAATTTAAAATGTAATTTATTCTTGTGATTTCAAAACTGAATTTTCAGCATCATTACTCCAGTCTTCAGTGTCACATGATCCTTCAGAAATCATTTTAATATGCTGATTTGCTGCTCAAGAAACACTTCTTATTATCAATGTTGAAGACAGCTGTACTGTTTAAAGCTAATTAAAAACCTTTGAATAGTACGTGGTTACAAGTAATTGCAAAAAGTAGCTGAGAAAAGATAGCTCTTGAGAAAAGATTTAGCACCATATCACATATCAAGATTTCTGAAATGTACTTTTAATTCATGAAAACGCTGAATAATGCCATTAATTACAATAAGCATTAAATAAAAAAAAATAATAATAACATTAGGTAACAACATGCCACTTGGGGCCTTCTGTGCCAATACATTAAAAATATTCATCAAAACCGCAAGTCTGCGCCATTTATTCACGCAGAACATGCAGGATTCATATTTAAATAGTTTTTTTAGGCTTATTATTCACAGACACTAGTCCATATCATGTTTTGATTTAAGTGTACTGACCTACTATTGATTTATTCATCAAAAAATTATCAAATTCCATGACATTCCTTGATAAATTCAACTTTTTTCGACTGGATTCTGTGAGTCTGTCTGCGTTTTCCACATTACAAAAATCATAGGGCCCTACATTAGACCCTGAGAGGGTCTAATTTTAACTTTTCACTTCAAACAAAAACTATCATTTTTACTCCATTGATGTGGTAATAAATCCTCATTAACAAACAAACACAGAAAACTTTGATACTGAACATAATACATTGTCATAGATCACTATTTTCCACAGACACAAAATTAGATCAATAACTGTTTCAACCAAATAAATCTCACAAATGTTGATATTCAGAAGAAATGACAAAAAATAAAAATAGCACAGCCAAGCCATTTACCAAAAGTGCTGAGAAAGTGGAGAGAAAAAATTAAGGCATGATGGTCCTCTTGCCCCAGAGTCTTAACCTACTATTTTTACTCATACAACTATAATACTTTAATAGGCCACTGTATATTTTAGTGTTAAGAATCGAATCTACTTCACTTTGATTAATCAAATGCAAAAAGTAGCAAATATGACCTAAATAGTCTGCTAGTTGACCACTCAGAATCTCCAGAGCAAAATGACCACAGTCCACACTGGTATCATTATGTACATTATCAATCCAACAATATTGTTATTTTGGGTACCTCTTGACTGAGAAATTGCCATTGATTGAAGTAGTTTATATGTCTGTACTGAGCATATTAAGCTTTGATGAGGGCATCTTAACAAAGAACCATTAATTTCCTCCACTCCACTCTTTGTGGAGGACATTAGTGTTTTGCAAAGCAGCATTTATCAGTTCTGTGAAGGAAACATCTTACGAGACTCACAAACAGATTTATGCCGCGGCATGTTCATCCATGTTAATATTGAATCAGGGCCGTAGATCCTAGCACACAGATAAACTTTGATCCTACAAGGGCAGTTAATGTAATGACCGTGCCAGTCAAGTGCTTATGAAGTACAGCCCAATTTCCCAAAGTCCATCCTGGGGATTTTGCCCAGTAACACATAGTGCCAGTTTAAATGGCTAAGCTGATTGCATTGCTTCAGCCTCTGCCACAGAACAATTAAGGATGTGACATCACATCCAATAGTGCGCTAATGGGCTTGGCTGGATGTATGATTGCTTGATATTACTCTACCATCCTCTGGGCTGGGTGAGCTTCTGGGTTCGAGTCTGGATGCCGTAGACACCAGCTGGGCTGCGTACAGGGTCAAAGCAGCAGCAGCAGCCGTGTCTGGGAAGACGGCCAGGCTCCCAAAGGTACAGATTCCCTCGGTTGCATATATGCGGCAGTGAACATTGTCAGCAGTGGCATATTGATTTTATGTATGTGCCCCTGCTTTTTGTCATGGTGCAATATTCTGTCAAAGCACTGGCAGGAGAGCACCGGTCCAATTATTGAGCTGGCGTGTAGCCAACTGCCTTAACTACATCTACGAAAAAGCCCATATATATGCACCTTCCAACATGTCTGTCAATCGAAAGCACAATTTTACTTCAGAAGAACACAAGTTACATGCGCAAACTACATATGTTTGAAATCTGTTGGTCTGGGAGTCATTTTCCTTGTCAACGGTTCTTCACTCTACAGCAAGTAGTTCACTGGCCAGCCATTTCCGTAACGGCCCTGCAGCGATTTCTAGACATGCAATTACAGTTGCATACTAGGAAAGTATTGCAATCTATGTAAGTGTTTCTTGAAAATTACATTTAAATAAAATATTTCACACCAGGAACAAAATCCAGTAACAATTGTATCATAAACTGTGCTTCTAAAGTGACTCCAAATAAAGGTTCTAGTCTAGCAAAAGGATCGATCATTTTCTTAAAAAAAAAAGTGTTTACAAAGCGAACGCAAGATGAGCATTTGTGGTTAAAAACTGTATACATTTTTTATATACAATTTATTTTTGGAAAATTACCAATCATTTCACTAGGTAAGACCCCTTATTCCTCAGCTGGGATCACAAAGAGCAATTTGAATCTGCATTGAAACTGCAGTTTGGACCTTCAACCTGTTGGCCACCATTGAAGTCCACTATATGGAGAAAAATCCTGGAATGTTTTCCTCAAAAACCTTAAGTTCTTCACAGCGATGATATAGAAGAACCATTTTTGGTTCCACAAAGAACCATTCAGTCAAAGGTTCTTTAAAGAACCATCTCTTTCTTACCCTTTTATAATCTGAAGAACCTTCTTTCGTCACAAAGAACCTTTTGTGAAACATAAGGTTCTTCAGATGTTAAAGGTTCTTTATGGAACCATTTAAACAAAAATGGTTCTTCTATGGAATTGTGAAGCATCTGTGAGCATGTAGAACTACACCACCTTATGAAAATATGATCAAAGCAGATTCTGACTAAGTAATAACCTCTGATTGGACATTGCTTTCAACAGAGATGCCTGTAATTGGCTACAATACTCAATGCTGCAAAAACACGTAAATAGAAACTTTTTGTAATTCAAAACCAGAACATGCACACAAAAACACACAGGAGCGTTTGAAAGTGGTTGCCTTTAAGCGGGTACAGAATTGAGTTAGTACTACTGTTACTGCTAAATTTATTTTAAAATGTAAATATGTGACCCTTCTGTTTGAAAACCTGCAATTGCAGTTAATGCAGAAGTATCTACTATGCGTGGGTTGTGCTTCGGCACAGCTCCAGCGCTGATGCATCTAATGTTTTCAGTCACCGCACCGGTGTGGAGACTGTACTTAGGAATCACAGATTCTAGCCTACGTCTTGGAATACATGGCCCCAAATAAGAATTTTCACTGGATATTGTCATCTAAAAAAGTCTAAGAGTAACAAGTCTAAAACTTTTGTTCTAACAATTGGTTAACTCATATCACAACAAACTAGCAAATAATGATTACTGTTATGCTTTGTTCTCAAATTGTTCATGTTTCAACACCATCATTGCGTGATTATGTATAGTGTGTATTAGCATTGCATGTAGATTTCAATTTCTGTACTGTCTAATCTCTTAATCGTCATACAGTTTGAACACATAAACCTTTTTGGATTACAATCCGCCATCAAAAAGATAAATGTAATTATTCCAGCCGTTGAGAGAAAAGGCTATAAATGATCTGGCACCGGCAGATTCACATACAATATAGCAATATAGCCTACTACTAGCCGGGACGCCTTCTTTATGTACAGACGTGACGTGCCATCATGCTCTAATTTCCAGCAAAGACCTACCCCTACCACTCAAATTAGAAAACAATTATAAGCTAGCCATTGTGAATCGGGCGATAGTTTTGAACACTGGCTGGTTATGTACTTGTTCAAAAATTGATTTTGTATCATTTTTAACCAAAAAAGTTACGGACTGCAGTTTTAAGTAAAGATCATGTTCCATAAAGATATTTTTTTAATTTCCTACCGTAAATACAGTCAAGCCCGAAATTATTCATACCCCTGGCAAATTCTGACTTAAAGTTACTTTTATTCTAGTCTCAGCCTCAGATGTCACGCCCACGGAACGTTGGCTAAACGTCTGATGCATATGGTACACTTAACTGGAAACACTTCAGGAATGTCGAAGTCGTCATCTGATTAGTTGAATTTTACCAGATTTCCGGGAGACGCGAGTGTCGCGTTTGCTTTCGGTCCTCCGGGAAACAAAGCGCAGACTGATTTACTCGGCGTTTTGCTAAAAGGTGCTTATGCAGACACGATTGTTGTTATACACTTTTGCGACGTTCGCGAACAAATTACTGACTTACTGCTTGTTCTCCCTCTTCTTATTTAACTGGTTATTTCAATGACTGACTTGTTGCATGCCAGTCTGTTGTTGAGGCATTTCCATGCACTGAAACGTGACGCTGAACGAAACGAACTGTGATTGGCTGTTTGACATGTCGGTCAAACGGCCTTATGGGCGGGCCTTTGCCAATTAAAGCTGCCATGAATTCCAGACCTTCAGCCGTCAGTCTGAAGGTCTGGCTATGCGAGACTACTTTTATTCAACCAGAACGTTTTTTTTTTTGACCGGAATGACACAGGCTTCTCCCAAAAGATAATAAGACGAAGTACAAGAGGCATCATTGTGGAAAAAAATATTTCTCAGCTTTTATTTATATTTAAACAAAAAGTTGCATGTCCAAAATTATTCATACCCTTTGCAAACTGTCACAGTCTATGGGAAAATCCAAAGTTCTATACCATTCCAAATAGTCCAAGCTGTTCTAAAACATCCTAATTACCCTGATTTATTGGGAACAGGTGTTTTAATCAACTCAACAGGTGAAAAACAGAAGCTCTCTGCTGTTGGTTTGTGGACAGTCATGGCTAAACAAAGGAGCTCACTGAGGACCTGCGGCTGCGCATTGTGGCTGCTCACAAGTCAGGAAAGGGCTATAAGACCATATCTAAATGTTTTGAAGTTCCAGTGGCAAATTATTATTAAAAAAATACAAGACGTTCCGCACTGTGAAAAATCTCAGAGGACGTGGTCGGAAGCCAAAAGTGACACCTGTGCTGGCCAGGAGGATAGTGAGAGAGGTAAAAAAGAATCCAAGGATCACCACTAAGGCCATCCTGATGAATCTGGGCTCTGCTGGTGGAAACATCTCAAGGCAGACAGTCCAACGGACACTGCACAATCGTTGGGTTCCACGGACGCAGACCAAGGAGGACACCACTTCTCCAGATAAGACACACAAAAGCCTGCTTAGCCTTTGCAAATGCTCATCTGGACAAAGAAAATGACTTCTGGTCTTCTGTTTTACGGTCAGATGAAACAACAATTTTATTGTTTGGCCACAATGATGTAGCCTTCGTTTGGTGTAAAAAAGGAGAAGCCTTCAACCCTAAGAACACCATCCCCACTGTCAAACATGGTGGTGGGAACCTAATGTTTTGGGGGTGTTTTTCAGCCGGTGAACCAGGGAACCTAATCACAGTAAACAGCACCATGGTTTTGTGGTCCAGTGTCACATATGTGAATGTAAAAAATGTGTAATGACAAAGCAGAATTTTCAGCATCATTACTCCAGGCTTCAGAGTCACATGATCCTTCAGAAATCATTTTAATATGCTGATTTGCTGCTCAATAAAAAAGTTTGCAAAAGCCTCAATGGGCAGGGCAAACTGTTCATGATAGATTAGTGTTTACACAAATGTGATTTGGTCCCATGCGTTTTTGACTACTTATGAGGCATGACTGATGGGATCACACATGGTGATTGGTTGTCCACATGTGATCGGATCAACGAGACGGATAATAATTCCAGGTGTAAATGGAGTCACAGAACCACGACTGCAGTTCTGCAGTTCACTTGTGTTTTTATTGAAAAAAAAAAAAAAAACTGCCTGAATGTCGACCTAACTAATCAATCCAAGCCCGAAGCCAAACGGAACGAATGCAAATCATTACTACCTGGAGTCTATTTCTAAATTTACCTGCGTTAGCCTGCTTACTTTTCAATTACACCTTCTGCCGAAATCAAATGCAATTCTCAAATGGGCCCACCGCTGTATGCGTGGAGTGAAAGGTGAGTCATTAAATGTGTCTCAGTGGTGGAGTTTTATTTGGGTCTCGTCGGAATGAAAGACACTTGACTGATAACGGTGAATCGGATCAGCCTCGTCGATCTCAGCCTGGGTGAGCTGCTAATTAGAAAAAGGCAATGAAGAACTACCGTAGCAAGATTAAAGAAGGGCCGAGAACAGGCATTAATTGCACTTCTGTGACAAGGCAGTGGGAGAAAAACACTCACGCACACACTCAAAGAAAGCTGCGCACAGTACCCACGTCTTCTGCATCACTGGCTGAAGTGTCTCTCTGTTTTTTCCCAACATTTTCCAGTGTGGCTCGCCTTAAATGGACGCCCGGAGGGATTAAGCGTGAACACGGAAGGTAATTACACCGCTTACGTGAACCCAAAGCCATAGGCACCTTTGCTGGGTCACCCAGAACTTTCCTAATGAGCAGGCGTTCAGGTTTAAAGATTAGACAAGCAATTAAGCTCTACTTACACTCTGTTGCTGGGAATGATCTTGTAGCCGTCCCTGAACCATGTCACCTGTGGCCGCGGGAAGCAACTGACCACTGGGAAGTTTAGGATGGCGGCCCGGCCCTGTGTCACCGTTTTTCTCTGGTCGTTGTCGATAAAGCCGCCCATATCTGTGGGAAGAAAGCCAGGGATCTTAATACAAACACGGGAGAACAAAGCACGAAACAAAGCAACCCTGATGATACATTCAGGAGGCTTTTGGGTACAAACTGCAGAGGTATTCAAACAGAAACATTTATTCAAACATTTATTCATGGTGCACAGCACCACGAGATTGCATCACCATGCAGAACAAAAGAACGTTTAGCGCATTGTGCTGTGAATTTGGTGACATAATTCCAGCGGCACAGTTTTCACATCGATTTAAGGTTTTTAAACCTTCTTATTTCTTTTAAAAAGCCATTCAATATTCCTAAACAATATTCCTAAACTAAAAAACTTGTACTGACCTGCCAGATTTTAGAAAAACAGTTAGAACTACTGTGCAAATGTTACATCACCTAATTAATAATCATGAATTAAAATGTTTAAAATGGGACTGTTCATACCATTCTGCTCGGAATTGCTTTTTACAACATATTACACATAATATAAGTGTTCAGCGCTACGTTATGACATAAACTAATGTAGGGATAGTTCAACCAAAAATCTAAATTCTGTCATTAATTACTAGTATTGTTACACATATGATCTTTGTTCATCTTTAGAACACAAATAAAGATAAAATTTGAAGGCTTTTTGACCCTGTATAGACAGCAAGTACCACGTTCAAGGTCCAGAAAGGTAGTAAGGACATTGTTAAAACAGTCCATGTGACATCAGTGGTTCAACCTTAATTTAATGAAGCTCAACAGGCGTTCACGAGAGTACCACTACTTTCTTGGCCTTGAAAGTGGTAGTTGCGTTGCTGTCTATGCAGCTCACAGATTTCATCAAAAAATATCTTAATTTGTGTTCTGAAGATGAATGAAGGCCCCACTGCTTTGGAATGACACGAAGGTAAGTAATTAATGACAGAACAATCCATTTAAAAGGACTGTGTTGCTGAAATTACACACTTCACCTAGCAAGCAATCTTGTCTTCTGTTTTGGTTTGGGTAAATGGGAAAAGACGTCATTTTAGATGATCTTACAGAAATTATTTTTCATATTATCACTAGCATGAACATGGCCAATTTTGTGATAATGCCATCACGGCTGAATGTTTTTCTGAGCTGAAATGTCTGGAACAGTCAGTCTGGGTCAATGTGAATCTTTAGAGCATGTATTAAATGCTTAGAGTCAAGGTCCAAGCCTAAAAAGTCAGCTTGTCTACCACAGCCATCTTCCTCATTCAGTGTAAATCCTGCCTTATTCAAAGTATATCTGGGAACCTTTAAGAGGTATCACTCAGGTCTTCACATGTAAGTGCAAGGAAGAGAACCTGCTTTTTTCCTTTTTCCCATGCATTTGCTAAAAATGAGTTTTCAAGCTTCAGTACGGATGCAAAAGCTTCATATTCACACTACCGTTAAAAAGTTTGGGGTCAGTAAGATATTTTTTGGAAAGAATTAATACTTTTATTCAGCAAGGATGCACTAAACTGATCAAAAGTGACAGTAAAGGCATTCATCATGTTAAACTTCTTTTGAACTTCTTATTCATTAAAGAATCCTGATTCTGAAGGATTATGTGACACTGAAGACTGTAGTAATTATGCTGAAAACGTTGCATTTTAAAATATACAGTCAAGTCCGAAATTATTCATACCCCTGGCAAATTCTGACTTAAAGTTACTTTTATTCAATCAGCAAGTTTTTTTTTTTTTATTAGAAATGACACAGACGTCTCCCAGAAGATAATAAGACGATCAAGGTATCATTGTGGAAAAAATTATTACTCACCTTTTATTTACATTTGAACAAAAAGTGGCATGTCCAAAATTATTCATACCCTTCTCAATAATCAATAGAAAAGCCTTTATTGGCTATGACAGCAATCAAATGCTTCCTATAATTGCTGACCAGCTTTTTGCATGTCTCCACTGGTATTTTTGCCCATTAATCTTTAGCGATGAGCTCCAACTCTTTCAGGTTGGAGGATCTCCTTGCCATCACCCTGATCTTTAGTTCCCTCCACAGATTCTTAACTGGATTTAAGTCAGGACTCTGGCTGGGCCACTGCAAAACGTTAATGTTTTTGTCTGCTAACCATTTCTTCACCACTTTTGCTGTGTGTTTTGGGTCATTGTCGTGCTGAAATGTCCACTGGTGCCCAAGGCCAAGTTTCTCTGCAGACTGCCTGATGTTGTTGTTGAGAATTTTGATGTATTGCTCCTTTTTCATGGTGCTGTTTACTGTGATTAGGTTCCCTGGTCCACCGGCTTAAAAACACCCCCAAAACACTAGGTTCCCACCACCATGTTTGACAGTAGGGATGGTGTTCTTAGAGTTGAAGTCTTCTCCTTTTTTACGCCAAATTAAGGCTACATCATTGTGGCCAAACAATTAAATTTTTGTTTCATCTGACCATTAAACAGAAGACCAGAAGTCTTCTTCTTTGTCCAGATGAGCATTTTCAAAGGCAAGCAGGCTTTTGTGTGCCTTATCTGGAGAAGTGGTGCCCTCCTTGGTCTGCGTCCGTGGAACCCAGCGGTGTGCAGTGTCCGTTGGACTGTCTGCCTTGAGATGTTTCCACCAGCAGAGCCCAGATTCATCAGGATGGCCTTAGTGGTGATCCTTGGATTCTTTTGTACCTCTCTCACTATCTCCCTGGCCAGCACAGGTGTCACTTTTGGCTTCCGACCACGTCCTCTGAAATTTTTCACAGTGCGGAACGTCTTGTATTTTTTAATAATACTTTGCACTGTAGCCACTGGAACTTCAAAACATTTAGATATGGTCTTATAGCTCTTTCCTGACTTGTGAGCAGCCACATTGCGCAGCCGCGGGTCCTCAGTGAGCTCCTTTGTCTTAGCCATGACTGTCCACAAACCAACAGCAGAGAGCTTCTGTTTTTCACCTGTTGAGTTGATTAAAACAGCTGTTCCCAATGAATCAGGGTAATTAAGATGCTTTAGAACAGCTTGGACTATTTGGAATGGTATAGAACTTTGGATTTTCCCATAGACTGTGACAGTTTGCAAAGGGTATGAATAATTTTGGACATGCTACTTTTTGTTTAAATATAAATAAAAGCTGAGAATTTTTTTTTCACAATGATGCCTCTTGTACATCATCTTATTATCTTTTGGGAGAAGCCTGTGTCATTTCCTTGCCTTGTTAAATAAAAGTAACTTTAAGTCAGAATTTTATTTGACCAGGGGTATGAATAATTTTGGGCTTGACTGTATGTAGACGGTCATTTTAAAGTGTAGTAATACAAACCCCAAACTTTTGAATCGTAGTATGCGTGTGCACATATTTTATATATAAGCTGTCTAAAGTCATACAATATCATAGAACAAAAACAAAAGAAAATTCAAAGCTCTGATCTGATATACTACATCAACTCACATGCCACTTGTATCTCTGCTCTCCTCTGAAGCAGAGCGCCCATCCTGTTTCTCACCACACACTGATAAACACCCATATTGGAGCGCTGGAGAGAGGAGATGGTGTACCTAAGAGAGAGACAGAGAATCAACAACTTTAATTCACATCCCAGAATGATAAATAAAAAGCAAGAAAAACAACAGCTCCCTGCTATTTGCTAACAAATTCAAGGATTTTCGACTCATTTAGAGAGGTTGGGTTTAAAAGGTTCACCTTCGCAGTCACGACTATACTTTTTTTCGCCAGCTCGCACATTAGCGTGAACGAAACGGCACACAGGAACTCCTCTCCATGGCCAGCTATGATGACGAATATCAGATTTCAGCCAAAAGGCCATTTCGACCAAAAGCAGAGGTGGCGAACACTGGGGCATTAAAATCTGTTGGCATTTCCGAATACGCTGAATACATGACTAATGCGCTGTTGCTCACTACTTAGCCGAATCTGTTTACGTCTCTGAAAATGCCATCGGGTGAGTTTGCGCATCTCAGTGGTGGTTTTCTTCCATCACAGGAACTCAATAGCAATACCGCTGGCTGCTCTGAGCGTGCTGTTTAGGTGATGAAAGATAATGAGAAAAGCAATACCAATTAGAGCAAACCAGTTCTATAGATGGACAAAATGTGGAAACACTTGACACGGGAAGGCGTGAAGATGTGAAACACCTACTTTAGCATGTATACGACTCCTAAATGGAAGATAAATCAAAACATCTAATGTAAAATTTGACATTAACTGTGAATCAGGTGTCGGCAGTGCACTTCAGGTAACGAATGAAAGCATTATTCGTCTCTGAAGAGAGCCGGGCAGCGCTGCAGACTCTTCTATTAAGACAGAAGGAACCCGTAGGGCCAATTCTTCAGCAGCTTTAACACTCCGCACGTCTGAGGAAATGCTGAGTGCTACAGAGGCTGTACGCTGATTAAAAAAGGTCAGGCTAAGAGGCTATCATTACTGAGAAATTAAACATAAGGCATGGAGACACCTCAACTAGGAAATTATATCGTTGATTAAATGTACTACTGCATAAACTAGAGGAATCTCTCTCTCTCTCTAGAAAGGAAAAAACTTAATTAAAAATTATTTGAATTCACTTCTAGTAATTTCATTCTTGATTAAAGGCACGTTCCAGGTTCAATACAAGTTAAGCTCCGTCGACAGCATCTGTCACAGAAAATAATGACGACTCGCCTCTCGGTTTGTAGAAGCAAACAAAAACTGTCGACAGTAATCCGATTACAATGGAAGTCTATGTGGGGAGGCATTGCATTAAAATAAACATTAAATGACTGCTTTAACAGACTTAACATGAGAGCGTATTTAAAGAAGAATCATTTAAACATTCATACAGCTAGAATAATAGTCCCACTGCTAATAAGACAATTCAGACAACTCCACAATTAAAATTCAACCCCTCAACCCCATGTCATCCAAGATATTCATGTTTTTCTTTCTTTAGTCGAAAAGAAACTGATATAGTTTTTAACCATAGATGCTCATCTTGCACTAGCTCTGCGTCCACAACTTCACACATTACGCAATCACGTTGGAAAGATCACGCGTGGCGTAGACAGAAGCACTGACCCAGTGTTTACAAAGTGAACGTGCAAAAAAATTCAAATGCCCTTTACAAAAAAGGTAAAACAACCATGTTCGGCGATTTTGAAGTTGGAGGAGAAAATAAGACTGAGTTTTTCACCTTCCCTACCCTACCTTTTGAACTGAAGTAGACAGATGAAGAACTAACCACATATGACCTTTCCAACGTGATTACACAATGCGTGAAGTCATAGATGCACATCACAGAGCTAGTGCAAATGAGCATTTGTGGTGAAAAAGTATATCAATTTGTATTTTTTTTTTAGAAAATGACTGATCATTTCACTAGATAAGACCCTTATTGCACGTCTGGGATCGTGTAGAGCCCTTTGAAGTTGCATTGAAACTGCAATTTGGACCTTCAACCTACTGGATCTTTATGGAGAAAAATCCTGGAATGTTTTTCTCAAAAACCTTAATTTCTTTTCGACTGAAGAAAGAAAGACATGAAGATCTTGGATGACATGGGGAGTAAATTATCAGGACATTTTAATTCTTTAAACGATCACAGCAATTAGCAACAAAAACACCTTCTACAATCCAGTAAATTCCTAATGGACAAAATCCTGTCCTAGACTTTTTAGTTTGATAAGATATTTCCCTTGGATATACACAATATTGCCAGAAGTATTGGGACACCACCTTCTAATGAACAAGTTTGATTAATTTAGTAATTTCCATGAGTACAAATCTTTATGTTTAAGCATATAATGATATTCTAGGGGATTGTGTGCTTCTAATTTCACAGCAACAGTTTTGACAGGACCCTCTTCAATTCTAACATGACAATGCCTCTGTGTATAAGGCAAGGTTCAAAAAGAAATTATTGATTCAGTCAGTGTGGAAGAACTTGAATGGTCTGCATAAAGCCAAGTCATAATCCAAGCTGAACACCTCTGGTGTGACTTTAAATGCAGACCTTGAGCCAAAAACTCATCACCAAACACCAATGACCTGTACATACACTGTATGGACAAAAGTATTGGGACACCCCCTTCTTTAGAACAGAAAAAGGCACTTCCAAAACTGTGGCAACAAAGATGGAAACAATTCATGTATTTATAAATTGTATTTCCATCTCTCTTGCAACTGTTTTGGAAGTGTTAAAAAAGACTGTACCCATAGTTACAAGTCATTGGTGTTTGTGTTGAGTTTTTGGCTCAAAGTCTGCATTTAAAGTCACTCCAGAGATGTTTAGCTGGGATTAGGACTTGGCTTTCCGCAGACCAGTCAAGTTCTTCCACACTGACTGAATCGATCATTTCTTTTTGAACCTTGTCTTATACACAGATGCATTGTCATGTTAGAATAGAAAAGGTTCCTGTCAAAGCTGTTGCTATCAAATTAGAAGAATACAATCTCCTAGAATATCATTATATGCGTAAACATCAGGATTTATAACCATGGAAATTACTACAGTAGTCAAACCTGTTCATTAGAACAGGGTGTCCCAATACTTTTGGCAATATAGTGTGTCACAATAGTGAATAAAATATATGTTTCACTGTGTTTCATCACAGTGTAAAATATTCCATTTACAAGTTAGAGTTACCTTGACTTTGCTTTTTACATTGACTTTAATGACTTCACAATCTTCACAATTAAATTAGCTATTTTTGTATTTTAATATTACATCTGAGCCAAAGGTTAAACAATAACATTTATAACAGGCATTTAAAATTCAGTGGTATCAAAAATAAATGAACGCATGTTTAAAGTTTCTCTGTTTGCTTTTATTTATGTGGCCTTCATTTGACAGAAAAAAACTCTAAATCACTTAGTTTTAAGAAAAATAAGAGTTGAAGAAAAACCTTTGAACAGAAGAATAAAAGTAAGTGCTTTAACAAAAACACAAGCTTCATATTTTGAAAGGTAACGTTCTTTTAAGCACTTTTAGATTCTATGAAATGTAGAAAAATGTTTTTCTGTGGTAATCTATAGAGCTTTAATTGTTTTGAAGATTGCTTTCCCAATGGAAACATTTGAAACGTTTAACACTTTTTTTAAATAAAAAAGCTTTCATTAAAATCTACACATTATTTAAGTAATGAGAAAGGTTCCTCAAGTGGGTCAATAAAAGACAACAGCAGAATAAGAATATTATTCTAAGGGTTAACGGTCATGTTTTGAACAAATTTAATATACCTGCCACAGACAGTGAATAAATGTGCAGCTTGTACAAAAGAAAAGCTGCAGGCGGGATTAATATTAGACTTTTTGTCTCTCATATTAACTGTGAGCCTCTGCTGTTCTCTATCGTTGTAACCTTGAGATAGTTCTGAGCTGGACTTCATCTCCAGAAAGCTTTAAGATGAAAGCTGGCACTCACTTGTACTCAGGGGAGAAGGCTGTGATTTCTGTGTTGTTGAGCATCCATTTGAACTCCAGAGGCCAGCTGCCCTCCGCCAGGCAGGTCATGACCAGACGGTTCCCTTCTAGGTGGATCTCTGGAGGTCCCGGCTCCGTTTTGAAGTAGGGGGCCACATCACCTGCAGGCAGACATGAAAGAGACACAGTTAGAAAAGGTAGCAGTTCGCTGTAACGCTACCCTGACCCGGCGTGTACCATCAAAGATGAAGTCAATATGCAGGATTCCTCAATTTACATCCACCAGCGGCATAAACTTCACGGAAATCCACAATGATAGAGACGCCTATTTATGCCCGTTCCTCAAAGTGAGCAAACAAACAGAGGCAATCACGCAAAGGTTATCGCAACATGTTTCTACAAAGGCAGAGAAATCTTTCATGACACCTCACAGCGCCGGAGAACCAAAGACAGTCAGCGGCAAACCTTTTAAATCCTCCATCTGCGGATTTCGCCACACTTCACAAGAGCAAGGCTCCGAGCTTTGATTTGAAAAAAAGGACGACTTAGAGCCAGGACACCTGGGTGCAGTGAATCTGACTTCTGTCAGCATCGTCGTCGTGTTTCCCCTAAAGCTCAGACAAATCAATTGTGGCTCTTTCAATTGAGCAATGGCTCTTTTAAACAGTGTATAAACCATCTGAAATATGTAAGCGAGAGAAGCGTGTCTCAGCCGATATCCACTCGCTGCATTTTATGAATCATTTTTTTACTGGAAAACAAGACAAAGGCATAATCTAAACATCAGGAAGATTTACTTGAGAAGCGTAATGCTTGTTTTATTGGATGCATTTTGAATTAAGTGTATTTTTCTTACCCCACTGCAAAATGCTTTCTAATTTTAGGCATACAGCAGTTAGATTATTGAACACAACAAATATAAACTGTTTGTCAATGTACTAAGAAACATAAACTTAATATAAGATATGTTATTACTGTATGTTATAGCAGTAAATGCATCCAGTTTTTACTGGTAAACAAGCTACAGATACTGATTAAGAAAGCGATGTTTTGCAATGCTGAGGCTTTTTTTAACCTTGGCTTCTGCAGATTTTTATACTGGATGTTGCAGTTAATAGAAATGAATTTGTTCAAGAAAAACATCCAATTGCAAGTTCTTTAAATTGACTCGGTTGCATTTATAGATCTACAACCACACACGTTAAACTCATGCACAGGCTCCTGAATTGCTGTTTCAGTTAAACGGGCGAAATGTCAGGGGGTCACAAACCTGCTGTAGAGCACATGGTGGAGAATGTAGACAGATGCAGCAGAGCTGCTGTGGAGCATATCAATGAGGCCTGTAAAAATGGAATGAAAGGACTGAAAGAAGGAAATGGAGTCCAAGGGCCAGTGAGACTCCTGGTGACAGCTGAGAGAGACATAGTGTCCTTGAGGTCAGAGCGTTTGAGGAATATCTGAGAGTGACCGGTGTGGGCGAGGAAAGATGGGCATTGCTTTATGGCCGTTTTATGGGTTTACCGTAGTCGTCTCTCCAGAATGGAGGACACAAAATGCAAGGAGCATACATGGAAGTAGATTTGGGTGCTACGATAAAAATTTATGGGCAGAACTGGAGCTCCTTCTTGAATCTCCGGGGAGTTGAGATCCTTTAGCTCATGGGTATTCAATTCAACTTCCACAAGGTTCAGCTTCAGAATCTCTCTACTAGCAAAGTTTAGAACAATCTGAGACTGTTTCAAGAGCCCATTACAGCAAAACAGTAACATTTTAAAACATTTTTACTGTTTAAATTAACTGCTTTCTATTTGAATGTTTTAAAATGTAATTTATTCTTGTGATCAAAGCTAAATTTTCAGCATCATTACTCCAGTCCTTCAGATATCATTCTAATATGCTAACATTAATTATTATTATTATTATTATCAATATTTCAAACGGTTTTCAGGATTCTGTGATGAATAGAAAGATCAGCATTTATCTCAAATAAAAAGCGTTTGTAACATTACAAAACCTTGGAGTCAATATAACATACATCTATATTTTTTTTGCTAAGAAATTATAGAAATTAATTCTTTTATTTAGCAGGGATGCTTTAAATTGATCAAAAGTGATGATAAAGACATGTATAATTTCAAATAAATTCTGTTCCTCTAAATTTCTATTCATCAAAAAAACCTGGAAAAAATTCTACTCAACTGTTTTCAACATAATAATAATAATAATAAAGGTTTTTGAGCAGCAAATCAGAATATTTGACTGATTTCTGAAGGATCTCTGGATATATTTTCTCCTCTTTTTCAAAGTCATAGAAATGCTAATGTGGATTTTTCCTTTTGATATTGGGGAAAATGGGAACACAAAATCCGGAAACTACAACAAGATGCTACCTTAACTATGTCGACTTCCATAGTTGAGTAAACCCGAAAATGCTACTCTAGCTTTTGGTTGTTGTTGTGGCAAAAGGAATAAAATGATAAACAGTGTAAACGCTCAATATCACTGCAGGTCTACATAAAAAAGGCAGACGCGTCATAACTGGCCTCCTTTCCTTGCAAAACAGTCAAATTCAACTCAGTAATACATCACAAAAATGTTTTCTTAAGCTTGAGGGTTTGCAGCAATCAAGAGCTGTAGTAATTAACGCAAACACTCAATGCTAATCACAGATAATCATTCTAAGATTAATCTCTGACTGCACCAGCAATGAAATGTTCAGTCAAACTGACGTTCATCCTCCTCTTCCCTCCTCTCTGTCTCTCCCGTTCCACATCTCAGAGGGAAGTCATGTCCACAAGCAGACACCTGCTCACCTCTAAGGCATTTAAATCTCTTAAATCTAAAGAGTGCAAAGCTCCCCACATGGCATTTAACCAAGTGTTAGGAAACACTGAACCCCTCAGACATATTTGCCTCAGCATTTGCCATGCGACACGCGTGGACACCAGACTCGCTTCAAGAGTTCAAAAACAGAAGCCTGCTTGTGTTGTTGTATCCTTTCATTCGCTGCAAACATCGAAGGACGTGCCAGATTTGACACGCCTCTTATTTCATTCCTCCAGCACCGACATAAAACCTGTAAAATGTTAGTAGCCTTATGGTTGGCTGTAAATATCAAAAAGCAATAAGAGTAGCGAGGAAACCGTGCGCCCAAGTTTAATCGTCCTCACTGGGGTTAGGAGCACCTTGTTAGAAAGTTTCCAGCCGTTAGTATTCATCCATTTTTCATCGAATGTGTTTCACCTACTTAGCTAGACGCTCTTCTCTGACAGCTTGAATTTGGCTCTCACTCATTGTGTTTCTTATTCTTTTTTGATGCTGGGAAGATGAGGGTAGAAATGCATTTTTAATTTGAGATCAGTCTACTTCAGATTTTGAGAGGGACATTTTACAAAAAGCGGGATTTTGATTGCTCTTTTAAATAAAAAGAGCTAGATGTTCTATGCAGACATACTCTAAGTTTCCTACACACTGCAACAAGACAACTAATGGGAATTACACTGCCTGCAAAAATGATTTAAAGGGATCAAGAACTGAGAAATCAAAATTCCCTTGATCTGTGGACATATAAGGTCATTACACTAAAAAAAACATCCTGTAAGTTTCACTTTATCAATAAAATCAGCTTATATTGAAGGTTGTAGAATGTGCCAATGAGCATTAGAGATGAGTTTAGATGGGAAAAACTGGAGCTCGCATTGGTATCATACGGATTACTTTATCAGAGAATTTTTGTCTTGGATGTGACTTTTTTCTTTTAAAAGTAGACATTTCAAGCTTTCTATACATATATTTCTCATGTCTGTGAGGCACATATTCGGAGAGATTCAGGTTGATTCAGTTTTTACGTGTCTGTGAAGAGAGATGACGGAGACCGAGATGGCGGAGAGCACACCGTGTTTATTTTATTTATTTTACAAAAACACATTGTTTTTTGTTATTATGACTGTACAAAAATAAAAGTAGACCCTTTGCAGTTTAAAAATGACAAAGTATTTTTTAGTTCTTTTGGCGGACATCAAGAAAAAACAAGACAGACCACATCAGCAAGAACTTGGTCCTTTGTTCACTTCGTTTTACCGTGGAATTGTTGACAAACAAGGCACAATTCGATGCAGGATTTGCAGAAAGACTGAAACTAAAAGACAATGTTGTGCTGACTATATTGAATCCGACAATAATGTTGCACCACACAACTGTTATGTGGTCACTATTGTGTTATTACAGATCGTTTGATACGAGCATTTATGCGTTTTTTTTTTTAAACCAAAATGCAGCAGTGTCCATTTCTGATGGATGTAGGCTGTCAAACACAGTTATTAGCCAATCAGTTGGTGTTTACTTTCAAGTCTACAATCCACCACACTATTCAAACAGAGGGTTCGGATGAGGGGGTTCAAAACAGGATAGAAAATAGGCTATTACTTCAAAATTGTTGTAACGGAGGGAGTCTGAGAGGTGGATCCAGATGCAAGCTTTATTTGAAGACGTGGTCAGACAGGCAGAGTTCAACACCGGCAAACAGGAATAAACAAGATAATCCAGAGAGTAATCCGAAAAGCAGGCAGAATAGTCAGGAGCAAGCAGCAAGGTTCAAATACGAAGAAACAGTCCAATGATCAAAACACGGGGAAACTAGAAAAACACAGAACAAGGCAAAGGGTACAGCTAAACAACGATCAGCAAACACAGAGGGGGAAAGGAAAGGCTTTATACGCTGTGTGTAAATGAGGTGCAGGTGTGTGTGTGAGTGAATGAACTGCAGGTGTGTGTGTGGGTGTGTCAGTCCTGGGTATGAAGGATTGTGGGGAATGTAGTAGTCCATGAAGTGGGAGTGTGACACCTGGTGGTGAATGGACAGAAAGGCTACAGACCCGTTTTGTAACAGAGCTCCCCCCCCCCCCAAAGAGCGGCTTCCAGATGCTCCAACCACATAATGATATCGAAGGGTGGTGGAGCGGAGGCGGAACAGGGGGAGGGATGGAGGTACAGGTCCATGTGGGGGTGAAGCAACTATGGACTGAGGCGGGACCGGAAAATCTGAGAGCAAAACAGAAGCCCTCCAAGGTGGTGCAGACATATCAGGGGCCCACCAGGGCGGAGCAGATGGAGTAGAAGCCCACCAGGGCGGAGCAGATGGAGTAGAAGTCTGCCAGGGAGGTGTAGACGGACCAGGAGCCCACCAGGGCGGAGCAGACGGAGCAAAAGCCCGCCAGGGCGGCGTAGACAGACCAGGAGGTCACCAGTGCGGCGCAGACGGAGCAGAAGCCCGCCAGGGCGGTGTAGATGGACCACTGGCCTGCCAGGGCGGCGCAGACGGAGCAGGAGACCGCCAGGGCGGAGCAGAAGTCTGCCAGGGAGGCGTAGGAGCCCTCCAGGGCGGAACGGGAGGCGCAGGAGCCCTCCAGGAAGGAACAGGAGGCGCAGGAGCCCACCAGGGTGGAACAGGAAGCCGTGTCATGGACTGGGACCTGGGTAGAGCAGGGATAGAGGAAGCAGACAGAACAAGGAGAGAAGCAGAGAGTTCATAGGGGAACACCGTCTCCATGGGCGGAACCAGCGGAGACTCTGGAAGGCTGGGCGGAACCAGCGGAGACTCTGGAAGGCTGGGCGGAACCAGCGGAGACTCTGGAAGGTTGGGCGGAACCAGCGGAGACTCTGGAAGGCTGGGCGGAACCAGCGGAGACTCTGGAAGGCTGGGCGGAACCAGCGGAGACTCTGGAAGGCTGGGCGGAACCAGCGGAGACTCTGGAAGGTTGGGCGGAACCAGCGGAGACTCTGGAAGGTTGGGCGGAACCAGCGGAGACTCTGGAAGGTTGGGCGGAACCAGCGGAGACTCTGGAAGGCTGGGCGGAACCAGCGGAGACTCTGGAAGGTTGGGCGGAACCAGCGGAGACTCTGGAAGGTTGGGCGGAACCAGCGGAGACTCTGGAAGGCTGGGCGGAACCAGCGGAGACTCTGGAAGGCTGGGCGGAACCAGCGGAGACTCTGGAAGGTTGGGCGGAACCAGCGGAGACTCTGGAAGGCTGGGCGGAACCAGCGGAGACTCTGGAAGGTTGGGCGGAACCAGCGGAGACTCTGGAAGGCTGGGCGGAACCAGCGGAGACTCTGGAAGCTCAGACGAGACCTCGCTTGACCTGGAGGGAACGACAGTGACTTGACGTGTCGCGGCTGGAACAGCTGTGATTTGACTTGACTGAGCAGGAACGACAGCTGTGACCTGACTTGACTGAGCAGGAACAACAGCTGTGTCTTGGCCAGACTTAGGATGTGAGGTCGGGTCCTGACTTGACTCAGAAAGTGCTGCTGCTTGACTTGGTTCAGGAAGTGAAGTTGTGTCTTGACTTGGCTCAGGAAGTGAGGTCGTGTCTTGACTTGGTTCAGGACGTGAGGTCGTGTCTTGACTTGGTTCAGGACGTGAGGTCGTGTCTTGACTTGGTTCAGGACGTGAGGTCGTGTCTTGGCTGGACTCAGGACGTGAGGTCGTGTCTTGGCTTGATGCAGGAAGCGCTGCTTGACCTGACTCAGAAAGCGCTGCTTGACCTGACTCAGGCCCGTTTCACACCGCAAGCGTGAGCAGAGCGTGAGCAGCACGTATTTTTTTCGGCGCCCAAGTTAACAAATGAGTGCATTCACACCGGCAGCAGGAGCAGCGCGTGAGCGTCAAGCAGGAGCGTCACGCTCAAATAAAGGGACAGTACACTTTTGATGGTCAAAATAAATATGATTTCACACAAAAGTTTTATAAAATGCATGGAACAAGCTTAAAATGCACATATAATACGCATGTCTAGAGAGTTTAACAAGAATCGTAATCAAAAAAAAAAAATCCAAAATATATAGGCCTAGGCTACAGAAGATATAAATGTGTTTTAATTATTCAGTTTGGGTGTAAGCATGGTGTATTAAAAAAAAAAAAAAGCCAGAAAATTACTAAATGTTTTACGGCAGATTTTTTTTTTTTTTGCATCGAGAAAAAAGCTGCTTTGATTGAGTCTTGGATTGTATAAAGCACTATATAAATAAAGGTAAAATACAATAATAAAATATAATAATAATAATAATAATAATAATAATAAATTAAAAATGTAAAAAAAAAAAAAAAAAATACACATATGTAGGCTCTAGCGCTACCCATATTTTACCTCATTCATGTGCAGCTTTATGATTAGGGGAGCACAACGTAACACTTCTTGCATTTCTCAGTTTGTGTAAATGATGTTTGTCTAGTACAAATATGTCGCTTTGTTTCATAATTACAGTGTATACGTATTTTTTGTTATTTACCTCAAAAGAAGGGAAGTGAAGTGTGACAACATGCCAAACTGGTGGGATACAATGTAACACTTGAGGAGCACGTTGTAACATCACCAAATGACAGCTTAAAATGTTATCTGATCGAATGAAAAAAAATATACACGACAAACTTAAATATTTGGTCAATAAAATAAAATTATTAACTTTCTCAAATAAAATAATGGCATTTATATTTATATATATATATATATGTATATATATATATATATATATATATATATATATATATATATATTAGGGCCGGGACTCGATTAAAAAATTTAATCTAATTAATTAGAGGCTTTGTAATTAATTAATCGAAATTAATCACATTTTAATCGCATATAAATATTTGACCTGAGAACAGTGAGAAGTATTTTTTTATATGGATTTTTAGTATACCATTGAATAATGACTGAATACATAAGCTTAAGCAACAAAATATTGTTTATTTTTGTTCAACCAAGTCCAACAGACCAGTGCAATATTGCCATTAAGTGTAGCAATAGGCTCGATGTGCTACAGTGAGATGCGAATTCCTTGTTGCATAGCTTGCACACAACCATGCTCTTATCGACGCTTCCATCCATTCGTTTTTTATAACAAAATTTCCCTTCCACAGGGCCAACCAAAGCGGTCCCATCAGCTTTTCTGTCCATGTTCACTGTGGTTTGTTTTGCTGCGTCCCAATTCGCCTACTTATACTATGCCCTATAAGTATGTACTCTTTTTGTGAAGAAAAGTACATACTTTTGAGTATGTAGCAGAATAGTAGGCAAGCTTTGGGACTACTTCGTCATAACTGCTTCTTTAACTGACGCTCTGTTGCTTAGTTACCTGAATCCTGTCACTGTTTAAACTGCCCTGTCAATCATCACAGTTAACATTATCTACATTTCGTTTAATTTAATTTCCTACCGTATTAGAGAGAAATTAAGAGGCACGTTCTTTAACGAGTCTTTCATGCCGAGAACTCTGCTCATGTGTTTGCATAATTATGCATTTAAACGTTAATGACCAAACCTATCATTATAAATGTTGCTGCACATGGAATATAACGCGGATAACATTTAAAAAATATTTTTTATCAGGTTACACACTGATTATTTATCACTCAAACCCTTTTCTCTACCTGTCCGGTGGTCGCGCATATTCTCCATGTTTGTAGTTTTTTAACACTTTTTATGCGTGTTTGTAGTTCTAATCGAATCCTCCTTCACGGCGCAGTGTGTTGTGGGCAATATTAGAGTGTGCATTGATCGTTGAGTAGTAGACCATCCGGGAATCTTTGGAATACTTTTTTAAACATACTACGATTTGGGACATACAATACTATTTAGGACGGACGCAGCTTGTCTGAACGCTAGTTGGTGCTCCAGTATAATCGGTCCGCCGAGTCTCCTCCAGTGAGAAACGTTCCGCGGTGCAAAACTAAGTGTGATTAAAATGCGTTAAAAAATTTTAACGCGTTATTTTTGTGTAATTAATTAATCTAAATTAACGCGTTAAAGTCCCGGCCCTAATATATATATATGTAAGGGATAATGTACAGGCAGCCGGTAGTTATCGCAGAAATAAGCCCCGACAGTGTGATCAGGACCCGACGCGAAGCGGAGGGTCTTGTATCACACTGAAGGGGCTTATTTCGCGATAACTACAGGCTGCCTGTACATTATCCCGCTTATTACACGGCTACTTGCCACATAAGGAAAAAAAAAACTGGACATGAATATGAATTTGACATCTTTTATTGGCATATTTGTTTTAAATTAACATTTTTATCCTTCCGCGGAGCGATATAGAACCACGTGACTAACATTCAAACTATGTACGTTAGTAAGACAATTTAAATAGATTAATGTCGAAATTTTCCATTGTTAATTGTGGTTTTCCAGTGTTTGTCACAAGATGGCGCCAAACGGTAATCTTTGTTGGCACGGAGGGATTTTAAACATACAAGTAGTACCGGCTATGCGTTATTACTTTGGAGCGGTGATTATTTGAAAAGAACGAACCTGCAAATGTCTCAACTGACCAATCAGAATCAAGCATTCCAAAGAGCCGTGTAATAAATATATATAAAATTAAAAAAATCTATTTTTGAGTTTGACAATGAACACATCGCAACCATGCGTGTTACGACCCTAATCGCAACCTAATACAGTATAGTTCAAAATAATGTGCGCAAATAGATGAAACATTCAGAAAAACACTCCACACACAGTTCTCATAGAACGCAAGACATATAAACGAGCCAAAATGCTTTGTTTGTGCCCCGCGCTCCCCTATATGCTTTATGATCCCAGCAATAATTATTGGGTTGAAGCTGCGCCTGCAGTTTCATTATCAATTTCATATTTACCTGTAATCAGTTTCATAGAAAAAAGCTGATTACTAATGCTTTGGAGCAGCTGCATGCACGCTCTACAAACGCTTCCAGTGTGAATACTCTTGCGAGTCTGCAGCTGCAGTAACGCTGTAGTTACGCTGACGTGCAGCTCATGCTCTGCTCAAGCTTGCGGTGTGAAACGGGCGTCAGAAAGCGCTGCTGCGTGACATGGTTCAGGAAGTGCAGTTACTTGACATGGTTCAGGAAGTGCGGTCGCTTGACTTGACTCATGAAGTGCGGTCGCTTGACTTGACTCATGAAGTGCGGTCGCTTGACTTGACTCAGGAAGTGTGGTCGCTTGACTTGACTCAGGAAGTGTTGATGTGTTTTGACTGAGTGTAATTGTAGTTGCCACTTTGTGAATGAGTTCAGGAGCGGCAGCCATCTTGTGAAGTAACACTGTAGCGTGACTTGGCTCTGAAAGTTCAACTGTAGCGTGACTTGGCTCTGGAAGTTCAGCTGTAGCTTGACTCTTACTTAACTCAGGAACCGCAGGAAAGAGGAGACTTGACTCAGGAACCGTAGCTAAGATGGGACTTGACCTTGCGGGAGCAGCAGCTGGAAGGGCAGCCCTAACAGATGCAGACTCAGGATCAGCAGACAAGATGTGAGCAGGCTGTAGCTTGGCTGACGTGTGTTTAGGGAGACCAGCTGCACGTGCAGACATCAGCGGTGTATCTCTCATGCTAGATACCAGGCGGGGATGGTTGGAAGTGATGTGAGTGAGCGTTGTTCTGGTAACTGGGAAGTTAGCGGGCGCTGGCGTGGCAGCAGCCATCTTGGGTGCAGACGCTGGCGTGGCGGCAGCCATCTTGTGAGCAGGCTCTGATAAGGAGGCCATCTTGCGCTGTGGCTCTGTGCTAGCAGACATCTTGCGCTGTGGCTCAGGGCTAGCAGACATCTTGTGCTGTGGCTCAGGGCTAGCAGACATCTTGTGCTGTGGCTCAGGGCTAGCAGACATCTTGTGCTGTGGCTCAGGGCTAGCAGACATCTTGTGCCGTGGCACAGGGCTAGCAGACATCTTGTGCTGTGGCTCAGGGCTAGCAGACATGACATGGGACTTGTGACAGTTGGCTGTGACAAGAATTCTCTCAACTGACTCCTCAACAGTGCCCACAGTGAATGAGGAGCCAGTGAGCAACAAAGCAAAGTCCAAAAATTCCATAAGCGACCCTCGAGGACCACTAACTATGAGCATGGTGCGTATGGGTTCATTTAGTCCATGTGAAAATAAGTCCATGAGTGCAGTCCGGGAAATCAGAATATGGAATAAGCGATCTTTGATGTGGTCCTCGAGGGGCCGATTACCTTGGGTCCGGAGGGCGAAGCTGATGACTGGGTTCATAGTGCAAATAAAGCTGCTGGATCCGGGGTGGCTGATCGTTCTGTAACGGAGGGAGTCTGAGAGGTGGATCCAGATGCAAGCTTTATTTGAAGACGTGGTCAGACAGGCAGAGTTCAACACCGGCAAACAGGAATCCGAAAAGCAGGCAGAATAGTCAGGGGCAAGCAGCAAGGTTCAAATACGAAGAAACAGTCCAATGATCAAAACACGGGGAAACTAGAAAAACACAGAACAAGGCAAATGGTACAGCTAAACAACGATCAGCAAACACAGAGGGGGAAAGGAAAGGCTTTATACGCTGTGTGTAAATGAGGTGCAGGTGTGTGTGTGAGTGAATGAACTGCAGGTGTGTGTGTGGGTGTGTCAGTCCTGGGTATGAAGGATTGTGGGGAATGTAGTAGTCCATGAAGTGGGAGTGTGACACCTGGTGGTGAATGGACAGAAAGGCTACAGACCCGTTTTGTAACAATTGTGGTGTTTTAATATAAAAATCTTGATAACATTATAAGCAGACCACAGACAACAGTACAAAATAATAAGCAAAGGCAGTTCATGGCTCCTTTAAAAATATTCTAACTACGATTGTCATAATACCAAAATTTCACAGGTTTGTACAAACATTAGTGGACTTCCATGTCTCAAATTGCAATCTCAATACCACAGAAAACATAGTTCTGCTACTACACATTTTACTTTATTTCAAAAACCTATCAAACATTTTTTGAATGTTTTCTGTTTTAATGTTTAAAATGTCTTATCAAGGCTGCATTGATATGATCAAAAATACAGTAAAACAGTAATATTGTAAAATATTATTACAATTAAAGAAAACTATTTTATATTTTGAATTATCATTACTCCAGTCTTCAAGGTCAAATGATCATTCAGAAATCATTCAGAAATGCTGATTTAATGCTTATATTCTTATTATTATTTAGGTTGAAAACAGTTGTGCTGCTTAATATTTGTGTGGAAACCAGGATAGTTTTTTCAGGATTCTTTGATGAATAGAAAGTTCAAAAGAACAGCATTTATCTGAAATAGAAATCTTCTGTGCCATGATAAATGCATTTACTGTCACTTTTGATCAATTTAGTGCATCCTTGCCGAATAAAAGTACTAATTTCTTTCTAAAAATATATCTTACTGACCCCAAACTTTTTAACAGCAACATATACAGATATCAAAACAGGACCTCCTCTTAATATATAGTTATGCTTACTCCTCACATTTGCATATCAAAATCTATTCATTATTGGTCCGTCTTTATGAACGACGATATAGGCTTCTCTAAAGCCAAGGGCTGTAAGTATTCATCATTTACATTTAAATATAGGGCAATATACAAGAAAAATATATGTTTAGAAAAGCAAATCAAACTCAAAAGCTCTGGTACTCTGCGAGAATCTTAAACTGAGCTGCTATGCCACATTTACAGTAGTGAAAATAGCCTGTTTACTTCTAAGGGCCTGAGAAAGGGTAACTAAATTACAACCTATGAATCCTTTTCTAACCAAGTGGACAAACAAAAAACCACCCACTTCTAAAATTTGACTCCTTTAAAACAACGCGTTGTACGATTACACCTTAGGATCAAAACATTTATGGAGTAAAGATACATTTCTTCAGTGCGCATGTGAGGGGAATATCCTCAGTGTGCACAAGGAAAATCTGTCACCAGCAAAAGTCAGACCTGCAAACTCATCAGAGAAAAAAAGGTGACAGTCTCTGGAAGGGGGTGGGGGGTGGGGGGGGGGTTTACTGAAAAACATTATTTTTTTTCCTTCTTAGCCTGGACAAGGGTTTCACAAACACACACACGCACGCAAACGCCATGGAGGGAAACTGAAAAACATTCACAAACTATTTAATATATTTTACAGTTCAAGATAAAACTTAAAAGATGTAGTTATTAAATTATATGAAATATTTCAATATATAGGAATTATCGATTCACATTGAGTGCATTATTTATTTTTTATACCATCAATATTTAACGTAGTTTGTAGTGAACTATATATAAGTATTTAAATAATTCACCCTTATAGGCTGTTTGTGTGTGAGCTTAATGTCTTTCTGCACTTGCTATAATATATATATATACACACACACACACACACACACACACACACACACACACACACACACACACACACACACACACACACACACTTAAGGGCAGTAAAAGTACTACAATTTATTATACTAGATATTGTATAATAAATAAAAAAGCCGTCTTGAAAAATATAGGGAGTTTAAAAGGCAGCTGCATAATAAATAATCCTCTGCTGCCATCTATTGGTTATATGGGTAATTCCATATTATTTAAAAAAAAAAAAGACGTTGTTTTCTGCTAAAAGTCATTTTGTCCGATGCAGTTTTTTATTAATGAAAAATGAGTCCTTGAAGTACATTTTATTTCACAACTGTAGAGTTGGAAAATAATAAAGGCTTTAAAATATTGTGATAAGATTTTAAAAATGTGTTCATGACTTTGAAGGCAAGTTAGTGATTATCAAGAATACGATTAAGATGTCCTTGAAGAGAAATATGGCTTGCTAGCTAACGTTAGCCTAAACACGTTATGACAGTGTTTAGCTGTCAGTATTTAAATGTACAACTATGCAGATACAGAGAGTACGGGATTACCAGGCTCTGCGTTTAAATGATATGTTGTTAAATAATAGTAAACTGAATGTTCACGCCGCTAACATTGTTTATAATGTTGCAATTATCATTTTTCTCAGTTTCTGATAAGAACGAGGCAGTAGATGAGTCTCAAGAGTGTTCACCTAATATATAGCACATATAAAATTAGCTTTAGCGGAAGTTTACGAGCTGCTTATCTTCATGCAGAAGTTCTAAAGAACGCTCCGTGCATACGGTCATTTCAATTTCCATCATTCCATCAGTTTCCACATTAGGTCAGGTGTCTCTTGACAGGCGCGAACACAGATGGCAGTGTGTTTCAAGATACTGAAGCAAGCGCTGAGATTGGTCCAGGAAAAATGTCATTTATAAGAATTGTCCAATAATGGCCTACATGGCACGCAAGCCCACCCCCACCTCCCTCTCTTGACAGGCGCGAGCTCAGTTGAGATTCCGATCGGCCCAGATGTCAAGCCCAACCCCCCCCCCCCCCTCCCTAAAAAAACTCTCCGGTTCTACACGATTCACGTGAATGACCCAATTGACAATGAAAACGGCGATTATCGCCGAAAAGCGACAAGTTTGCAGGTCTGAAAAGTACACACTCATCATGATGGGCTATCTTATGTTTGCAACTAACATTGTCCATCTTGATGAAAAAGGCCAAAAAGGACCTTGATTGTGTTAGCATAAGTGCCGTAGGTATTCCCAGCGAAACATCCAGAGAAGAATTCACAATGACTGTACGTCGCTCTTGAGACGCGCTCTGTTTGATATGCTGTGGGAACGGCTGTCCTTGTGAATACCAACGAGTCCCCTACAAATTCTCATTCAGATCAAATCAAGCAGACAAAAAATAGGAAGGGGAGGAAAAGAAACAAGTACAACTGCAGCAAATCAGCTCTTCACCTTCCGTTAAGGAAATGAAAACATCCTCTTCTGCTTATCAATGTCATAACGATACAGCATTCGCAAACATCCCTCCATCAAATTCAAAACGAACGTTATTAATGAGCATAATAACGGTATATCAGATAAAGGCAGGATTTTGATGTAGATTCAGGCAGTTGAAGCCTCTTTAAGCATGCTACGTCTCGAGAAAGACCCTTCCCATCTGCTGCGGGTCCCTGGGTGGCTCCAGCAGATGCCTGTTAGACAGGTAGTGTGCGGGCGTCTTTTCCCGTCTACTCCACCTTTCCTATTTTGCCAGGTGTGCTCAATGGAGCCTTCACTTTCCATTTGTCTGTGCATGAAGCTGGAGTGGCAGTGTGGGGCTCATCAGCATTCTGCCTCTCCAGTGGACCGTACCACTGCAAGACGACTTCAGGAATGCATAAGCAGAGACCAAGAAGGAAATTCAATTTGTTGGGATTATTATCAAAGATGAAATGTTCCGACAGCAGACAGCTTGGCTAAAAGTGGATGTAACAGGCCTCCTCCAGGCCTGATGGGCTAAGTTGATGAAACCGACCCAGGCTTTTTCATTAGCTGCTGCTGCTTCCCTAATTTTTTCAAACTTTTTGGGATGCAAACCTGACAGAGGGATGCAACAAAAATCCTGGATTTGATTATATTTCTAACAAGTAACTAAGGATCTCAGAAGTAGCTAACTTTGGTACGAGTCGCTCAGAACATTTTTATAGTATTTTAAATACTATATTTTAAATAAAGCCTAACAGAGCTGCTGCTGTCTATTATGTATAATTCCCAATGACCAAAAGAAAAGGCTTTTTTTGGGTATTACAGCAATCAAACGCTTCCTATAATTGCTGACCAGCTTTTTGCATGTCTCCACTGGTATTTTTGCTCATTCATCTTTAGCGATGAGCTCCAACTCTTTCAGGTTGGAGGGTCTCCTTTCCATCACCCTGATCTTTAGCTCCCTCCACAGATTCTCAATTGGATTTAAGTCAGGACTCTGGCTGGGCCACTGCAAAACGTTAATGTTTTTGTCTGCTAACCATTTCTTCAACACTTTTGCTGCGTGTTTTGGGTCGTTGTCGTGCTGAAATGTCCACTGGTGCCCAAGGCCAAGTTTCTCTGCAGACTGCCTGATGTTGTTGTTGAGAATTTTGATGTATTGCTCCTTTTTCATGGTGCTGTTTACTGTGATTAGGTTCCCTGGTTCACCGGCTGAAAAACACCCCCAAAACATTATGTTCCCACCACCATGTTTGACAGTAGGGATGGTGTTCTTAGGGTTGAAGGCTTCTCCTTTTTTACGCCAAATAAAGGCTACATTATTGTGGTCAAACAATTAAATTTTTGTTTCATCTGACCATAAAACAGAAGACCAGAAGTCTTCATTTGCAAAGGCTTTTGTGTGCCTTATCTGGAGAAGTGGTTTCCTCCTTGGTCTGCGTCCGTGGAACCCAGCGGTGTGCAGTGTCTGTTGGACTGTCTGCCTTGAGATGTTGCCACCAGCAGAGCCCAGATTCATCAGGATGGCCTTGGTGGTGATCCTTGGATTCTTTTTACCTCTCTCACTATCTCCCTGGCCAGCACAGGTGTCACTTTTGGCTTCCGACCATGACCTCTGAGATTTTTCACAGTGCAGATTGTCTTGTATTTTTTAATAATACTTTGCACTGTAGCCACTGGAACTTCAAAACATTTAGATATGGTCTTATAGCCCTTTCCTGACTTGTGAGCAGCCACAATGCGCAGCCGCAGGTCCTCAGTGAGCTCTTTTGTTTAGCCATGACTGTCCACAAACCAACAGCAGAGAGCTTCTGTTTTTCACCTGTTGAGTTGATTAAATGAATCAGGGTAATTAGGATGCTTTAGAACAGCTTGGACAATTTGGAATAGTATAGAACTTTGGATTTTCCCATAGACTGTGACAGTTTGCAAAGGGTATGAATAATTTTGAACATGCCACTTTTTGTTCAAATGTAAATAAAAGCTGAGAAATATTTTTTTCCACAATGATGCCTCTTGAACATCGTCTTATTATCTTTTGGAAGAAGCCTGTTTCATTTCCAGTCAAAAAAAACTTGCTGGTTGAATAAAAGTAAGTAATCTTCAGGCTTGCTGTTTGAGCCCGGAGTTAATAAAGTGGCCAAATGCAGGTCAATAATATTTGGTATGTGGCTTATTTTTAAGATTGGAGTTTGGATTTTATTATGAGCTTGTTTTCTAGCAAGATCTGGCAACACTACTGAGTCAAAATGCACCCTGTGGAGAAAAAAAAAAAAAAAAAAAAAAAAACCACTACTCTGATACACATTTAAATACGTCATTAACAACTAGTTGTTCAGTTCAGTTCCATACACACTGTGGTTGTCACTACCTGAACTCTTTGGGAGTCATTTTGTTTGTAGAATGCATTTGTCACTCCCATAAATTACTGAACGGTTTGTGTACAGAAAAGGATTAAGCACTAAAAGGTCAATTGACAATTAAATTTAGATGGAGTGTGTACATAGCCTTAATGCATTTATTTGCTTCTTTAATAGGACTAAGATTTTAGCCAATAATTAGTTTTATTTTATGGCCAATAACCTATAAATAGCCAGTATTGAATATAAATATAATTCTGTCTAAAATAACCTAAATAATAACAACACTTACAGTAAATCAATGCAAAATCTGTCATGATCTGGGCTGAGGGAAAACCCCCCAGGCCAGATCATGACAAAATCAATAGTTATCCATATTTTTCATACAGTACATTAGTGTTGTAATACCTAAATTCACTTAAGCATCACAATTTTACTCTGTATGCTATGAAATGTGGATAACAATTTATTTTGAGATGAAGAATTCTTCAAGGAATAGTGCTGTTGAGTTATATCCTTTTACTGTAATCTTACTCTTGCCCTTCAGGTTAGAGCTAGATGACGGAAAAAGCTTTTTAAAAATCTAAAAATAGGCAGATAACAAACACTACAACATAAAATATGAATTTCAACTGGTAATGGTTGCCTTTTGAAATTTAAGTATTGTCACAACACTACAACTACCTCAAATATCCCACCAGCCACGAAAAGCAAGCTCACTTTGCATTCCTTGTCAAATCAAGGACCCTCTGGAATCATTTGTAACGTCAGATAAGGAGCTAACAGCCTCCTGATGCTGGTTACTTCTGCACTCCATAGGAAATACGGGCCTGCCTTCTGACTCTTAACTCAATTACCTTTAAAAGGGCTCCTGGGAGCACTAGCCTGCTTTTTATCTGTCAGTCTGTCTGGGGGAGTAAAGCCCACACACTGACAATCAGAGTGGGCAAAACTAGCTCATTACCATCCATTTGATGAGCTGACTGTGAATCAAAGCGCTAGCCAGGGCTTTGAACCTGAGAGCACAGGCGCTTGACAAGATATGATACATCAACACATGAAGAAACATGCATGTGAAGTTAGTTAATAGTCAACTGCATACTGGCGCACACACAGCTTCAAACTTTGCAAATTATAGTGATAATGATAGGGAATGTAAGATTTCAACTCATGAACAGGGTCAAATGATTTTAATAAGTGGTGTTTGCTAGGGAAACTGTCATTTTTACTATTGCTCAAACTTGAAAACAACACGCAACCATGCAGCAATGTGCTAAAATGACTCAAATCACATTGCAACAGTCAATCAACTACCAAAAACACCCGAGCAACCATACAGCAATATGCAAAAACCCGCTAAAAATAGTGACAATATAGCAACTATATAGCAACATGCCTAAAACTGCTGACAACACTTTAGAGCCCAACTAGAAACACCCTCCCAATCACACAGGACACCCTAGCAACCATACAACAACATGATTTAAAAAATGCTCTAAAAACACCTTAGCAATCACCCAGTCCCTATAAACCATTCAGTAAAACAACTGAGAACAATTTTGAGACCACCTAGAAACACCCTGTTAATCACTCAGGGCACCCTAGCAACCATACAACAACATGATTGAAAAACACTCTAAAAACACCTTAGTGTCATCCTAGCAACACCTTAGCAACCACCAAATCCCCAGAAACCATACAGTAAAACCAATGAGAACACCTAGAGTGCTTTGAGAGGTGCTTTGAGAGATCCTTTGAGAGCACCTAGAAACACTGTGCCAATCACTCAGGACACCCTAGCAACCATACAGTAACATGATTAAAAAACACTCTAAAAACACCTTACTGACACCCTAGCAACCACCAAGTCTGTAGAAACCATTCTGAGAACATTTTTGAGACCACCTAAAAACCATAGATATATATACGTAGATGCCTCATTAGCGACTGTTTCTATGGGCCGTTATACGTAAGCCATCCGCCATTTCACTGCGGTCTACTTGACGTCATTCACCCATAGATCTCATAGTAATCACTGAAAATTCGAAAAGCCACAGTCCTGCACAGCCGTTGGTCTGCGAACCTACAGTATGGTGAATGACGTCAAGTGGACCGTTCCAATATGGCGGACGCATCTACGTGCTTGGAGCGGTCCAATGCAGTATCTATGTATATATATCTATGCTAAAAACACTGTGCCAATCAATCAAGACAGCCTAGCAACCATACAACAACATGACTGAAAATAACACTTTAAAAAACACTTAAGCCCCGTTCACACTAGCAGCGACTTCTGTCGCTGCATGTCGCCAGAGGCTGGCGATGAGGTCGCTAGTGGGCGTTCTTATTACTGGTCGCTTAGTAACATCATTTAACAGACGTTTTTATCCAAAGCAACTTTAGAAACAAAGACAAGCATGTTACAATTCATTTTAATGCAGTTAATATTATTTTTAATATGGTACGTTTATTTGCTGTCTAATCATTTATGATTTTGTCTGTTGTCATACATTTAACACATTTTGGTTTAGATTTTTTAAGAGGTAATATCTAATTTTACATCCTATTAGTTCATTAAAAACCTACTTGGAATCCCCACGATATTGGCCACCCCTTTCCATGCCTCATTTTTAAAATTTATGTCCCTGTATGTGCTAACGGCAGGAATTAATTTCTCCTCTGCTGGAGCTGAAAGGAGAATGATCACATGAGCACTATCATCTTCTTTCCTATTGGCTGTCGCTCCCGAAAGTCGCTCTTCATTTGCATAAAGTTTAGAGATTCTGAACTTTGTCGCGTCGCTCGACACGCCCACATCCGGTCGCCAACGGTCGCTGACGGCCGCTGTCGCTCTCGTCGCCGGAAATCGCCAGCTCTCCGTGGAAATGAATGGGATCGCGTCGCTGTGTCGCGTGTAGTGTGAACGGGGCTTTAGTGACAACCTAGCAACACCTTAGCAAACACCCAGATAAAACTCTAGTTACTACAGAGAGTATGCTAAAACTACAGACTAAACTGTAGAAACCAATCAGAAACACCCTAAGACCATATTGCAACATGTTGAAACACTCAAAAAACATCTTAGTGACAACCTAGCAACACCTTAGCAGCTACCCAGACCCTAAAAATCGTAGAGTGAAACAATTGAGAACACTAAAGACCAGTTAGAAGCAGTCTGCAAACCACCAAGAACACCATAGCAACCATCTAACATGCTTAACATAAACACTCTAAAAACACCTTAGTGACATCCTAGTAACACCTTAGCAACCACTTGCTACGTCCCGAGAAACCATTCAGTACAACCAACGAGAACATTTTTGAGACCACCTAGAAACACCCTGTCAATCACTCAGGACACCTTAGTAACCATACAACAACATTATTGAAAAAACATTGTAAAGACACCTTAGTAACAACCTAGCAACACCTTAGCAACCACTAGGTCCCTAGAAACCATACAGTAAAACCAATGAAAACACTTTTGAGACCACCTAGAAAAACCCTGCCAATCACTCAGAACACCCTAGCAACCATACAAAAAATGATCTAAAAAACCTTAGTGACATCCTAGCAACACCTTAGCAACCACCAACTCCCTAGAAAAAAAAACAGTTTTCAGTTAAAAACGCTATTGGTCAACATAGAAAGACCCTGCCAACCACCTAAAACACCCTAGCATCCACATAGCTGTTTGTTAAAAAACACTAAGAATACCTTGTTAACATCCTGACAACCAAACACAACACCTTAGCAACCACACACAAATCTGCTAAAAAACCCTTAACTTGCATTTTCAAGCATCATATTTTCCTCAGAATTTCACCAGAAACAAATGTAGTTTTTATTGATTTCTAATGCAATAATAGTTGAACTAGTATCTGTGAGGTTCAGTTGCATCTTGATGTGGGATCACTGTTAAATTAACGATATTTGCTCCTGAAACGATAAACGAACAGATGATTCTCTTTAAGAATACCAATTAAAGCCTTATCTTCAAAAGGTAGAAACTTCTAATCTAAAAATCAGTGCAGTAAGCTTGGTTCTGCATGTAGAGTGAAAGTTAAAGTCTTTTCCTGGCCGGATGGCACAGGATGATCATTCCTCTGCCTGACACTGTCTGACAGGCCAGACAGGGAGCAATCAACCCTGTCTACACATCACTGTGGAGACTAACACTCAGAGTCCAACACAGATGGACAGAGAGAAACACTGAAATTCACCCTCAATACTCACTCTGGGACGGGAAGGATCTCGTTCACTAGAGAAGCCAAGTTCATCTACTCGGATTTGATGAGAAGAGTGAGCTTGGTTAGATAAACACTATGAAATAAATATGAATGAACATCAGAAGGTATTTTATTTCAACCGCAAAAAGACGTCAATACACACAATTGTTCAAGTTAAAGTCCACTGAAGTTAATCTACTCTCCTCTCTGATTGAGTGTTATGACTGGTCAGATCGCCTGTCAATCAAACTCCAGATGAAAAGTCAATAGGCCAATTTCAGTGTTTGCAAACAGTGGTGACGTTTTTGTGAGCCAAGCCTATCTGGTGGCAAATTGGTCTATAGATTAAAAAAGAAAACAGCAAGAGGCTATGCAAGAAGAATTGTTTGTTTATTTAAAGGTATAGTTCACACAAAAATGAAAGTTCTGTCATCATTCACTCACTTTCTTGTCCAAACCCAAAAGACTTCAGCTTCTAAACACATATGAAGACATTTTAATGCAACCTGAGAAATTTCCTGCCATTCCACCAAAATGGAATGTAAATTAAATCGATATGAATGAAGCCGTTTAATCCAAGTCTACTGAAAAGACAACAGGAAAGAAGCTTTACATGTGCAGATTTAATTTAGGCTTTTATTCACAAAAAATGAACATCACACATACATTGAGCTCATCAAATATGGTAAATATGAGTTTAAAGATGCTTGTGTGACACACAAAAACAAACCTATTCATATGGATTTCTTTCTTTTATGAGCGTTTTGAAGTGTCAAAATTTTGGAAAGAGCAACAGAAATCTCTCAGGTTTTATTAAAACCTTTATTTGTGTTTTGAATGTAAATTAAAGTCATACAGGTTTGGAATAATTGAGGACAGATTTTTTTCTTATTGCTCTTTAATATAGTTGTTAGTAACTGAATTAGTAATTCTCAGTGGTTGGAATTTAAAAAAAAAAAAAAAAAAGATATGCAACAAATGTCGACATACAGTAAAAAATGAAAGTGACAAAATCCAGATATAATTTGGTCTTGGAAGAATCAAAGGAAAAAATGTTTTCAAAAATTTGACAGAAAAATGAACTCACGCTGAGCTTTCAAATGTGAGACTGCAGATGTTGCAAATTTTAGTCCATTTTGAGAAATTGTTGTGATGTCTTTTGAACCTCCAGTAGAGAAAAACATTAAATTACTAGGTCTTCTCCTCAAAAGAAAACAATTGCTCTCCATTCTCCCTGCTGTGAGAATGAGAAACACGAGAAACAATTAATTCTTTGCTATGCCTGTGAGTGAAAGACTAAGAAAGAATATGACACAGGCTGTATTTCAACAGTCCATAGACCTTAAAATAAAGTATAGCTTTACAACAATTTCAATATTTCACTACTGACTAAAAAGCCACTCGGCACAGTGACAAACAAGAAGTTTAATTGATCTAATATGAACTTTAAGAGCAAGCCTACTGTAGCTATTGCTAATGCGCTGTACTGTTAATATTATCATTTCCACTCGGCCACTGAATGTAGGATTTAAACACACGTCGCCACAACCGTCTCGCTCTCGAGACATCAACAAACTCATAAAGGAACCAGCAGAAGAGGCTTCAAATGGAGGGTAATCACTCACAACAACAATCGCTCAAATGCGTGAAGCCGGCGTGATAATCAAAACAGCCATCTCCCTCGGTGTCTATCATCCACATAAACAACTCAAAAATCATCAGCGTTTGAACATTCAGACATTAATAATGCAGCAAACCTTCTCTCGTCACAGAGCGGGATCTCAAGGCCCATAATCATAAGCCCACTCACACACTCTCAATCCTCCACAACACTGAGGTCAGCTTGGACTCAGCAATCTCTAAGACGCTGCGGCTTTCTCATACACAACTCTTCAAAACCAACTAGTCTGTGCTGCAGCTTATGGAATCAGGTTATCTCCTGAATACCAAACCGACTATTTCCATTCCCGGCACTCAAAAGTACTGCAACTCTTCCGGTAAATCTTGAGGTATTTATCACACAGGATGTTTACAGACATGTGTCTGCGATTTAACGGCATATTACGAAAACCACACTGAACAAATAACATGTTTTATGACGTTAAATCAGTATAATAAACATCTGAAGCACAAATATCCCCCATGAGACAAAGTAAATATGCTTTTATGCAACTATTGTGCCACTAAACACGACAACCCAGTATCAGTCAGTCTCATCACTACAGAGGAATTCAAGGCCGTCGTCCACACTGGACTATTATTAAACCCAGAAATGTTGGTATGGGAACTTGTTTTGGTGGTCTTTTGTTCTGTGTAATGTTTATTTTGAAGGTTGGTTTCTTTGTTCACATCATGTGTTTGTTCAGCGTTCCCTTACTGATTGTTTCCAGGTGTGTGTCATTAATTATTCTCATTAAGTCATTAGGCCTTGTATATATTCCCTCATGTCTGCTTTGCTCTGTTTGTCGAGTCCTTGGTTTCTCAGGCTTTAGGGCACACTTTGGTGTATTTGGTGTTCTCAGGCTAAACCTGCATTGCATTCTCAACTGCTGTAGTTGAGTGTTACATGGAGAAGGATGATGATAGTGCCAAGTCCATCTGCTGGATAAATGTAAACCATTGACTACCCTGGTGTGGAGGAACTCTCATGGAAAGAAAAAACTCAAGAAAATACATTAAACGATTAGTCCACTTAGAGAATAGTAGTTTCCTGATAATTTACTCACCCCCATGTCATCCTAGATGTTCATGTCTTTCTTTCAGCCAAAAAGGAGTTTGAGGTAAACATACTAGGTTTTTTCTTCTATTGAGTAGACTTCAATTGGGATCAATGGGTTGAAGGTCCAAATTGCAGTTTCAATGCAGCTTCAAAGGGCTCTGCATGAAGCCAGCTGAGAAATAAGGGTCTTGTTAAGTGAAACGATCTGTCATTTTCTAAAAGAAATAAAAATGTATATACTCTTTTATTGAGATAGGACAGTTAGAAATGACCCAGTGTTAAAGCTAACGTGCAAAGAAAGTCAAACACTCTTTACAAAAAAGGTTGTATGAGCCATTATTCGTCGATATAATGACACCTGCTGGCGAATGACTGTCACTAAAAATTGTTTAAATATCGCGTCCCTAGTAAATGACGTAATGAGCTCGTGGAAATGTGGAAGACGCCAGCAGATGTAAGGTTTCAATTGATACTTAAGGTTTTGTTTGTAGATAACGCCAGTACTAATTGTTTAAAATACATAGTTTATTCTCAAAAAGAAGAAAGAAAAAACTAAGTCATCATTGTATCAAACCATCTCGTCATTGGAGCACTATTGAACTCACTGTAAGGGCGTCCAAACAAGTGACAAAGAAATCACGCTTTGGTCACTACAAAGGTAAAACAGCGATGTTGGACAATTTTAAAGTTTGAGGAGAAAATGAGATGGAGTTTTTCCATCCTACCCTACCTTTTTGAACCAAAGTACACAGATGAAGAACTAACCATGCGTGACCTTTCCAACATGATTACATTGCATTAAGTCAAGCTAGTGCAAGACAAGCATTTGTGGTTAAAAAGTATATACATTTTTAGTTTAAGAAAATGACAGATTTCACTAGACAAGACCCTTATTCCTGGGCTGGGATCACGTAGAGCAGGGATCCTTAAATCTGGCCCACGAGATCCACTTTTTTTTTTTCTAGCTCTAACCCCAATCAAACACACCTGAGCATGTTAATCAATAGGTGTGTTCGAGCTCATGCTGCGCTGCGCAGACCGATCGGCGAGATTAGCCGAAAGCAGTCGGGGAGGAGCTGAAAATGAAGCCGTCAAGTCGGACAAGTTGGAGATCTCGTTGCTCCCTCAAACATGGCAGATCACGTGGCGTTTGCCTACTTTATTGCAGATGAATTGGAAGCTATAGAAATACCTTTTTTGTTGGAAGAAATGCAGCATGCACATGCAAGTGAAGCAGCAACTACAGATTTCAGCATCAATCGGTGTTGACCACATTACATTAAATGTCTGTGACATTTTAGTTATTCCATAAAAAATATTACTTAAATATGCAGCTGAATACTATAAGTGGTCTGTATGAAAAAAGTACAATAATAAACTTATGTATAAATCCAATATAAAGAATTTAAGGGAATAAAATGTACTGCAGTCAAAAGATCGTAAACTATTTACGAAATGGCATGCAAATTGATTTGTTATGCACGAAACACGCGTGATCATCGTCATGTGGTGAATGTGGCCAATCATGAGAAGCTGTGACGTCATCACAGCCTGGCGCAGTCCTTTCTGAAATGCTGCGCTGGCTGAGCAAGCCGGCTGTTCTCGAAACGCTCTCGCGTTACTTTGATGCCACACGTGAACGTCACGTGGCGTCGGCGCCCGGTTCAAGTCGGACAAAATTTCTAACCGGCATGCACTACTTCAAGTCAGCCGCCGATCGGTCTGCGCAGCGCTGCATGAAGTCGAACGCACCTAATGTCTTCAGAATTGTTAGAAAATCACATGTAGGTTTGATCAGGGTTGGAGCTAAACCAGGGCAAGATTTAAGGAACCCTGGCATAGGGCCTATTTACACCTGGCCACTTTATGTGTTTTCTCTGATCAGATATCTGTCTGATTTGTAAAAATGTTTCCATTTACACTTGGCCACATAAACTTTGCAGAACTAATATAAATCCAGTCTTCAGTTCCTGCTCTATATCTAAATTTAACGGAGTTCACGTCAACGAAAGCAACAAATAAGTGCTGCATTTGAATAATTATTAGCTATTTTCAAGATCAAAGACCACAACAGGAGAGAGCATGGCATCAGCACTAGAAAGTTTTACACCTTTACACATTTACACCTGTTTTTTTTTTCACGATCGGATAACTATCTGATCAGAGAAAATGCAAGAAGTGGCCAGGTATAAACAGGCCCATAGATTTTTTTGAAACTGCACTTAAAACGCAATTTGGGTCTTCAACCTGTTGATCTCCATTGAAGTCCACTATATGGAGAAAAATCCTGGGATGTTTTTCTCAAAAAAACGTAATTTCTTTTTGACTGAAGAAAGAAAGACATGAACATCTTGGATGAAATGGGGGTGAGTAAATGATTAGGATTTTTTATTCTATAAGTGAAGTAATCCTTTAATACTTTTATTCAGCAAGGATGCACAAAATTGACTAAAAGTGACAGCACAGAAAAAGGTGCTAAGTTCTATATTTATTTTTGCTGTAACGATAATGTAAAGTATCCATGACTGGTACATGATATTCTGTTAATTGTCTCAGTTCACTAATTACTGGCTAGTGTGGCAAAAAAGTTAATTCTGGACCCAGTGTGACCCTTTAAAACCTGGCCACTGTGTTGCCACATAACAGCACTATGTTGCTGTAGAAACACAGAATGAATACCAGTTGAGTAACCTCAGATGCTGCTGTGAGCCTCCGCAATGTTTCGAGCTCACAGAAGCCTCCTGGATCGACGCCAAATATCCATAACTAAATAACCTTCAACTTCAGTGTCTGTAAGCGGAGTGGCACTCCGTGGGATCGGGAATGTAATGGCTTCAATGAAGCATCCGAGTGCAGAGGCGTCCTCATACGTGGTGATTGATAGGAGCTTAATTCAGTTTTACTGGCCTCTAATGATTCTTTTAAAGAATGAGATGGGCTAGGACAGCCCTGAAAAGTGATGGAGGCTCTTGTGAGGCGTTCCCGAGTAATGAATGCGCCCATTACGCAGTGTAACCAATGGCCGTGGAGTGTTTGGCTGATCCACAAGGCATAAAACATTGAGCTCAACACGTTTTCTGTAATCACTGGTCATTTGCAGCCGGCGAGTGCTGGACCGCACTGCGGTTGCTTTTCATTCAGCACGACAAGATTTGATTAGCTGCCTACTATTATTATTTCGCTATCTCCAGAGTGTTCACCCTTCTGCAACCTTAACGCCAACATGAAACCTTTGGTTTCCATTTGCTACTTTAAGTCCCAAGAACCCTATAAGCTGTTTGATGAAACAGTAACAGTATTTACTATATAATGGCAAAAATGTTTTGCTTGTTTTCTCTATTACAGAAAGCTTGACATTGAGTGTTTTAAGGTGAAAACAAAGCTAATTTCTTCTTTCACAATTTAATTTAATTAAAGTAAACTGCATGCCTGGCACAGTACAAAAGAGAAAATGTACCTTAGCAAAATACACCCAATTAAAAGAATAATTAGAACCAGTTGACTGAACATAACCAGGCTTGATTACAATAGCCCTGCTCAGTATTAACCTTCACCGTTTGAGTTCGTCTACTACATGTTATGATCCTGAAGACATCAGATAAATCTTCTTTGTATCTATATTGCAATCTGCAAAGTGTTATAAAAGACACTGCAGAATCACAGTGTGGGCTGTATTCAAAAGGAGATAACTTGCTAACAAACTTTAATAATATGTTCCAGAGAGTCACAAAAGATCTTTAATCAAAGCCATGGTGCAAGAGTCAGTGAACATTTCGCACAACAGAGTGTGTGATGTAACATATGCAGAATAATAAGCCTGACACTTTTGCGTATGCACATACAAATTGCACATGTGAATGAGAAAATGTGTTGAGTGATTGAAAACATTCATCTTCTTTGGGTTAAAAGTTAAAGGGATAGTTCAGCCAAATACGAAAATTCTGTCATTAATTACTCACACTCGTGTCGTTCCAAACCTGCAAGACCTTCATTCATCTTCAGAACATAAATTAAGATGTTTTTAATTAAATCTGAGAGCTTTCTGACCCTGCATAGACTGCAAAAGGCCCAGAAAGGTGGTAAAGACATCGATGAAATAGTCCATGTGTCATCAGTGGTTCAACTGTAATTTAATGAAGTTATGAAAATATGTTTCGAGCACAAAGAAAACAAAAATAATGTGTTTATTCAACAATTTCTTCTCTTCCGTGACAGTCTTTGATGGATGTTCATGAGAGTACCACAGTACTAGAAAAAGCTCTTGAATTTCATTAAAAATATCGTAACTTGTGTTCCGAAGATAAACAAATTGTTTTACTGGTTTGGAACGACATGAGGGTGAGTAGTTAATGACAGAATTATAATTTCTGGGTGAACTATGCCTTTAAATGTTTATATACAGTCAAGCCCAAAATTATTCATACCCCTGGCAAATTCTGACTTAAAATTACTTTTATTCAACCATTCAAGTTTTTTTTTTTTTTGACTGGAAATGACACAGGCTTCTCCCAAAACATAATAAGACAATGTACAATAGGCATCATTGTGGGAAAAAAATATTTCTCAGCTTTTATTTACATTTGAACAAAAAGCGGGATGTCCAAAATGATTCAAACCCTTTGCAAACTGTCACAGTCTACGGGAAAATCCAAAGTTCTATACTATTCCAAATAGTCCAAGCTGTTCTAAAGCATCTTAATTACCCTGATTCATTGGGAACAGGTGTTTTAATCAACTCAGCAGGTGAAAAACAGAAGCTCTCTGCTGTTGGTTTGTGGACAGTCATGGCTAAGACAAAGGAGCTCACTGAGGACCTGCGGCTGCGCATTGTGGCTGCTCACAAGTCAGGAAAGGGCTATAAGACCATATCTAAATGTGTTGAGTTTCAGTGGCTACAGTGCAAAGTATTATTAAAAAATACAAGACGTTCCGCACTGTGAAAAATCTTAAAGGACGTGGTCGGAAGCCAAAAGTGACACCTGTGCTGGCCAGGAGGATAGTGAGAGAGGTGAAAAGAATCCAAGGATCTCTGCTGGTGGCAACATCAAGGCAGACAGTCGAACGGACATTGCACACCGCTGGGTTCTACGGACGCAGACCAAGGAGGACACCATTTCTCCAGGCATCAGTGGACATTTCAGCACGACAACGACCCAAAACACACAGCAAAAGTGGTGAAGAAATGGTTAGAAGACAAAACATTAACGTTTTGCTCATCGCTAAAGATGAATGGGCAAAAATACCAGTGGAGACATGCAAAAAGCTGGTCAGCAATTATAGGAAGCCAAAAAATAGCCAAAAAAGGCTTTTCTATTGATTATTGAGAAGGGTGTGAATAATTTTGGACATGCCACTTTTTGTTCAAATGTAAATAAAAGATGAGTAATGTTTTTTTCCACAATGATGCCTCTTGTACATCGTCTTATTATCTTTTGGGAGAAGCCTGTGTCATTTCCAGTCAAAAAAAAAATTGCTGGTTGAATAAAAGTAACTTTTAGTCAGAATTTGCCAGGGGTATGAATATATATGTATATCAAAATTGTTTTATACAGTTTGATATCAACCACTCAGGTCACTTAAATAAGTGAGGATCAGATGATACAAACCCTGCATCGTCTTATTTAATTACCGGCCAAATGAGGAGTTTTATTTATTTTGCCAAACCCAATATCATCGCATTTGGTGCCTAGTGTCATTAACTTCCTATTTGTACCTTGAAGGTGAAGCAAAACACTGCCAGTGTAAACTCATTCCGACAATAGCATCATCCACGGTGGCTTATTACAACAAGAAAGAATATATTAAATGCATGATGAGCATCAAATATGATCAGGAAGTCCACAGATGGACACGGCACGGCGTGGAGCGGCAAGTTTGACCTGTAATAGAGTAATAAGGCATGGCTGCTGTACCCCAGAGACGCATGCTTGCGCAGTCTAGCTTCAGTTAATATCCTGCTGAGTAGATGGGTAATGGATGCTCTATAAAGTGCCCAAGGTAAAGTCGTCTTCTCTGACTCCGGATTGCACAGGGAAGATTCGGTGCAGAATTTTAAGCATTAGAAGCCTCTATCCTGCTAAGCTGCCGTCATACCCTAGGCACCGCAAGTAGCAGCTCTGAGATTTTCCCGCTCTCTCTGGGGGGATGAGATATTTCACTGGGCTCTTTCAGACTACTGACAGTAAAAACTGTTTGTGCTGTGGAAAGAAGAAGAAGAAAAAAAAGGAGGGAAAAAGCAGACAAGGTAAAAGGAAAGCAACTGGACTCGCACCTCTGACACTAGGGAACCCGGAGTGGTGACAGGGACGACGGCAGAATGTGAGTAAGTGTTCTCAGTGTATGTTGGTAAAGGGAGGGCAGGACTGCAGGCAGGTCACAGGGGGGTTTGAAGTGACTTGTGTGGGAGTTTGGATGCCTGTGTGGGAGCCCTCACAGGAGTAGATGCTCTAGAGACCCAGAGCCGGATCTAAAGTGCGCTAAGAGCCTTATAGCAATGAAGAAATGAACAAAAGTTATCAATAAACAAGAGCACCACACTGCACATCCCTCTGGATATTGTTATGTATTTAGTATGAACTCTTACAAAACTGTTATGACCATTATTAGGTCAGATACACAAATTAAGATATTTTTTAAAAAATCCAAAAGCTTTCTGACCCTGCATAGACAACAACACATAACGTTTAAGGCCCAGAAAGATACATTGTTAAAATGCATTGTGTTACTCTTATTAAAGTTTTGTCGAAGACTAACACAGAAGAGAAGAAACTGTTATGTTTTATGACTTTACTGAATAAAGTCATTGTTTTTGTTGTTTTTGCGCACAAAATGTATTCTTGTAGATTCATAACATTACGGTTGATTATTTTAATGTCCTTACTAGGGCTGCCTTTGACTGAAGATTTTTCATTTTAATTTTAAGCCGCAGTCGCAGGTTTATTAATAAATAATATAAATCATAATAATGAGCCTTTAATTGCTTACATAGCCTAATAAGCGCTTAAGACCATGCAAAAAAGCTTGCCACAGTGTACCGGCAGATATAATAATTATGAATTAATTATGAAACACCAAGGAAGCTGCATTAATTTTAATAATTTATTGATAAACTTGTGCTTTCTTTGTTTTTGGCTTTTGAGATCAGCTCGGCGACACTGACTCATCATCATCATCAAAGTTTCGCACTCAAGTTCACTGATACGAGACGGCAGAAAGAGCATCCTGTTTGCTTTAATTAATTTACAAAAGCGCAATGTTTCGTTGTTATTCTGAGTGCACACAAATAAACGTAGTCTTTACAAATTCGAAAGATGTATTATTTTTATCTGTATGACTTAAAATGTCTAAAAACATATTGCTATTTAATATTTAGGAATATATTTTTTGAGTAAACTTAAATTAGCAAACGACAATCCAATGAGCCAATAAAATTTAAAAAACTTTTTTTTTTTGAGAAGCTGTTTCACTTGCATAGATAATATGCAGTTTCCATTTTATTCGACTTTAAGTGGAGTGTGATTTTAATTAGATTTCTGTTGATAGAGCGACTCAACAAAAACAGACACTAAACACTTCACGAAAAGTACATAGCCTAATAAGCGCTTAAGAGCATGCAAAAAAGCTTGCCACAGCACACCGGCAGATTTAATAATTATGAATGTGTCAGGGAAAAACACCAAGGAGACTGCATTAACGTTTTAATAATTTATTGATAAACTAGCGCTTTCTTTGTTTTTGGCTTTAGAGATGAGCTTGACGACACTGACACTGACATAATCTGAGAATACTTGTTTTCTATTTGAACTGGCTGATCTGAAAGTAAACATTTCGCTCTACATAGATATATTTTTCATGTCTGTAAGGCAAGTATACACAGAGTTTCGAAGTTTCGCGCTCAAGTTCACAGATATGAGACGGCAGAAAGAGCATCCTGTTTGCTTTAATTAATTTACAAAAGCGCAATGTTTCGTTGTTATTCTGAGTCCACACAAATAAACGTAGTCTTTACAAATTCGAAAGATGTATTACTTGTATCTGTATGACCAAAAATTACAGAGTTTTTTTAAGAGCAAGTGACCGCATCTGCGTCTCCGTCATGCAGTAGGCACACTACTATTCAGCTTCCACACTTCAATAGTGCACATTTTACTAGGTTAACATTAGATTGAGCTGCCATGTAAAGTTACTACTACATACATCTTTCAGAAAAAAAGCCATATTTGAGGTCGATCAATGATGGGCGAGCATATGTACGTGTAACTTTGCCACTTCCTGTGGAATTTTTTTTCTGCGACTAATAAAATTTTGGTCAACCTAGTCTATTCTCATCAACTAACGACTATTAGAGGGCAGCCCTAGTCCTTACTACCTTTCTTACGGGTTTGGAACGACGTGAGTGCGAGTAATTAATGACAGAACATTCATTTTTGGGTGAACTATCCCTTTAACCTTTGAGGATATTAAACACACATATAAGTCAAAGATTTTGCATTAAATAAAAAAAGCAAACCTTTATAGAGAGAGGTGTTTAGCAAAAACTAACATTGCAAAGACTCATTATCCTCCGCAATGCGGCTGCCAAGACACTACTATGAAGCTAATGGTGGCGTCACCTATTTTTCCCCTTCATCAAGCAATTTGTGTTTGAAAGTCAGAGATTAAGTCGAAATACTTTACATTTGACTTTGAATGGAACGTAACATTAGCATAGCCCTGATATAATTTCCTCCTAAAACAGAAGCAGCATTTATATGCTCCGCACACTAACCAAATTTGACAGAACCCTGAAATTTATTCTGCTTCCTGGCATATTTCACCTTAATATCACAACACTGCATCCTAATCAAATGCGACGCAACAAGTTTTCCATGTCCTGACTGAAAGTGAAACACTGCACAAAGCGACAAAATCAGTTAATCAGACACTATTTTTACACCCTAAAAACTAACAGTGATATTTACTAAATGAAACAAATTAGTTTCAAATGACTTCAAGTTCATTGCTGTAAAGAGAAAAATTAATGTGAGCTCAATTACTGATTATATTATGCAGAACACAAACTGAAAGATTTCTAGTTTCAGCATGCTTTGCATCAAACTGATTTGCCTTAAAGGGATAGTTCACCCAAAAATGAAAATTCTGTCAATAATTACTCACCCTCATGTCGTTCCAAACCCGTAAGTCCTTCGTTCATCTTCAGAACACAAATTACGATATTTTTGAGGAAATCCGAGAGCTTTCTGACCCTCGATAGACAGCAACGTCTACCACGTTCAAGAAAGGAAGTAAGGACATTGATAAAATAGTCCATGTGACATCAATGCAAAGCGGCTCTCCGTACAAACGATTGCATTTGTGCCTAATACCGCACATTTATATTATTTTAATGTTGAAATGAACATTGTTTTATACTTTAACTCTTTTAGGCCTAGATCTATATTTATTTTAGGCAAGTCGTGATTATCTGAGAAGGCAAAATTTATCAAACACTTTCATTCTCTGCCGCTGGCCGCTTAGTCGTTACTTTAAAAATCAAAAACTTATATTTAATGAACAAAAAATGCTCCAAACGTTTTTTTCCTAAATTAACTTAATAAAAACGAAATGAAATACAATCACTTTGCGTTACATACAAAACTGGACTATTTTAATAGCTGAAACAATGGTGCAGGGCTCTTATGTGTGTGACAGCAATGCTCACCATAAATAATACTAATAATTGTAATTATTATAATTATTATTTTAATTTGTAGACTAAATAAATGGGTGCACTTAAGACAGTAAACTGTTTATAATGAATGCTTTATTTTTAAATAACCTTTTACAGCTTTGGAAATGTGTTATATTATTTATTTTTAACACGCAGACGAATTTTGGCGATTTTATTATAAGCTTTTCACCCAGAGTTAGATGCATGCTTCACTGTTAATGTTATTATTAATTAAGGCCTCTTATTACATTGCATTCAGTTTGAGAGCAACCTGTAAATTGTTAGTTCTGCATTGCTTTTTACCTTTTCCTCTCCAAACTTTATCGTTTTTTACAAAATTCAGGCGATTTTATATTTTGAAAAATAAGGCAAAGCCGTTTGAACCGCGCTTTTCAATTATTATTTTATTTTAGCGCGTAAAAGTCATAGACTGTAAAAAATATGGACGTAGTGTCCGTGACGTCATCCGTAGGTAACCTAAGACAACCTAACTAAGAAATTCTGAATAGTTGTTATTCCTTTGGTGGTGGTGGTGGGTGGTTGGTTTGGGGGGGGGGGGGGGTGCAATTTTCTAGGCCGATAAGATTAGGAACTACACTCCCATTCTGGCGTAATAATCAAAGAAGTTTGCTGCCAAAACATGGCCGAAGCAGGCGCAGTAATATCACGCAGCACATGTGCAAATGCTAACCTAGCTGGGAACTAATTTCAGGCACTGCGTGATATTTCTGCGCCTGCTGCATCCATATTACGGCAGCAAACTTCCTTGACTATTACGCCGGAATGGGAGTGTAGTTCCTAATCTTATCGGCCTAGAAACTCGCAGCTTTACATTTTCCGCCGGCATTAGCACACGATATAACTACAGAAGAGTCGAGTTTTAAATAGAAAAAATATTGAAACTCGTTGGTCATCTTTGAACGTGATGCTATTGTCTAATATGATTCAATGATCTATGCTAAGCTATGCTCAAAGTGATATCGCCAGAACAGGAGAACGGCTGAATGGATTTTCAAAACGGTAAAACTCAACTTATTAACTCGGGGGGAGTTGGAGTATGAGCCTATTTCCAAAAAAAAGTAGAGTTTTCCTTTAAACGCTCTCAGATTTCTTCAAAAATAATTCCTTTATGTTTCAAAGAAGAACGAAGGTCTTACAGGTTTGGAACGACATGAGGGTGAGTAATTAATGACAGAATTGTAATTTTCGGGTGAACTATTCCTTTAATGGTTGTACTTAGTGTTAATGTTAATGGCCTATTTAAATACAACATATTGCTATTTAATATTTAGGAATATATTTTTCAAATTAGCAAACAACAATAATCCAATGAGCCAATAAATTTCCAACAGACAAAAAACTTTTTTTTAAATTTGAGAAGCTGTTTCACTTGCATATTCTGTTTCATTCAACTTTAATTAAGTGGAGTATGATTTGAATTAGCTTTCTGTTGGTAGAGCGACTCAACAAAAACAGACACTAAACACTTGACGAAATGTTTTGCCACCTGTGAATTGTTGTGAAGACCGAATGTTTAGAACAAAAAAAAAACAAAAACAGATTAGCCTTGAAGGGTGTTGTGAGCTGAGTTCTTCAGACAGCTGAATGGGACTTGACTTGCTGGTATGCAAAGCAGCACGGTCAACATAGTGTCTCCTCAGATTTGAAAAAGAATATACACAAAGATGGTTTCTGTCTCTCTAGAGGATGTTAAGCAAATTAAAAGCCGGCAGAACAAAGAGAGAAAAACACAGCATCCATTAAAGCCAACTTATAATCACTGCGAAAGTACAGTGTGTGCGTGTCTGCATTACTAATGGTAACCCTTTTCACGTGTCATCTTTCTTCACAGACAAGCCTGATGAGTCACACGGAGAAAGAAAAAAAAATCTGTACAATGAACAAAGCAAAACATCTTGAGAGACAGATATTTAGAAAATAACTGTTATTGTGAATCATTAATGGACCCCAATCCGATCTTTCATCAGTCTTTCTGACTTGAATGAGTACTGTAGTTGTGATTTCCTACGAGGCAGTGCTTCAACGTTTTTTTCTGTGTTTAAAGGGTGCAGCTGATTGCATCTCGCTGCATAGTTATTTGACAGAGTTGATAAATTCACCTGCTTTAATTCATTATTTAGATCTGACCCATCAAAAAAATGCATTCAAGCTGACCCTCGAGTTCAAACTAGTCTTTCTAGCGGTGTGAAGGAAAAGGTTGTCTGTCTTTCCCAGTCCGCGATGCAGCAGAGGTAGGTGTTTTTCTGACCTCATGCCCAGCACTGTCACTCATCGCCGGCTTCCTTACTAGCTCACAGCCCACAAAGCAATTATTTCAAAGTCATGAAAAACCGCACAAGAGTGACAGAACCTACATGAAAGGATTCATATTGCCAGTTAATTTGTCCCTAAAAATACTGATACAGATCTGAGGTTGAAAAGAGACTCTTTTTGTGTCCAATATTTATGTGGTTTCAGAGTATGTGCTCAATTCAATTAACCACTTCTTTCACAACCGTTAAAGAAGTATTGGCCATAATATGTTTTTAATTTAGTATATGCAACACATTTGTAGACATCCATTTACAGTCATTTGAGCCCAGACTTTCTAAAAAGTACAAAATGCAACAAAAAATGCAAAAATAAGTCCAGAAGTCCACAGTAATTAATTTTATTTTATTTTATTTATAATAAGGTTCCATTATTTAACATATGTATTTAACATTTTCTACAGTATTTATTAGTCTTTAAGATACAACTGTTCAATGTTAGCTCAGATTTATTAAATATTATTAACAGATACAACTTTTGATTTTAACAATGCATTAGTAAATATTTAATAAATTAACATTAACTAAAATTAATAAATGCTTTAGAAATATTTTTCATTGTTGGTTCAACTAATGCTGACAAATGGAACCTTAGTGTAAAATGTTATGATTTTATTTTAAAATTAAATGTAAAATTGTATTTTATTTTATTTATAATAAGGTCCCATTATTTGACATTATGTATTTAACAGTATTTTTTAGTCTTTAAGATACAACTGTTCAATGTTAGTTCATGTTAGCTCTGGTCTATAAATTAATATTAACAGATACCACTTTTAATTTTAATAATGTATTAGTAAATGTTTAATAAATTAGCATTAACTAAAATTAATAAAGGCTTTAGAAATATTTTTCATTGTTAGTTCAACTAATGCTGACAAATGGAACCTTAGTGTAAAATGTTATGATTTAATTTAATTTAATTTAATTTTAAAATAAAATGTAAAATTAAATGTAAATTTTTTTATTTTATTTTATTTTTAATAAGGTCCTATTATTTAACATTATGTATTTAACATTTGCATTTGCTACAGTATTTATTAGTGTTTAAGATACAACTGTTCAATGTTAGTTCATGTTAGCTCTGGTCTGTTAAATAATATTAACAGATACAACATTTGATTTTAATAATGTATTAGTAAATGTTTAATAAATTAACTAAGATTAATAAATGTTTTAGAAATAGTTTTCATTGTTAGTTCAACTATAACATTATATATTTAACATTTGCTACAGTATTTATTAGTCTCTAAAATAATGTAAAAACAATTGTTCAATGTTAGTTCATGTTAGCTCAGGTCTGTTAAATAATATTAACATATACAACTTTAGTTTTTTTATAATGCATTAGTAAATGTTTAATAAATTAACATTAATAATTGCTTTATTTAATAAATATTTTTCATTGTTAGTTCAACTAATGCTGGCCTGAACCTTAGTGTAAAATGTTACGATTTTATTTTAAAATAAAATGTAAAATTAAATTAAATTAAATTGTAAATGTAATTAATTTAATTTAAAAAACACACTTCATAACCACAGTATTTGCTACTTATTTAATGTACTGCTTTTTGCATGCTACATATGGATGTATGCATATGGTGCATATTGCATTTATGAATATAAGCATGCATATGCAGAATCAGTATCAGCAGTGAATATATTATGGGACGTGAGGTGGGAATCATTTTGTGGGCTGAAGGAATTGAAGACGTGTGGTTCTGGGGAGGGACACTACCAAGAGACTTCTCACTTCTCACCAAAATATATATCGAAGGCTATGCAAATATCTGGAGAAATGATTAGCATTTTACACCATGTCTTAAGCAGGCACAAAGTGATGCATTTGGGATTCATATTTTTGTACATTTGACAGATGCTTTCGTCCAAAGTAACTTACAGTGCATCTGAGCATTGCATTTCGCCAGTCTGTGCAATCACTGGGAATTGAACCTGTGACCTTGGTGTTGCCAGCACCAGCTGAGCTAGAGAAACACAAAGAATCAAAGCATCCCTTAGAAGTTAATACAAGTTTTTGCTCTAATTAGCGAAACCAAATGTCAAATAGGCTTGGGGGAAAAATAATTCGCTGATGTGTTTGTGATTCTTTTTCAAATGATTCTGGATTGGAATGTAAAATGAATGAATAATTCTGCTTAATGAACCAGCTGACAAATTTATTCACATATATAATCAGACATTCAAAAGCAAATCATGCTCATGATCAGTCTCATCAAAGAAAACGGATTTGACAAACAAAGAATTTAAGGGCGTAATGAGCAGAGAAATCAAAAATCCCTTGATCTTTTGACATATAAAAGGTCATTGTACTATAAAAACATCCTGGAAGTTTCAGAACTCAACTTACTTGTAAGTGTAAAAACAGCTTATTATGAAACCAATGTGGAATGTGACACTTTATGATGTAACAGTGTGGCTAAACACCGCCTCCACAGAAGAAGAATAACGCCTGCTTCTACATCACTGCCTGTTTAGCTCCGCCCACCGACAAACACAAGTCTACACAGAAACCAAACGATAAAGATGCCTCCGAAGACAACAAGATCCCAACATTAGGAAAGAGTGGATGAACTTAATTTTTTATATAGTTCCATACCGTAAGAACTTTGCCCTTGTTTACTTCATTTTACCACTGATTTGTTTACAAAGCACAATTCGACGCAGGATTTTCAGAAAGATTTAAACTAAAAGACGATGCTGTTACGACTATATTGGATCCGACAGTAATGTTGCACCACACAAGTGTGAGTAACTGTAAGTTTTGTCTGTTATTACAGATCGTTTGATATGTACTTTATGTTTTTTTTAACTTAAATCACATTAGCGTCCATCTATGAAGGATGTAGGCTGTCAAACATACACAACTGTTAGCCAATCATAGTAGTAGGCGTTTACTTTTGATTCTACAATCTGCAACACCTATTCAAACAGAGCGTTCTGATTGGGGGTCAAAACAGGACAAAAATAGCCTATTACTTCTAAATTATCATGTTTTTTTTTTATTTAAAATCTTGATAACATTCTAAGTGGCCAGAACAGTACAAAATAATAAAAAAGACAGGTCATGACCCCTTCAAGCATTTTATTAAAACAGAACACTTCACTTTCTGCTTATTTTTCTTTCTTTTTTTTTTCAGATTTTTGTGTTACAGTGTTGCTAGAAAATTTAATTTTAATAAAAGAACATTCTGAAATCAGATCATTAATTGACTATTTGAATCAAATTCAAAAGGTTCCCACCACTAATGTTGAGATATCTTCACAATAGCCCACTTTCCATAATTGACATGTTGCATCAAAGTCTAATTGGTCTAAAATGTTGCTTTGTGTCTATGTTTGATTCATATATATCACTTTTGTGATTTCTTTTTGTACTTTTTAGTGCATAAAAGTTGCATCGACTTTTAGTGGATGACAAAAAGGATAAGAGAATATCAAAATATCTTAATTTGCGTTATGAAAATGAACGAAAGTTTTATAGGTTTGGAACAACATGAGGGTGAGTAAATAATAACAGAATTTTTATTTTTGGGAAAAGTATCCCTTACAATGAAGATGTGATGGTGACTGTAAATGACTGTGGACATGCTTTTTTATAACAAGAACAGTGTTGGGAAAAGTTGCTTTTAAAAGTAGAGATGCACCGATTGATCGGCTAGTGATCGGAATCGGCCGATTTTGGTCAATTTCTCCTCTTGCCGATTCCTAGCCGATCCTTTTATTGCCAGCGGCGCATGCAATTACGTCACAGCCACGCGCACGCAGCCGCGCACTCACAGTCGCGTGTAAACATGTTTTTGGTGTGAGTGAAGATGACACAAAGATCGCAGTTTGTAACATTTATAAGGCCAAAATACAACGTGAGGGAACAACCACGAACCACGCGCTTGTTTAGCTTGGCTGGACATGTGGTAGATCGCGCCCCCGCTCTGCATATTTTGCATGTCTCTGTTAGTTAACACACCTGATTCAGCTAACCCACTCATTAGAAGTAAGCTCCGTGAATGAACTGTGTTCCGATTGACATGGTGCCTGCCCAGTGTTCATTGCTCCCTACTCCCTGAGCAGGGGATATCCGTTGACGTTTACTACACTTTCATTCATTCACATATTTGCGCTGCGCCTCTGCATACAGCCTCTTCACACACTAATAGTTCGAAGCGAGCGTATATGTTCCATTTGAAGGTAATTAAAGTGTGCGCGACGTGAATTTAATTTGTATTTATTTACAGATGCATTTATGTCACACTTCTCTAGTAAATATCATCTGTGTGTGTGAAGATGCTGTATGCGGTGGCGTAGCGCAAATATGTGAATGAATGTTACGAAGTGTAGTAACGTTACCGCCGGATTAACTAGTGACAAGGCAGAAATGCTTCTCTTTATCAAGGAAAATTTGCCATTAATGCTCAAGTAATAGCATTTAGTACTAGCATTGTTATTTCGACCTGTTTGAAGACACAGTGCACGTTTTGTTATTAAAGTTATTGTTGTGAGATGATCCTGTAATTGTTTTAAAAAAAATCCATGTAAAATTCATTGAAGGAAAGTAGATTTTTGTATGCCTGCTTTGTTACTTATATTTTATTTCTAATGTTTTCAAGGCTCAGAGCACTTTATTTTGTTAAAGTTATTTTAATATGAGAAGATGCTGTAATGTTTATACATTTCTTTTATTATAAAATTAAAAATATACATTGAGGAAAAGATTTTTGTTAGTATAATTATACTATGTTATTTACAGGAACTAATTTTATACCTTTTTCGAAGGCACAAAGCACTTTATTTTGTTGTTAAAGTTATTTTGTTGTAAGAAGTTCCTATAATGTTTAAAAATGTATTTTATCATAAAATAAATTTAATTAAAGAAAATATTTCTGTATAGGCCCATGCTTTCATTACAGTTCATAAAAAAATAAAATCGGAGTCGGCAGGTCACACTTACTGAAAAATCGGAATGGGAATCGGCCAAGAAAATTGTAATCGGTGCATCTCTATTTAAATGTAATGCATTACAAAAGTAATGGAAGCAACTTTTTATGGAAAGTAATGCATTGAGTTACTTTTCAAATCTGTGCAGGGCGTTGCAGGTCAGCAGCAAAGACATTGGTTAATAAAATGGAATTTAATACATAAAGCATATGTGGAAGGACACTCTCCATCCACATTAGCGTTTTCCAAAGATTTCTCATTCAGACTAAAACGTCAAAAATCTTTGAATTCACTCATCTTAATAAATTCATTCAATTCTGTAATTTTAGAAGTGTCATTTTGAAAATTGTACAAAGTAAATTATCTTTAGCAACAACAGGTGCAATTACTGGTATATTTTCTCTAACAAGAACAGTGTTTGGAAAAGTTACTTTTAAAAGTAATGCACTACAATATTGCATTACCCCCTAAAAAAAGTAATTAATTACGCTACTTAGTTACATTTTATGGAAAGTAATATGTTACTTTTGCGTTACTTTTTAAATCTAAGCAAGGGCTTGCTTGTTTGTTTATAAAATAAAAAGTACTATTTTTGACAAGTGTAAAAGCCCAAAACACACCAAAAGTGAAAAGAATAAGCCTCAGGCTGAAATAAACATAATTCATGTCTGTACAGTAGAACAAAGTAAAAGAACATTCAACAATTTTCAGCAATTAAAAAAAAAAGTTTATATAATATTACAATTACAACATTTTATAACATTTATTTATTTTAGACTTTTTTTTCCTCGCAAATGCAAGTTTATATCTTTTAATTCAGACTTCCTAACTCCGTTTAACTAAAAATACTGAGTTTTCTGCCACCAGATAGGCTTCGCCCATAAAAAAAACATCATCCCTGTTTTGGATCTGTAAGACTTTCCCACAATCTAACATCAATTTGGTTGAATAACAGTACTTATCGCTGTGTGACAAGCTCTTGTAATACTGGAGAACATTTTGAAAATGACATCTAATCAATATAACCTATATTCCTTTTTTTTAAATCTAACTATTTTGTACTATATCCGTGTAATTCTCTAGCCATAAAGGCTATCTCTCCCGGGTTTTCTGCAACCACGATGTGCGCGCATCCCGAATGTTTACAAAGCTATAATTGGTGTATTTGGAAAAACTAACTGAAAAAAGTAATCTGATTACATAACTCATGTTACTTGTAACATGTAACCCCCAACACCCAACAAGACATTTCTGAAAAAAGAAAAAAGCCACACCGTACACAAAAGAACACATGGATGTGAAAAATGCACATTTCTGTGACTGGACCTTTAACAAGTGCCATGGTGATTCTTGCTATAAAGTTAATAGCAGGCCAGTTCCTAACAGTGGCCTTATAAAAGAAGACTGACTCATTACCTGCTCCGAGCCAATGATGCTGACAGTACCTGTGTTACAAGGAACCGAGGGATCTCGAGTTAATCCGGTATAGAGAATTGCTGCAAACCATAAACTACACCAGACACCAGTCTTTGTCCAGGCAGGACAGTAAATCTGTGGCAAACAGTAGTGCACAGATTGTCCTCATGCCAGGGAAGAAGTGCTGCACCTGTCTGGGCGCTGAGGAACAGCAGTAAGGTCAGCCTCTAAATCATTCAAGAACATGGGGAGTGTTTCGCTGCCTTCCTCCGCAGGACAGCATTACCCGAACCTTTACCGGCACGTCTGACAGGTGCGTCGAGTCTCCCCGACGACAATTAACTCAGTCGCTAGGTTTTCACGTGTTGAATATTTCATGTGTACAGTGAATAATTCCAGTTGTACCCACGCATATCGATTCTGCACAGGTATTTTGTGAGAAAGGAGTGAAAGTATAGACTGCCGCTAAAGAGAATAGCCTAATTACCGAGCGCAGCCCTGTGAGGAGAAAAACGACTGATAGAGTGAAAAGAAAAGGTTGTCCTCGTATAATTGATCAACATTGTTTACCCTTACTTGGTAGGTTTTACAAAAGAAGTGCCGAAAGCAAGCTGTCTAAACAGTAGAATGAGAAAAAGGAACTGTTAAAGTGGCTCACTGGAGTTTCGTTAGCATGATAGACAAGCCCAGTTAGCATCGGCCCTGAGTCAACTCGCGCTCAGCGTGAAGAAACCTGCCAACAGCTTAGCGGGTTACGGATGCTATTTCAGCACTCATCTAACTATACTTTCTCTTCTCACCATAGGTGTTCGTCCAATCAGAAGCGCATGAACACAACGTTAATGATAGTCTTTAAAGCACTAAACTAACTGTGTGGAGCCAGCAAGAGACGGCGGCACGTTCATTTACACCATGCTAATTAATTAGCGTGGCTCTCTGCAATACGGCAGCAAAACTCGCCTCCTAATTGTCCTTCGCGGATGTTGGGGGGCGAACTGTCTACGGGGGGAAAAATATCACAATTAGAGACAAAAGATTTTCAACTGCACATTCTCCGAGCAAAGCAAAGAGGACAATCTTCCCACTTAGCAACGAGAGTAAATAGCAATAAGTGTAGCGTAATTATTGACACAAAAGCAACAAACTCATAAAGGCGGCAGTGAATCAAGAGTTGGAACAAGAGACAGAAGAGGAGGATTTATTCTAATGGTCTTTGAAAGGATTACCAATAATAAAGCGGTCACGCTCGGACCAGTGCTCTTTCGTTAGCGCTCGCTGACACAAAGCTGCTTAAACCGAGCCTTTGTCAATAAAACCAAACCTAAACATGGGCATTCGCTAAATACAGCCTGGGAGGATACATACAGGGAACTGAGCAATAGAGGTCAGAGAAATATACTGTATATATACAGTCAAGCCCGAAATTATTCATACCCCTGGCAAAATCTGACTTAAAGTTACTTTTATTCAACCAGGAAGTTTTTTTTTTGACAGGAAATGACACAGGCTTCTCCCAAAAGATAATAAGACGATGTACAAGAGGTATCATTGTGGAAAATAATATTACTCATCTTTAATTTACATTTGAACAAAAAGTGGCATGTCCAAAATTATTCATGCCCTTCTTAATAATCATTAGCAAAGCCTTTATTGGCTATGACAGCAATCAAATGCTTCCTATAATTGCTGACCAGCTTTTTGCATGTCTCCACTGGTATTTTTGCCCATTAATCTTTAGCGATGAGCTCCAACTCTTTCAGGTTGGAGGATCTCCTTGCCATCACCCTGATCTTTAGCTCCCTCCACAGATTCTCAATTGGATTTAAGTCAGGACTCTGGCTGGGCCACTGCAAAACTTTAATGTTTTTGTCTGCTAACCATTTCTTCAACACTTTTGCTGTGTGTTTTAAGTCGTTGTTGTGCTGAAATGTCCACTGGTGCCCAAGGCCAAGTTTCTCTGCTAACTTCCTGATGTTGTTGTTGAGAATTTTGATGTATTGTTCCTTTTTCATGGTGCTGTTTACTGTGATTAGGTTCCCTGCTCCATTGGGGAAAAAAAAAACACAAAACATTAGGTTCCCACCACCATGTTTGACAGTGGGGATGGTGTTCTTAGGGTTGAGACTTCTCCTTTTTTTATGCCAAATGAAGGCCAAACAATTCATTTTTTGTTTCATCTGACCATAAAACAAAAGACAGGAAGTCTTCTTCTTTGTCCAGATGAGCATTTGCAGCGGTGTGCAGTGTCTGTTGGACTGTCTGCCTTGAGATGTTGCCACCAGCAGAGCCCAGATTCATCAGGATGGCCTTGGTGGTGATCCTTGGATTCTTTTTTACCTCTCTCACTATCCTCCTGGCCAGCACAGGTCTCACTTTTGGCTTCCGACCACGTACTCTGAGATTTTTCACAGTGCGGAACGTCTTGTATTTTTTAATAATACTTTGCACTGTAGCCACTGGAACTTCAGAACATTTAGATATGGTCTTATAGCCCTTTCCTGCCCTTTCCTATATATAACGGCTGGGATTTGACGCAAATTTCACAATTCGATTTGATTCGATTAGATTTTGATTCACATTATCCATCAAAATACGGGTTTAAAAAATGTTTACATAAACTGTTGATATAAACAGTACAATATTCCCTATTTATACGAACTCACAAATGTGAAATGAAAATTAATTTCATATCGATTTTCTTAATGCATGTTATTCATCTTATTGTAAATCCATATGTAACCAAATTTGATATTCCAGTGAAACTCTTTGAGACTTCTCTTTGGTAATATATGCTGGAATAATATATATGAAATTGGTAATATATGAAATCACTCAGTTGGTTAAAACCCCACCTTTTTCTTACAACCGATTGACCAACTGACTGATTTCCCTTGGATATACAGTCAAACCAAAATTCATTCAGACACTTTCAACATTTCTTTAAATAACTTTTGTGTCCCAAATTTGTATCAATTTTACTGTTAGTCCACTGTATGAAGAATTTGTGGGTATAATATGTCACAGTTTACTTTATTTTGCTACCCTCACTTACATAAATGAATGACCTATATGTGACCCTGGACCTCAAAACCAGTCTTAAGTCGCTGGGGTATATTTGTAGCAATAGCCAAAAATACATTGCATGGGTCAAAATTTTTGATTTTTCTTTTATGCCAAAAATCATTAAGAAATTAAGTAAAGTTCATGTTCCATGAAGATTTTTTGTAAAATTCCAACTGTAAACATATCAAAATGTAATTTTTGATTAGTAATATGCATTGTTAAGAACCTAATTTGGACAACTTTAAAGGTGATTTTCTCAGTCTTTTTGATTTTTTTGCATCCTCAGATTTCTGATTTCAAATAGATGTATCTCAGTCAAATATTGTCCTATCCTAACAAACCATATATCAATAGAAAGCTTATTTATTGAGCTTTCATATGATGTATAAATCTCAGTTTTGTCAAATTTAACCTTATGACTGGTTTTGTGGTCCAGGGTCACATATTGTCCTGCACTCACTAGTAAAATAATATCAAAAATTCTATCTGGTGTCTGAATAATTTTTGGTTTGACTGTTTATCGTAATGTGAAAGAAAAGATCTGTCTGTCTCTTTCATAGTTTTTTTCAGTTTTTCAAAACTACTAATAAAGAAAAGTGACACGTGAGTTTCCGCACACAGACAAGTGCCCTTTACATCTGTCACATGAATATCTGGGCATGGTAACAAGGGAACCATGACAAGGTTCTAAAGCAATTTTGTTTTTGACTTTCAAATGAACCATTGATTTACATAGGAGGCAGGAGGGTTAGGCCAACAATACATGAAAAGCTAAACATGGAAGTCTTTCATTCAGTCTCACGCTGTGTCTTTTCAAAGCAGCGAAATGACACCTGAAAAGAAGCCTGGCAGCCATTAACTGTTCATCTTGTTAATGAGGTGTCTTATCTCACAGGATCTTTTATTAAACTGGCTCGTGCTCCATTTGGATACGTGGCCTGTAACCTGTGGCACTAAAACACTGTGCCTCACTCTGGCTCTCTCAGGGCGTCTGGAAGAAGAAAAAAATCATTCGGGCTAGTCTGACAGAATTACTGATTCAATTCAATCAATGGTGGCCAGCCTCACCTTCAGACTAGAGTTATTGCCACGTCTGAGGGATCTGAGATGCGTTTGTCAAATTTTCTCAGCTGACATCTGTGTGTTATGAGCGTGCGGCCCGAGGAATGTGCTTAAACTATTTTTCCTGTGGCAACTCGTCCCTTGAAGCATTTTGACTATAGCCACAAAACCTTTATTATCTTATAGCTGTATACTGCATGCTCTGTAGAAAATAAAAATAGTAAAATGGAAAATGTCAAAATACAGGTAAAAAAAAATGGTGAAACATCAATACAGAAAAAAAATCCTGTTTTTTCTTTTATTTTTTATTTTTTGTAAAGCTACTTTGAAACAGTATGTATTGTGAAGGTGCTATACAAATAAATTGTATTCAAACTGAATTTTCTGATGGCTTGAAAAACATCAGATAGTGAAAATCTTTAGGTATTTTATAGATTTTTTCTCTTCTAAAGTAATTTCTCTGATTAAAACACATAGGTTCCATTGCTCTATTGCTTTTTTTTCAAGAAATGAATGTTTTTATTCCAAAAGGAAGCATTAAATTGATCAAAAGTTTGAAAAATCTATTTTAAATAATGTTGGTCTGTAATTAACACTTGTATATAATGAACGCTCTGTTTATCAATGAGAAGTGTTTTGTGAACATCAAATCTGCATTAAAATATATAGAAAATCAGTATATTTGATTGCTGAATGGTCATGTGACCTTTTTTTGTGTAGCTGCTTTGAAAAAGTATGTATTGTGAAAAGTGGTATACAAATAAATTTAATCCGAATTGAATTTTCGGATGGCTTAAGAAACACTTTCAGAAATTTTCAGTTAGTTTTTTTTTCCACTTCTAAACCAATTTCTTTGATTAAAACACATACAGTTTAAGTCAAAAAGTTTACATACACCTTGCAGAATTTGTAAAATGTTAATTATTTTACCAAAATAAGAGGGACCATACAAAATGCATGTTATTTTTTCTTTGGTACTGACTTGAATAAGATATTTCACATAAAAGACATATAGTTTACATATAGTCCAGTATAAGCTGAATTTATAAAAATGACCCCGTTCAAAAGTTTACACAGTTCACAAAGTTGATTCTTCATACTGTGTTGTTACCTGGATGATCAACAGCTGTGGTTTTTTTTTTTTTTTTTTTTTTTTTTTTTAGTGATAGTTGTTCATGAGTCCCTTGTTCGTCTTGAACAGTTAAACTGCCCACTGTTCCTCAGAAAAATCCTTCAGGTCCCACAAACTCTTTGTTTTTTTTTAGCATTTTGTGTATTTGAACCCTTTCCAACAATGACTACATGATTTTGAGATCCCTCTTTCACACTGAGGACAACTGAGGGACTCATACGCAACTATTACAGAAGGTTCAAACTCACACTGATGCTCCAGAAGGAAAAACCATGCATCAAGACCCGGGGGTGAAAACTTTTGAACAGAATAAAAATGTGTACATTTTTCTTATTGTGCCTAAATTTTTTTTTTTTTTTTTTCATTTAGTACTGCCCTTCAGAAGCTACAGAAGATACTACATGTTTTCCAAAAGACAAAATAAGTTCAATTTACCTTGATCTTCAAATTCCAAAAGTTTTCACCCCTGGCTCTTAATTCATTGTGTTTTCTTCTGAAGCATCAGTGAGCGACTGAACCTTCTGTAATAGTTGCATAATGAGACCCTCAGTTGTCCTCAGTGTGAAAAGATGGTGCCATTGCTCTGTTGCTCTGTTTTTTTTAAATAAATTAATATTTTTATTCCAAAAGGAAGGATTAAACTGATCAAAAGTGACAGTAAAAATGTTTACATTATATAAAAATAATTCTGTTTCAAATAAACATTGTTCTCTGTTCATCATTGTGAAGCATTTTGTGAGGACCAAATCTGCATTAAAAAAGCATATTATATTTTTGAAGGTTCTTTTGTGACATAAGACTACATATTAAATTATATTAAAATAAAAAAATAGGTTAAAGTGTTAGTATTTTACAAAATGAATGTTTCACTGCATTTTTTTAACAAACAAATGTAGTCTTTGTGAACTTAAAAGACTTCTATCATTAAATAAACACATCTTATCAACCCCTGACTGAGCCAGTATATATTAATATCCATATCATACATATTGTAGGCTATGATCTGCATTCTCTCTCTGTTGTTTCTGTCGCTTTCCGGGTTCTTCATGCTTCTTTTGTATGTCTCGCTCAAACTGTTATGAAAAATCTTGCAATCGTATTGGGTCATGATTTTTGCATTCCATCAGCACAGATGGAATAAACGGAAAGTCTCAATGCATTTCTAATTAGCTAGCACAGTACCCATTCATTTGTCTGTGTAGGGCTCCACGGCCCCAGGGGGATCTTCTCGCATTTTACAGCTTATTGAAATGAACCTTCTGAAATGACGGCACACCGTCACAGACAGTCAAGTCAATTGACGACGACACTTTCCTGAGCCCACACACCTTTTTTCTGGAGTTGTTTTTTGTGTCCTTCAAAACAAGTCTGATCAAAGTCACCCTGTTGAATATTTCCAACGCTGAATTACCAGTGTCATTTTGCATCTTTCTTGAATTGACCCATAAACACATATGCATAAATGACCCGGTGTGACACGTCGCCTCTGCTGAGAAGCACGAACCCCGTGGCCGTCATGGGTCGACAGTCGGGGGCATTTTCACGCTCGACTGGGTCAGTGCTTTGATTTGATTGGGTCCCAGGCCACGTGAGTTGTGTGCCACATCTGCCTGATTTGCATGCTGACCTGGCGTGGCTGTGGGCTCCTGTCTGAACTCTCACAGCATCTGTGCTGATGTATGGAACTGCAGGCTGCCCAGGGGCGATGACTTGTTCTGTGCATTTACATTTGCTTCCTGCAAAGCACCAACAAACTATTGCAGAGTACATGAGCCGTGGACACCAGCAGGAGCACAGACCCGGACCTCGCCAGGAATATTGTTGCACGAAACTTAAACTCTGAGTTCAGAAAGTCAGTGTCAATTTGACCATTAAGTTCACAAGCCTCAAACCTTCCTTGTCTCTGTTTTCATGGTTTTAAGAGTTGCTCTGAATTGAACTTAAAATAACAAAAATCCCTTTTGTTTTGGAAAGGTCGGTTTGTTTCTGTTCGGAACAGAGTTGGAGACAACTGAGGGACTCATATGCAAGTAAAATTTATGAACATGAAAACTTATGAACAGAATAAAGGTGTGTACAATTTTCAAATTTTTCCTAATTATCAAATGTTTACATTTAGTACTGCCCTTTAGAAGCTACAGAAGAAGCTACACGTTTCCCAGAAGACAAAATAAGTTCAATTTACCCTGATCGTTAAATTCCAAAAGTTTTCACTCCCCTGCTCTTAATACATCGTGTTTCCTTCTGGAGCATCAGTGAGCATTTGAACCTTCTGTAATAGTTGCATATAAGTCTCTTAGTTGTCCTTAGTGTGAAAAGATGGATCTCAAAATCATACATTCATTGTTGGAAAGGGTTCAAATACACAAAAATGCTGAAAAACCAAAGAATTTGTGGGACCACAACTATCACTAAACAAAAAAACACAGCTGTGGATCATTCAGGTAACAACACTAAGAATCAAGTGTATGTAAACTTTTGAATGGTGTCATTTTTATAAATGCAACTATTTTTTTTCTCTTGTGGACTATATGTAAACATATTTTATGTGAAATCCCTTTTGTATTAGAATGGTCAGCTAAATTTTGTTCACAGTAGGGATGGATATTGAGCAGGGATGTGCCCTGAATAGTAAATCCGTATTCAGAAAGTCATAGAAAATGAATAACACGTTCTACGGAACATGTAGGGACATGGTAAGCCGCTTATTAGCTGTAGCCTCTTGCATTATAGTACATAAAATTTCACTTACCACATAAAGACAGTAAGGAGAGATGACTGATAGAATGATGGCAAATGATTTGCAGATTCTGAGTACCACTGACAAACATCTAATCTTGTGTGGTAAGTACTGCCACTGTGTAATATACGTCAACATACGTGTGATCGCGAATCTCAAAAGTGAGAGTAAAAAGCAAGTGCACATTTAAAAGTGATTTCAGTTCCCAAATGCATATTAATTGCGGCTCCCTAATCCCTGCAATTTATATCAGAATAATAACCAAATTATATAATTGCAAGAGAAAGCACTAAAATATAACTTTGCCCTCCTATCTCTTATTTATTACATTTAGGGGTTCCATAGCACACATCATTTCCTTTCCAAAACATCTAAAAAGTAGCTGAAAACAGCACTTAACCACTCCAAAACCAAATCTCATCTCTGCTCTAACTCGTATATAATTGCATATCATTTTGGATGCAAAAATGTAACATAAATTTAATATTTCTAAACCTAACTAAGCCAAGCAAAAAAAGTTTTTTTGTTTTTTTTACTTCATAGATACTCCATCCAGTGCTTGACCCATGGCAGTCGCAGTGGTATTGGAGCAGGGCACAGGTGTGAGTGAGCTAAACTGTCTTAGTGCATTGGCTGTCATTCCTCCTCTTGGTCATCTGTAATTGTGTAAAGAGCCAACCCAATGTTCCAGCACAGCACATCACTGTGGAAAAGCTGTTAGCGGCTAATCACACACCCTTGAGTTCAGCACTTTGTGCTTTACGCACTAATTTCATTCAGAGTTTGGCGGCTGACCTGCCTGTTCTCCATTGTGAACAGCAGCAAAGTTAAATTTGAACTGACTGTGAGACTGATACATCTGAATGGACTAACAACATTCAAAAAATGCAAAAAAAAAAAAAGCATATGTATACGTGACATTTTGGACTATCGCTGTTCTTCCGAAAAATCATTCAGGTCCCAATAGTGGAATTCTTTGTTTTTTTTCAGCATTTTTGTGTATTAAACCCTTTCTAACAATGACTGTATGATTTTGAGATCCATCTTTTCACACTGAGGACAACTGAGGGACTCAAATGATGATGCTGCAGAAGAAAACACAATGCCTTAAGAGCCATGGGGTGACTTTTTGACTTATTTTGTCTTTAAGTGTGAGAAAGATGGATCTCAAAATCATAGTCATTGTCGGAAAGGGTTCAAATACACAAAAATGCTGAAAAACCAAAGAATTAGTGGGGCCTGAAGGATTTTTTTCTGAAGAACAGAAGGCAGATTAACTGTTCAGGACAAACAAGGGACTCAAGGGAACTATTATCACTAAACAAAAAAAAAACACAGCTGTGGATCATTCAGGTAATAACAACACATTGTTAAGAATCAAGTGTATGAAAACTTTTGAACAGGGTCATTTTTATAAATTCAACTATAATTTTCTATTGTGGACTATATATAAACATCTTTTATGTTAAAAAATCTTATTCAGGTCAGTATTAAATAAAAAAAAAATCTGTGCATTTTGTATGATCCCTTTTATTTTGGTAAAATAATTAACATTTTGCAGATTCTGTCAGGTGTATACAAACTTTTGACCTAAACTGTACTGATAATATGAAGTGTTCATAACTGTATCATGTATATATCATGTGTTATATTATTTTATATAATATTTGAGATAATAATGGCATGTGTTAATAAATAAAAATAGAAATAACACATACATATAAATATATTGCTTGATAAACTAAGTACAAAAAGTCACTTAATGCCATGTGTCAGTGATTTTAACATGGCCATGAATATAGATTTGATACACTTTCCATTATCAACGAACAAACTACATATTTAATACAATGCATAAATATCTCTTATAGAATTCCTTTGATCAAAAATGGCAAAGCACAGCTCAGACATCATTTAGCAAGATGAGATGAAAGCCATTAAACTGGTACCAATCCTTCACTTCTGAGAGTCTGACACCAAATGCCACAAAACAGAGATCAACTAGGGGACTGATGCAATATGAAAACATTCCTCTATCACCAGACTTAAATGGCCTTATTCCCCTGAGACAACTGTGATTCTGTGAAAGCAGTCTCTAAAAGTCAGTAAAAAATGGCCTTCATATTGCCGCCGCAGTGCTGTCATCTTTCATGACAATTCCGGCCTGGCACTGATGGAGTTGCATGCGGAATGAGGTGGAGCCACAGGACGACGCGCTCACCTTGGACAGGATGCAATCTGTGTGAATTATTGAATTATTGTCAGTAATAGAGAGTTTCAACGCCACATGCATTTCAGCTTGACCAGAATCTCCTCACAAAAACATAAGATGGGCTGGGCGATCAGCCAAAGCACAAGTTAAAAGAACCCGACGCACTAAAATCAAGTAAATCACCTCATGCAATTCCAGTTAAATATAATAACTATTGAAAAGCCTGTCAGCATGTGGCACATTCTTCCACTGAAAGATCTGTCTATTCTTTTAACACATGAGTACCTGCACAAAATCCCTTTTTAAAGTCATTAAAGCCATTAGTTACACTAAGACTTTATTACGCTGTTCAGATACAGTTAACAGCAATAAATCAGGACGTACTCTACTGTATGTACAGAGGCTTGTTTTTTTCGAGACTAAAACGGATATCTTTGAGAACAATATCTTTCTCTGACTTGACAAATGGAAGCAGGGACACAAGTCCTAAAGGCCTCAACCCGGGAGACAGCAGCGGACACCATTCATGCCCAGCACCAGTACATACATTTAACCTCCAGCACCAATATTCTACCCAGAGTAGCAGTTTGACCTTGTGTTGATGAAGGAAATCCTCTCTGCTGCCTGTGCTGAGAATTGTACACAATGTTACGGTAATTGGCCAACCGACCGGATCAATGTTTGTACCTGGTCAAGGTTTTTTATTTCTTGGTGTGCTTTCAAACTTCGAGCTGCAGGGAGATTTTTCTACTGTTGACTTAGATGTAATATGTATAGAAGAGTGTCGTTCAATAAAGATGGGAAAAACTCCCAAACGTGGGTCACATTTCAAACTGCTGAATGATAAATGATTAATTCACCTGAACATAAGAAAATCTGTCAACATTTACTCACGTCCTTCTACATTTGTGTAACTTTAAAGCTGAGAAACAAACAAAAGACCAGTATAATTCAAATATTTTTCACTATATTCCAAATCTTTGTGTGAGAAATAGGCCTAAATTTAATGTAAACCTTTAATATTCCTTTAAAATATATTTAACCAGCACAAGCATGCTTCTCAAGCAAAACATTTCACTAAAAAAGTTTGGTGGGTTTTAAATGAAAGGGTTAGTTCACCTAAAAATGAAAACTCTCATGACATTTGTTTGAAGATGAATGAAGGTCTTGTAGGTTTGGAATGACATGAGGGTAAGTAATTAACGCCAGAAGTTTAATTTTTCAGCAGAACTATCCAAACAATGCACATACAGTCAAAAGTTTATATACACCTTGCAGAATCTGCAAAATAAAAAAAGGTTCAAATGCTAACTGAGGCTTCTGAAGGAAACACAATGCATTAAGAGCCGGGGGTGAAAACTTTTTGAATTTAAAGATCAGGGTAAATTTACTTATTTTGTCTTCTGGGAAATATGTAAGTATCTTCTGTAGCTTCTGAAGGACAGTGCTAAATGTAAACATTTGATAATTAGGAAAAATAAGAAAATTGTACACATCTTCATTCTGTTCAAAAGTTTACACCCCCAGCTCTTAATGCATGTTTTTTTCCTTCTGAAGCATCAGTGAGCGTTTGAACCTTCTGTAATACTTGCATATGAGTCCCTCAGTTGTCCTTAGTGTGAAAAGATTGATCTCAAAATCATACTGTCATTGTTAGAAAATACACAAAAATGCTAAAAAAAACTAATTTGTGGGACCTAAAGGATTTTTCTGAAGAGCAGTGGCAGTTTATCTGTTCAGGACAAACAAAGGGCTCATGAACAACTATCACTAAACAAAAAACAACAACAACAAAACAGCTGTGGATCAATTAGGTAACAACACAGAATTAAGATTTAAGCATATGCAAACTTTTGAACAGAGTCATTTTTATAAATTCAACTACTATTTTCTTTTATGTAAAATATCTTATTCAGGTGAGCACTAAATAAAAAATAACATGCATTTTGTATGATCCCTCTTATTTTAGTAAAATAATTAACATTTTCCAGGTTCTGCAAGATGTATGTAAACTTTTGAGTGCAGACAAGTGTTTAAATGAACAAGATCTTTGGTTGAGACATATTCCTGAGCAACAGCAACAACCTGCTGTCTCTAATAAAAATGAATGCAAATGTTTACAGGGTTTTTTTCAGAAATGAGCAGCTGGCCTTTCGAATTAGTGTCAAAAATGAACGTCTTACCAATTTTCATAGCCATTTTTACTTTTATGAGTGTATATTTTCACCAACTGAAGCATATAAACACTGTTTGGCAGTTTAATTTCAAACATTTTGAGTATCAACAAATAAATTCTTAAAATGAATGTTTGATTACACAAGTATTTTTAATTGCGCTGGCTCTGCATTCATCAGTGATGAATTTGAAACCTAATCTAATCTAAAATGACAGATGCTTGCTATCAGCAGAGGCACTCAACTGGACTTCATGCAGAATACAATAACAAAGTACAAATAAAAAAAAAGAGGAGTTAACCAGAATGAGCATCAATTTGGCTACAATCTGGGGCTTTCGTCACAGTAAAATGAAGTTAGCTGTGAAAAAAAAGCTTCAGTATCATTTATTTCCAGATGCCTCTCGGTTGGATGTTTTGCATTTAATGCAATAACATCCATTTTTTTAGTATCGAAATTCTTTTTGTGCTCAAGTACACTTCTGCTGAAAGGTCTGGAGTCTATAAAACTTTTTAAAAGTGTTTAAAAGAAGTTTCTTACGCTCACCAAGGCATTTATTTGAAAATAAACAAAACAATAGCATCATTACTCCTTTAGAAATCATTCTAATATGATTTAAGGTTTACTGTTCAAGAAACATTTCTGATTAGAATTACTGATTAAAACTGTTATTTTAGTGGAAACTGTACTACTTTTCAAGAGAGCAGCATTTATTTGAAATAGAAATCTTTTGCAAAACTATAAATGTCTTTATTGTCACTTTTGACCATTCCAAACTTCTGCACGGTAGTGTATTTTGCTTGAAATTCTTCCGTGCTGCACGAGTATTGCTGTTTTCTCTTATTCGTCATTTTAAACACGAGCCCTGGCATTTATAGCCTGTATTTCCCATATATGTCTCCCCACTGGAACACAGATTGCCTCAATATTAAATCAATAGCACCAGAGAGCCAGTGTGTTACATGTGGCCTACAGGATAAAGCGACCAGTTCTGCATGAGGCGGCACCTTGCCTTCAGTCTCCGCTTGGCTCAAACACAAATCTTCTCTGATTTACACACCCATGCAGACTCCTAAAATGACAGCTGCAGACTCTAGGAGCGAAAGCTCTGACGGTCCGCGTTTGCCCGCAACACATCGTTTGACGAATGAGCCAAGACTGCGGCCTCACCTTTCATTTCACAGCCATTACATTTCACCAGGCTCGCTCGCAAACTCTAAGAATGACATACGGAGGGGTTGGACAAGCGCGCTGACCTCCCCGCACGTACGGCATTTGCTTTCGCATTCTTTAATCCCTTTCCTCTCCATCAAATCTGATCAGGCACTTTCCAAACCGAAGCAGCTTTCGGTTGCAGCTCAGGGGCCGGTGTGCTTGAGAAAAGGAGAACACAGGCACCGGAGGCTTCATCGCTAATGGGACGAGATAAACACAACTGTGGTGAAAAACATACAAGCCTGGTGGGTCTTAATACGAGATCACAGCGAGAGAGCCCGAGGCTAAATGGTATTTCAAAGGCACATCAAAGTCTTCTCCCAGGGACCGCTGCCGCAAATACCCCGAAGTCAGACTACGTCACAAGTGCAACAATGGCAGCCCCTGAAAGAAGTCACATAGCAGCACGAAACGCAACAGGATTTGACATTATGATGGTCTGATCGCACATTTGATATAATGTAGGATCCACATGCTTCGCTGAGAGATGCAAAGTTTTTTTCAGTTTTGTTTTGTCAAGTGAAGTTACTAGCCTAAAGCTAAACATTAACGTGTCAGTTTTCATTAATGTTTTTCAATTAAATTTACAAACAAAGTTAATGAATTCTGATTTTAGCTTTATAGCACTCAGATCAAATAATTGACCCTTTTTTGGGGGTTTGATTGACAGGTGATCTGACCAATCATAATTGTGAATCTGCCATTTTGTCTGACAGACAAACCAGACAGGAGAGCAGATTAACAGTACTGGACTTGAACTTGAAAAATTGTGCGTACTGATGTCTTTCTGCGGTTAAAAAATCTGTTCTGATGTTCATACATGTTTATTTTGTGCTATAACTAGTAGAGGAAGAGATGATCGATTTACGTGCCACTTGAACTGAGACTCTACAGCGATCTGTCATGACACATTAAATATTTGAAAGTTAAAACTTTGTCTCATACCTAAAGTGTCCTGCTCTGTCTTGTCTGTCGGCATGTTGTCAGTTTCTTCTTTGCTCCACAGCTGGTCAAAAGTTTACATACACCTTGCAGAATCTGCAAAATGTTATTTTACCAAAATAAGAGTAATGATACAAAATGCATGTTATTTTTTATATTTAGTACTGACCTGAATAAGATAGTTCACATAAAAGACGTTTTTAAAAAAAATATTAGTTGTATTTATAAAAATGACCCTGTTCAAAAGTTTACATACACTTGATTCTTGATACTGTGTTGTTACCTGAATGATCCACAGCTGCTTTTTTGTTTGTTTTTTGTTTATTAATAGTGGTTCATGAGACCCTTGTTTGTCCTGAACAGTTAAACTGTTCACTGTTCTTCAGAAAAATCCTCCAGGTCCCACAAATTCTTTACTTTTCAGCATTTTTGTGTATTTGAACCCTTTCAAACAATGACTGTATGATTTTGAGATCCATGTTTTCACACTGAGGACAACTGAGGGACTCAAGTGCAACTACTGTATTACAGAAGGTTCAAACGCTTACTGATGCTTAAGAAGGAAACACGATGCACCCATCCATCCATTCATTCATTCATTCATTCATCCATCCATTCATCCATCATTTATCCATCCATGGGTGTAAACTTTTGAACAGAATGTGTACATTTTTCTTATTTGCCTAAATGTCATATTTTTTCATTTAGTACTGCCCCTCAGAAGCTACAGAAGATACTTGTTCCAAGACGAAATACATTGAATTTACCCTGATCTTCAAATTCAAAAAGTTTTCACCCCCCAGGTCAGTACGAAATAAAAATAACATGCATTTTGTAAGATCCCTTTTATTTTGGTATATATATATATATATATATATATATATATATATATATATATATATATATATATATATATAATTGGATATGTGTGAAAATGATTGCACTATACTTATAAAAATACATGTCTGTATGTTATGTGTTTATTATGTTATGTGTGTATTATCTATGTAAATCTATAAATTACACAATTAACTCAACTACTAGACACTTCCTCAGTTCATGAAACACAGGTTAATTCAGAATGTCAGGCTTTATATAAACACAAAACAAGCAAGAGAAACAAGTTGAAACCTGTGTGTAGGACGCCAACGCTTTGTGTACTCTGTCTGGCTGCCGAGTTGATCTCAACAGTAATATGAGCCTGTCTCCAAGATTAAGTCTTAAGTGCAGACGGTCAGTACAGAAAAACTATAAACGCTTCATTAAATAATTATGGTTCCTTTAATAGCTCCACCCTGTACATGAATAACTGTGGCAATTCTAGATCAATTACTTGCAAGCGAGCACAGGCCTAAACATTCACCAAAATATTCAGAATTTCACAAGTCAAAAAGCTGTCATTAAACAAATATTATAATTTAATTTAATTGATATAAAATATTTATAATAAAATATAAAAATGAAATAATAAATATATTTAATATTTAATTATTCAATTATTAAATCATTGACCCTTCCTTTGTTTAGAATTCAATTTATATCTCAACGTACATCTATTTTTTTTAATGCAATTAATTATCTACATTTCAAAAAAAAATAACAAGCCCTAAAGAGACACTAAAAATAAAACAAATGAATAATGAGTAAAGCCAAATTAAACTATTGTCAGGACAGGTAAAAATATGATCTACAGGCTCAACAAGGCCAGCAGAAGAAGACGAAGAAAAAATCTTTATTTCTGAGCACTGCATTTCCTTTGTGCAAATGAATAGTGAAAGGCTGGCTTATTTTTCCAGGATGGTCGGTCTCATGTGTTCACGTTGTGGGATGCTCGTACAATGCTAAACACAACTGACACATCCTGAAAGAATCTGAACTAAACCTCTCATCACTGCGGACATAGAGAAAGCAAACAGCTGTGCGTGTTTGATTTTAAACACACACACACACACACCCTTACACAGGTGCACACACACAAGTGTACACAGAAACACCTGTTTGAGGGCACAGTCTGCTTCTTTAATGCTCAATGTGAATATTAAAATACCATCTCTGATCTCTTGCCTACACAATCCATTCATTTCAATAATAGGGCTGCACGATTTGGAGAAAAAATCTAATTGCGATTTTTCTGATCAAAATTGCGATTTGCGATTTAAAATGCGATTTACTACTATTTCATAAAAGAGCTACAGGTTTGATATGGTGGTTTTAACAGCACCAAAGAAAGACCAAGCATAACCACAAAGTATGCTACACTGTTCTACTGTTCTACATTGTTGCCTTTTTTAAAATAAAGTTGTCAGTTAGCATGACATATTAAGAAAATAACTACAGTATCTTAAATAAAATTAACAATTAAAATGCTATAATAAAATATTATTAAAATCTTTTATTATATATATATATATATATATATATATATATATATATATATAATTTTATAATAAAATATTATTAAAATCTTAAACTTTTAGGAATCCAAACACACTGTGTACAATTTTACATCAGTAAAACACTGAAGATAACCTACATTAAGAGACACTTTGTTGGGAAGTTGAGCCGCTGCTCCCGCTCATCTTTTCCAAATGACGTTAACGTTATTTGCTCAGTACATGCAGTAGAGACCTGCACTCCTACGGGAGTATATAGCGGGACCCGAGGCAACCGACTGCGGCGCGGGACAAAACTTGATGGGCGAGTGCGGCTGTTCGGGACGCGGGAAAATAAAATGATTCGCGGGACCCCCGCAAAATAGAAATAGGCTATCTAAAAAGCAAATATTGTTATTAATCTATTGCACAAAAGCAGCAAGAACAACTAGTATATAACTTACAGCTATGATTAGTAAGCACAAGGATAGGCAGTCATCAGAGGTTAGAATCCACTCACTGCTCAAACATTCTTGCACAGTGCTGAATATTGCGTGCTCGCGAATTAAAACACACGAAGTGTAGACATTGTGAAAGATTCATTGTGCATAATATTCATTGTGTTAGAGCTTTATGAGATCGCATTTGAACTGAGATGTCAACTTTAGCTTTGTCTACTTGCATTCTGCTCTGGATACACAGTAGCTCATGCTTGCTCTTCTGTTAAGAATAACAGTGGTTTGTGAATGTTGATGCTTAGCCTATATAACAAATATTTTATCAGGAGCGTTTATGCTGGGGTTTTGTGAAATTACGAGATGTTACAAAACTGTTTCATGTAAATTCAATTGATGTACTGAAAAAAACTATATAGGTTACTTTTATGTGGGCAGGAGCGGGACAAAACATGAATGTCGAGGCGGGAACTGAACGAGATAAACATATTTCTGCAGACGCGGGACTGAAAAATACGTCCTGTGCATGTCTCTACATGCAGTGTTAAAATGCCCCCTATTGGTTAAACTCTGCATCAAACGTAATATAAGCATGAAGACGTAATGTGCACATGAAGCGACCTGTCAGAAACGACTTAAATGCTTGTTACCACATTTGATAATAAATCGAAATAATCGCAGCTCTTGCGATTTGAAAATCGCACCCTTTCAAATCGCGATTTCGGTTTAAAAACGATTAATCGTGCAGCCCTAATGTTGGCCTGAAGGTTGACTTTTGAGAAATATCTCTGCTTTGACCTTTGACTCCCGAATGCCTTAAAAAGTGCACAGGTCAATATGAGGCCCTGTGTATATTTTCTTTTAATCAGGACTTGAAATGTTGTGCCACGTACAATAAACAATTTCAATCACCCACAACACTGAGCCCATTCAGAAGATTAGATTATGATTGGTTGGTCCCTGAGCTGGGCTTGTTGACAGAAATGTGGTCCCCTGCAATAACTCACAGTCATGGGGGGAAACAATCTGTCTAAGGAGGGGTCTGAGTTACACCTGCAATATGCTCCGGCTCTCAGCCGGCCATGACAAATATGAAACACAGCTATCCCCTCGCCACAGAGCCTGAGCCCTAGAGTAAATATGAGACAAACAAACCAAATCCACTTGTTTTATCTGCTGAAAGAATACAAGGGTGCCGGAGCCACATACAGTAGATCAGCGGAGCAAGTCACTGCATGTTACGTAGCGACAGGACATGATTGAAAAAGCTTCAGCTACGCCCCAACTATTTTAACAGCTGAAAAAAAAACAATGCTATAGAAAAGTATTACTCAGGGCTTATTTTAGCCTTACAATTAACTCTATTCAGTTTAGTCACTAAACTGTACTAAAAAGCACTTTTAGAATATTCGACATGTTCTAATAACAACATATAAAACATGGATAGATGGATGGGTAATTGGGTGGGTGGGTTGGTGGTTAGATGGATGGATGGTTTGGATGGATGGATGGATGGATGGATGCAGTGTTGCCAAGTCTGCAGTTTTCCCATGGAATTGGGTCACTTTAACACTCGGAGGTTGTTTTACATGTCCGCGGGTTGAAGCGACCCCAATAACGTGATATTTAGCCCCTGGAATGCGAATTTACTAGAGGAACTCTGTCAAAAAAACGTGTATTTTACCCACAGTTAGAACACAGTTTTTACCTGGGGACCCCCCTTGAAACATGATTGGGCTAGTTTTTAGTGTCAATTGGGTGGGTTTTGTTATGAAAACCTGAATGGATGGATGAATGAATGAAAGGAGAAATGGATGGATGGATGAGTGGTTGGTTGGGTGGATGGATGGATGGATGGATGGATGGATGGATGGATGGATGGATGGATGGATGGATGGATGGATGGATGGATGGATGGATGGATGGATGGATGGATGGATGGATGGATGGATGGATGGATGGATGGATAGATAGATAGATAGATAGATAGATAGATAGATAGATAGATAGATAGATAGATAGATAGATAGATAGATAGATAGATAGATAGATAGATAGATTGATGGATGGATGGTTGGGTGGGTGAATGGTTGGATGGATGAGTAGATAAATGAATAAATGGTTGGTTGGATGGATGGGTGAATGAATGAATGAATGAATGGATGGATGGTTGGATGTTTGGTGGGTGGGTGGATGGATGAATGGATGAATGAATGAATGAATGGGTGGTTAGGTGGTTGGATGGATAGATGGATGAATGGATGAATGGGTGGGCGGGTCAATGGATGAATGAATAAATGAATGGTTGGTTGGTTGGTTGGTTGGATGGATAGATGGATGTGTGGATGAATAGATGGTGGATGAATGAATGAATGAATGAATGGATGAATGAATGGATGGTTGGGTAGGTGGATGGATGGATGTGTGGTTTGTTGATTGGATGGATGGCAACTTTATATCTGACAGTGTGATAATTTCACTTTAAATCTCACAAAGAGTTCTAATATCTCACGTGACTCACCGTATGTCTTAAAATGTCACTATTTCTTCTTTTAAACTAATCTCACAATTGCTGTTTTGTTATTTTTTTATTCTGAGAAGGAAACAGGCTTTTCATGGAATTGTCAGTAATTTTTTTGCAGTACTTGTTCTGGCAAAGTTTCAACCTATTTCTGGAGTGAAATGTTTTATTGACAGCTGAGTGGGTGGTCTTTCACTGCTGCATGAGACATTTATGTTACAAATGTGATGTGGTCAAATACATTTTTAACTTCCTCTAATTATTGTTTGAGCTACCAGATTACAAAATATTTTGTACAAAGTTATTAGCACTTTTCACTTGTGATCACTCATGCTGGGTCCTGAAAAAAGGTCAAAGAACTATGGTATTATAATGTACCATTTGATATCATCGTGGTATGACCATGATACATGTTTTAAGAGTTAACTGCTTTGTGCAAATACAAACCTTTTGTACTGAGCAGACTGTCAATTAGGAATAATGAAAGTTTCTTTGAGGTATTAAGTTTCACATTTCATTCAATGTGCTAAAAGGGCTGCAACTGCCAATACAGACATAAAACTGCAGAGAAATGCAGAGAGAGTAAGAAAGGTGCAAAACATTATGATGAGAGAGTAAAAACTCTGAACTAGAGGTTTGCTACCTTACCCAAATTTGACGGGTCGTAAAAAATCGACAAGTTTTGAGCTGGGTTTGGGTAAATTTGATCATAAATAGCTTCTAGTTGTCTTTTCAGCTTTTAAGGGAAAAAAGGTTTGCGCATATTCTCTCCCTTACACTCTCTCTATGTCTCAACACAACAGAGGGCATGCACTCTTAGTGAACTAAGTTCTGCACAATGAGTAATATAAAACTAAAAATTAGCAAGGGAGAGCTCATGATGACAATGCATGTCATAGAGGATGAGAGGGATCTATTGGGTTGATGAAATAATAACAGCAGAGTTTTCCCACTACTCTCAAGGCTGAGCAACCCTGCTCATACACTGAGCAATTCAAGTTGCAACAGCAGCAAGAAGATCTATAGAGCACGAGTGCAGCTACACTTACTTTTTATCAGACAAGGCCAGTTACAGCACTGAAACCATTTACATTGTATTCATGGCAGATGCTTTTATCCAAAGCGACTTAACTGAAACCGAAACCTGTCAATTCTCTGTTAGAGCAAGTAATTGTGCAACAATTTCTGTTTTTAAGAAGCTTGAGTTCAAAGAAGAATTTATGAGACTGGTTATGTAACTTACATCTGTTGGTCAGCCAATCTTTTTCTTTTTTTTCCTTTTTTTGGTAATTACATAATTTTCTCTTTTGTTCTTGTCTGCTAAGTCATTACTTCTTGATGAAACAGTTTCAACCGAATCTCACAGTTTTATTTTTACAATATGATGTATAAAAAAATGCAAATGAGTCCAAATCAGGGTCAAAAATTAACTTTTCCATTAAGGGGCAATACTTGCCTCCTGAAATTGATTTCCAGGTTGTTGTTTTTTTACATTTGTGAAGGCAATTTTTATAATCACCTTATTATTTTAATCACAATACTATGTTGTCTTTCATGTAAAATACTTAAATTTATAAGTGCTATTTTAAAGCTATATTTTAAAGTGTTGTCAATAACTACATGTAAAAAACAGGAGCTCACAGGCCTGCAATATTAGGACAAAAATCATTATTGTAGTTTATTGCTCTTTATATTTTAATAATGATTATTAATATCAATATAGAAAATAATATAAAACATTTTTGTTTTGGGTCTGCGTTTTAGGCACGTCACATTCTGGCTTCACAGACAAACATGTCTATTATAGACATTAGTCTAGTCTAGCACAAGTTACACAAAAACTCCTCTTATAATAGCTAAAGCTATGAAATTAATCTTTTAGTTACATATATCTTCACTGTGTTGTTTATGATGAGGGAATTCGCAAGCATGCACACTCATCAACAGCTCCAGCACTTTAACTGCTGACTAATCGAAGCACCTCTGATAGGCTAGTGCATTGCTAAGTTCAACAGAAATGCGTTTGATTAGTCATAAAGCTCAACACTGCACAACACGGCACATAAAAACAATCGGATGCAGTGTGAGTGAATCTACTGTAAATGTAATCCCGTGAATTTACACTTTTCATTAGGGATGCACCGAATGTTCAGCAACCAAAATTATTCGGCCGAAAATAGCAAAAAGAGCTCTTCCGGCGTTTGGCGGAAGGGGTGAGTGTTGCTGGTTACTGTATGATGACTGAAATCGCAAAATGGCCTTAAACCATTAGTAAATAAACTACAGCACAATATGTTATCTAATACATGCACAAATTGTATTTATTCTGACAGCAGTAGCCAGGGTTCAAAGTCCAAAGCTTTCTCAAAGCTGAAACAGCGTGATGAGAATCATTAATGAATCTGCTACTGTCTGCTACTGCTACTGTTAAGCAAAAAGTAGTACTGAGTCAAAGGTCTTTTTGCGGGTTACCAAAATAAAAGTCAAAATTCATAAATGTAGGGCTGGGTTTATTTGTACATTAAAACCACATGCCTGATTCAAGAAGGGGATCTTAAAAATGGCCAAAGAATATTATTTTACTAACATATTAATTTTAAGTTAAATTGTGCTTTGTTGGTAGGCTACAATGTGTACTAAAATGTAAAAAATGTTTAAGTAAATATTTTTAAATTATTGTTTTGTATATTTTTCTTTATTTGAAAAGCAAGACAAAACTGTAAAAATCTAATTTAATTTATGCAATGATGAAAAAAAAAAACTGGCTAAATACAAATACATGAAAAAAACATGTTCAGTAATCCACCTTCGGCCCAGTATTTTAATTGCTTCAGCTTCGGCCAAGAATTTTCAAAAAAGTGAAAAGTGCATCCCTACTTTTCATTCATTTTCACATTTAATTGTAATTGCGACAGCCATAATACATTGTTTAATTGTGCAGGGACATTTTTTTGCCACTTGAATTTATGGGATGTTTATGTTTATTTTAGTTCACAAGCCCTCGTTAATTTCCGACCCTGGACTAAACAGGTTCATTTCAATTTTCCAGCATGTAAAATAACTATCACTTGTCATGACAGTGTGTTGTTTTATTACAATGTTACTACACTGACAGTTACAGCATACTGTGAAAAGTTTTGAGATTTGGGGTCAAACGAACTGAAGCTCACTGCACATTCACATTTAGTCATATCACAGTTCTAACATCTGACTAATAGACTGATCTGATGATAAACAGCCTGTCCCAGTATGGACAGAATCATTTTGTTGAAAATGACGCCGAATATTGCGTCTTATTATTCCGCTCAGCTAAAAGCGAGATTGGGACCGGCAAACTGCAAGGTATTAAACATGACCTGTAATTCTTGTTGGCCATGATGTGAAACCTGGCAAAATAATAGCACGAAAACTGAGGACGCTTTTTTCGGCGACAGTCCAAATAAGCTGTTATGAATATGTTGGAAAAGCAATTTGCCTTGATCATAGACATCCTCTGCCGTAATCTTCCTTTAGACGGGAAGAGAAAAGAAGAACTGGATTAGTCATACTCTCGTCAGTTAAAATCTGATTACTTGATTGATTCGCGCTACGGACCCCAGTCACGTATTTCGTTCTATGACAGAGGTGAGAAATGACAAAAGTACTCTATAATTATCCCAAGCTGTTGCCATGCCAGCGAGATATTTAAACACCTTCCAACCCAACCGAACATGCACGGTTCACATACTATTAAAGTACATGTAATAACTCCTATCATCTCTACCTTTGTTGCGTTCTCTTATTGTGCGGCAGCTATTGAAAATTGACGGAAATCATCTTTGGCTGTCACTCAAGTTTTTTGTAATCTTTTAAGACGTTGTAATACAATGGAGGAAATAATGATGTGAATGACTTCGGCACCAAAGACATCTTCTTTAGGTTCACCAAGGTCTCAAGCTTTTACTGACACAGATGAAATATTGTCTGCCATGTTCATGTCCTTGCATTAATGCTTTTCAAATGGATGTCCAAAAGAGCACTCTATTACAAATTAAATTAACAGATGATTAATTAATAAAAGTATTCATTATTAATGTGACAACATAGGCTACTTCAAAAGTATGGATTCCCTTTACGGCCTTTAGTAAAGTAAGATAGCCATTCAGCTTAGATAGAACAGTCTGCATTTACTTACACTGATTTTACTTTTTTCTTTCCAAGCTTTCCAAAAAAAAAGCAATTAATTTCCCTTCAGAACGGGAAAGTGTTTCCATGGCACCGATATACTTGACTTGAGGTGCCAACAAACTTCTCAAATTAATATATTCCTGATTAGTAGTACATGGGTGTTAACTATTTAAAAGGTATTAAGCCCTTCGGAAATGGCAAAAAAATAACTATATAATAAAATAATTAAAATAACTATTTGGAACAGGAATAGATTGTTTGTAAAGAAAGCTAATACAAATTTGAATAAAAATAATACAATTTTTAACATGCTAAAAGTGTATACATGGCAGTTGAAGTGTATAACACAGAAGAAGATGATTTTAAAGGGATAGCTCACTTAAAAATGAAAATTCTGTCATTAATGACTCACCCTTTATGTTGGTGCAAACGTTTAAGGCCTTTGTTCATCTTCGGAACACAAATTAAGATTGTTTTATGAAATCAGAGAGCTCTCTGACCCTGCATAGACAGCAAGGGTCCTACCACGTTCAAGGTCCAGAAAGGTACAAAGAACAAGAAGCGACAAGATAAAGCTAAAATAACAACTTTATTCAACAATTCTTCTCTGTGTCACCCTAGTGCCATTTTAGAGAGTTACAAAGCTCCTGGATTTCATATTAAATATCTTAATTTGTGTTCCTAAGATGAACGAAGGTCTTACGGGTTTGCAACAACATGAGGCTGAGTAATTAATGACAGAATTTTCATTTTTAGTTGAGCTAAGCCTTTAATACTACTAGGGCCAAACTATGAAATGCGCCTTTCTTATTTCCTTATTTCCTTAAAAGCAGCCCAGTCATCCTGCTTCTGACAGGACGCCGATGCCAAGACGCTTCAAAAAAACTTTGAAAGGGTCGTAACTCTTGACTCATCTTAGTGAAGGTGTCCGTTTGAATATGATCAGAGGGATGTTTTAATCTCCTGCCGAAAATGAGTGCTCCTCCATGTCAGGCGGACTCAGGAAGCCACCTGCGTGACGGATGATCTGAGCTGTCACCTCCCCGAGGATGATATTAAGGGACAGTGGCCTGCCAGACACACAGCTGCTGCTTAGCCTCTACATAGACCTGTCTACCTAAAGCGGCACTCTTTATGGGACCCGTGGCATAGAGGAATGCGAGTACAATGGTTTGGCGTGTGGCGATTTGGACTGGTGCTGTGAAATAAACTGCAGAGGGCCTCGGCCCTCATCAACAGCCCTGGGAAAATTATCAAACTTGCAATGCACTGGAGTGTAAGAGGCGAGAGACAATGAGGTGATGATAATTAGAGTTTCACAAATCGAAAAATAGCATTAAGTGTTTAAATCTGTGACATGATGAAATGCTCAGCAGACTAAGCCTGTTCACTCATGAACTAAATTAGTAAAAACGCAAAAAGTGCAGACGGAATCACGGAATACAGTCATGAAAATGCGGAATATCATGGAATTTGTTTCAAAATCAAAAGTAGGCCAGTACACTTAAATCAAATTGCGATATGGACTAGTGTCTCTGAATATTAAGCCGCAAAAGATCATTTAAATATAAATCCTGCATGTTTTGTGTGTCTCTGTGTGAATTAATGGCGAAGATGCGCAATTTCGTTTACTACACATAATGAAGTATGATGCTCGTGGTGATGCTCGAGGTGATTTCAGTATCTGCCGTCTCACTATATGAGGACATAAATATATGAACATCTCTGAACAACAAAACTGCTTTTTTAATTATTAAAAGAAATAATTACACAATAGTTCTTCCATGTTTTAATTTAGAAAATATCCTTCTTTTCTTTGCCGAAAAATAAAGTTAGGTTATTTTTCATTAATGAAAAGCTAAATTAAATGAATGTTTAATGCCTTCATTTGATAACTAGAAAACTTTTAATACACAACACTGAATTTCTGAGGGGAAGAAAATGATAAGGCTTTTGTAAGACTAAATTTGAATAAATTAGGTTGTTTTTTAATGCATTCAAATATTTAGACAAGCTAAAACACAAAATTCAAAAGTGACAGCTGAGTTTATTATTATTATTTTTTTATTATCATTTTATTATAATTATTATACATTTTTTTTCAGAAAGGATGCATTAATTTGATCAATGGAACCAATCGTTCATCTCGATAAGACCCTTGTTTCTTTGGCTGTGATCATTTAGAGCCCTTTGAAGCTGCTTTTAAACTGCATTTTGGAAGTTCAAACTCGCGGGCACGATAGACGTCCACTATATGGAGAAAAATCCTGAAATCTTCTCTTCAAAAAACATATTTCTTTACGACTGAAGAAAGAAAGACATGAACATCTTGGATGACAAGGGGTTGAGTAAATTATCTGGAAATTTCTGTTCTAAAAGTGAACTTCTCCTTTACAAAAGTCAAACGTTTCAAACAGTAGTCTGTGTGGAATTTTCTGTAATTATTTGAAGCAGCAAAGTGGACCAGACTTTATGTTGGCAGTCAAAAGTCTGACTAAACGAGACAACAAAAGGGCAAGCTCTCAGAGAGAGGACTGGGAAGTGTTAAATGAATCCAAAAATAAATAAATTAATCCAAACCCAAGAATACAATCTAGACATGAACTATATTCGATTTTCTGGCGGCGGTCTGAGGTGAAATTAGAATCAGCCTCAGGTCAGTTACATATTCCTCCGGTCAATTCATTCATCAGCGGCTTATCCTTGCTCCCTATTATTTTGCACCTAATTCCAAGGCATGTAAGTGTCTGGTTAGTGCTATGTCAGCCCCCTGCTGGGATCCTGTCAGAGCACACCGAAGCTCTTAATTGAATACTGTATTACCACTGTTTTTGCCGTAGGGTGCCCCCACGACACCCGAGCTAGACGAAGGCAGCCGGCACGACCCCTCTCTCCAGCCTCATTAATTACTACATCACATCCCTGCCTTCCACTCCTGCGCCGAAGGGCCCCTACCGGCAGCTCATGTAAATGGAAAATGGAGAGCGATGGAAACATCACAGAAAACTCCCTCTAATACCCAGGAGGGTCTTTCATGCCAGCCAAAGGACAGGCAAAGCAATGATAAGAGCATCCCGGAAGAGGATAGTGAATACTGTTGACTTTAGCTATTTCCTGACTGAATGTTTTTGTTTTTTTTTTACGCCGTTCACTGGCCTTAAACACTTCTGTTCTGTCACTGTGATCGAAAACAGAAGAGCCCACAGGAAGTGGCTCTGGGAACTGACCAATCGTTGCCCTCAGAGGGTCAAAGAGCAGATATTTGGGTGCGATGTTCCTGTTTGGGCACAAATGACCAAATGACATAATCATATCTGAACACACATCCTGCCTTTGGCTCTCACGGCCATGTATTGATCAACAGCCAGCAGATGAAGAGTATGTTGGAGCTTCAGAGAAAACAAAAAAACAAAAACAATCAAGAAAGGGGGGAGAAAAAACTGGGATTATTACGCTTGGCATTCTAGGACACCTCAGGCGGTGATTTACTTCCCTCATAAACTGGATTTCAAAACCTAGATATAGACTATATGTGACTTTGGACCACAAAACCAGTCATAAGTGTCCATTTTTTGAAATAGAGATTTATAAATCATCTAAAAGCTGAATAAATAAGCTTTCCATTGATGTAGGACAATATCTGGCCGAGATACAACTATTTAATCAGAAATCTGAGGGTGCAAAAAAATCTAAATATTGAGATAATCGCCTTTAGAGTGGTCCAAATGAAGTTCTTAGCAATGCATATTACTAATCAAGACTTAACTTTTGATATATTTATGGTAGGAAATTTACAATATATCTTCATAAAATATGATTTTTTTTTTTACTTTTTTTTTTTTTTTTTTTTTACAGTTTTTTGGCATAAAAGAAAAATCTATCATTTTAACCCATACAATGTATTTTTGTCTTTTGCTACAAATATATCTGTGTTACTTAAGACTATTATTATTATTGTTATTAGCAGTAGTAGCAGTAGCATTAGTGTTAGAAGTAGAATATCCATAATGCATATTAGATTATATTAAGTTATATTACATCATATTATATTATATGTTAACATTATATAGGCTAATACACTTTAGGACTGGCTGTAATTAAATCTGATTTGTTTGCTTAGACATTGTCTTCCATATCCAAGGTATGTACTTGTACATCAGTTGCTATAGTAACACTGTAAGACTTTGCACGATGGCAATAGGCTTCCTCATAAAACAACTGAAAGCACCTGTTAAAGTGAAAAGAGAGACAAATAACTGGAAATGCTTCTCTACTCATGTCTATCATGACATTGCACTGAACTCACAAGGCCCAACAAAGAACACAAGCAGCTGAAGGTTTTTACACATTCATGCATACAGCATATTGCGTGAGAAATGCTGAGTCATTCACTCATTCAATATTCACCACAGTTGTCACTACATGGTTTTATGAGAAAAGAGCAAATGAATAAGCGCACTCAGATTTTCAGGTAATATTGTATTTCATTTTGCATTTATATGTTTAATCGTTGTTTAATAATGATGAAATGACAACTTTTGTCTGACCGTTCAGACTGAGACTACACTTCTATGCAAAAGGCAAAACAACACATTTTGTCAAATCTGATTTATGACACGTTCACATTAAATGCTGGCCAAAAATGTCTATTGTCAATAGTGTAGTGATGCATGAACCACTGCTCACCCAGAAGTCAAAGCAAGTATTCTGAATTCCTATTGAAATGACTGGATTTCGCCTGCAAAACTTCAAGTTGCTGTAAACTTCGACTGCACCTTAAAGAAATACAGCAGTTCGCCCAAAAAATGAAAATACTGTCATTAATTACTCACCATCATGTTCCAAACTGGTAAGACCTTTGTCCATCTTCTGAACACAAATTAAGATATTTTTGATGAAATCTGAGAGCTTTCTGACCTGGCATAGACAGCAACACAACTACCACGTTCAAGGTCCAGAAGATGTTCTTAATAAATTTCTGGGCCTCGAACATAGTAGTTGCGTTGCTGTTCATGCAAGGTCAGAAAGCTCTCGGATTTAATCAAAAATATCTTAATTTGTGTTCAGAAGATGGGTTTGGAACAACATGAGGGTGAGTAATTAATAACAGAACTATTCCTTTATACAGATAGTTCACTTCCACATCCGTAAAGAAATTATATTTTTTGAGGAAATCATTTCAGGATTTCTCCTGAAATGGACTTCTATGGTGCCCCCCAGTTTGAATTTCCAAAATGCAGTTTAAATGCAGCTTCGAAGGGCTCTAAACAATCCCAGCTGAGGAAGATAGGTCTTATCTAGTGAAACAATCGGTTGTTTATACTTTTTTACCTCAAATGTTCATCTTGATTAGCTCTGCGTCATCTCTGTGTATTCTGTTTAAAGACACTTAGGGTAGAGAGTTGACACAGAGCTAGACAAGATGAACATTTGAGGTTAAAAAGTATACAAATTGTCAATTTTTTTTTTAGAAAATAACCAATGGTTTTGCTAGATAAGACCTTCTTCCTCAGCTGGGATTGTTTAGAGCCTTTGAAGCTGCATTTAAACTGCATTTCGGAAGTTTAAACTCGGGGGCACCATAGGGTCCACTATACAGAGAGAAATCCTGAAATGTTTTCCTCAAAAAACATAATTTCTTTACGACTGAAGAAAGAAAGACGTGAACATCTTAGATGACAAGGGAGTAAGTAAATTATTTGTAAATCTTTGTTCTGGAAGTGAACTACTTCTCCTTTAAGTGACTGTGATCTGTCCTATGACAGACATATTTGGCTCAACTCTGCTCATTATTAGTGAAAATGGAAATCCGTCCCATCCAAAAACGTTGAATCCCTTTCTCTCACTTTCAGTTTTGGCATAGCTACTGAATTTTGCATGTTTGGCAAACGAAGACAAATCAGATTTTAATATCTGTGCGAGCAAAGCCATATTCTTCTTTAAAGCCCAAAAGCATGCCCCATCTCATTCTAAAATTACAAGCACTGATTTGCTCGTTTTTTCTTGACACAAGTCTGTTATTCGCACAGTTTGCGCAGACATCTTTTAATTCAATTAGCTTTGACTCAGCTGAGAGACATATGTTCGTCTATTGGAGTGTGGCAGGGCTTCAGATATATGTGCCAGGGGAACAGACTGCACATTTGAATATCTGCGGCCACTATTCCTCCATGTTGAGTGAGGGTTCACTAGAGTGCCGAGGTGAGCGAGAAACAACAGGATCAGTCGGTGCAGCACTGTAGGGGCCTCTAATGAGCATCGTAGCATTCGGGATAAAAAAACAACTATTTCTCATAATCCACTTTGAGTACAAGGAAGCATCTTTGTTTTTAGAAGTACTGGGAACAAAAACAAGTGGCACAAACAGCTTCAGAGGCGCTATTTGTGAAAGTCCTCCATTCGAACATGCCAACTCTCAGAGAGGGAAGAAGTGGAGGATCCGGATTCCGCAGCAAGTCTTCCTTTTCTCCGTGTCAGCTGCAGCCACTAGATGTGAGGTCTCGGCGCACTTCTTCAAGCCTTCAGTGCTCCTGAATCTGACAAGTCCAGGCGAGGCTGACAAAAGTTGTGTGACTGTTTCCTCGACATCAAACGTGCCGCAATGTGCCAGTGGTAGTGCTGGAAGGCTGTGAGAGACAGCCCAGCGAAACAAATAGCAGACAGTGCTCTTATCCCAGAAATAGACCTGCCTCTGACTGACACCTCAGATACGTCTAATGAGTGTTAGCCTATGAATATTTAATACCTTTTCTTCTTCTTTTTTGTCAATTTGAGCTCAAAGGGCTCTCACTGAAACAATGTGGAAAGAAGATGTTTTAATGGGACCCTTGAATCCAGAGGCTGCGCTTTTGACTTTTAAAAAGTGACTCGTTCACCAGGCAACTGCCAAATTATCTGGCCACATGTGTGGTATTTGCTAAAAAAGAAGCAATTTTCAAAAGGAAATGTGTTTTAATCAAGGAAAATGTGCCGTCCAAATTATGCAGCCGTCACAAGCTGACCTTTCAAAGCTCCTTTTTTAACATTAAAATTAAACAAACATGCCTCAGAGCATTCCCTTATTCAAAACGTGCCTTTCATTGCATTCGGTCTGATTAACTAAAAATATCCACTGTAGGACTGCATAAAGGTTTTCAAGTAAGAAAAACAAATTAATAATTCACAGGTGCATATGCATGAATTTTGTTATTTCCCTCATTGAAATATTGATGAATTTGGATTATTCTAATTTATTTGCAAAATACACATCTAAACAAAGGGTCAGTGTTGGGTCCACTTTGATTTATTATTTATATTTGACCTCTTTTTACTCCAACTATACACAACTGTAAATATCTACAAAACCTACTATTTTTCCTCCCCCTGAATAAGATATTTTACATAAAAAGACATTTACATATATTCCACAAGAGAAATTAATAGTTGAATTTATAAAAATTACCCCATTCAAAAGTTTACATCCCCTTGATTCTTAGTGTTGTTGATTCCTAGTTGTTCATGAGTTTCTTGTTTGTCCTGAACAGTTAAACTGCCCGCTGTTCTTCAGAAAAATCCGTCAGGTCCCACAAATTGTTCAGTTTTTCAGCATTTTTGTGTATTTGAACCCTTTCCAACAATGACTGTATGATTTTGAGATCCATCTTTTCACACTGAGGACAACTGAGGGACTCATTTGCAACTATTACAGAAGGTTCAAACGCTCACTGATGCTCCAGAAGGAAACACGATGCATTAAGAGCCGGGGGGTGAAAACTTTTTGAATTTGACGATCAGGGTAAACGAAACTTATTTTGTCTTCTGGGAAACATTTAAATATTGTCTGTAGCTTCTGAAGGCCTGTACTAAATGAAAACATAAGTTATTTAGGCAAAATAAGAAAAATGTACACATCTTCATTCTGTTCAAAAGTTTACACCCCTGGATCTTAATGCATCGTTTTTCCTTCTGGAGCATCAGTGAGCGTTTGAACCTTCTGTAATAGTTGCATATAAATCCCTTAGTTGTCCTCAGTGTCAAAAGATGGACCTCAAAATCGTAAGGTCACTGCAGTAAAAAAATAATAAAAAATTAACACAAAAACACAGCTGTGTATCATTCAGGTAACAACACAGTATTAAGAATCAAGCTTATGTAAACTTTTAAACTATTATTTTCTCTTGTGGACTATATGTATTTTATGTGAAATATCTTATTCAGGTCAGTACTAAATAAAAAATAACATGCATTTTGTATAATCCCTCTTATTTTGGTAAAATAATTAACATTTTGCAGATTCTGCCAGGTGTATTTATACTTTTGACCTCAACTGTATTCAAAATATGAATGTTTCTTAAGTTAGTCTTTAGTTAATTAAATGGTCCATACTGTATACATTTATTTTAAAAATAAATAAATACAAAATGAATCTTACTGACCTTAAACTTTTGAGCGAAAGCCTATGCGATTTTACATTTAAAGTATGTAAGTGATCTCTGCGTGGAAATGTTCACACACACGTTTTACACACAAATAAGCTTTATTTCTTCTGTCAAGAAGAAAAATGGGTTTTGAAAACTTTTCGGTCTCTCTGTGAATACTCTGTGGTTCTCTTCACAGACTTGAAGCTTGAAAATGAAATTGCTTCTATAAAACATACAAAAGTGCAATGAAACTACAAAAAATTAACTAACTATAATGTTTTGGAATGAACAAGTGTTTAAAAGTATAATAGCTGAATTTTTTAATAAAATCTATTTGTGAGTAACATGTTTGTTCATTGTAAGTTCATATTAAATTTACCAAGCAAAAAAACACAAAAGTATATTATTCCTCCAGGGAGTTTGTGAACTACTCAACTACCGTTTAACAGAAAAACTGTCTTCTTAAATTTAAGATAAAAGTCATTGCTGTTTATGCTCAACATATATGCTAGCAGTACAAATAAGACAGCTTTATGCCTAAAGGCTTTGAATGCAGTAATCGTCTGTACTCACCATGTAATCATCTGTTATGCTGACAAGCTAATTACTCGGTAAATGTCAATCAAAATCACAACAGACAGTAACAGATTAAACAGGCATGATGTTAACGTTAACAGTCAGTAATATCTTAGGATCCTTTTGTTAATTTGTGTTGTGCTGAAGCCGAGTTAGCACAGCAGGAGAATATCAAGCATGATTTTTTCCCCAAGTGCTCTGTGAGCAAACACCGTGCAAAACGCTGCTGTTATGCAACACGGCTGAAGTGTTCTTAAAGCTCAGCTTGAATTACTTTGATAAAATGGAGGATATTAAAGAAAGAAAAAAACTATATGTTTTGTCAGCAAACCATATTCTGACATTCTGACACTTCCTCAATCTGCGTGTCTGCTAAAGTAAAGAGACTGCGGGATGAACCCAGAATTGATGTTGAACCCGTGCTAGAGCAAAAGTCATTTCTGTTGCTGCTTAGATGATGAAAAGTGCAAGAAAGAGTTTATAACAGGAAGTTTGCGTGTGACACATCATCGATTCCATGATTCAGTGTACTGAATTACCTTCATGCCAGCTCAGTGCGCTTTACAAATGACATGGACTCGGGGGATACATATAGCCCAAAGCCAAGACTAAAGGAAGAACGCAATGGACCTGGCTGCAGAGGAAGGAATGGATCATTTTGTCATCTTGTTTCTCTGTAAGCCATTGCCATGCTCTGTAATGAAAGAGTTGACCATTGCTCTCACCTATACTGTCTCAACACTCTTTCTTAGCGCACTCAGGGGACCGGAAAAGGCAGAAAACTGTTGAGCTAGGTATGAGTCTGGGAATCTTGCTAAACATTCATATTTATGAGTGGCTCAGCAAGGAAACGAACCCTCCTTAGTTCACTTCGGTCACCACCCCTCAGCATAAAAGCTGTTTTTCAAAACCCATGCTGCCTACTGTATATATGGGCAAGAAATTGCAGTTTCAATGTAGCTTCAAAGGGCTCTACAGGAGGAAAAGGGGTCTTATGTAGTAAAACAATGTCATTTTCTAAAATATATATATTATTTTTAACCACAAATGCTTATAAATCACACATTACATAATCACATTGGAAAAGTCACACATGACGTGTTTAAAAGACGAACATGCAAAGAAAGTAAAACACTCTTTACCAAAAAGATGCAACAACGATGTCAGATGATTTTGAAGCTGGAGAAGAGAATTCTTTTTGCCCTACCCTACCTTTTTGAACAAAAGCACACAGACGAAGAACTAATCATGTGTCAGGGTTGCCAGGTTTTCACAACAAACCCTGCACAATTTCTATTTAAAACTAACATAAAACTAGCCCAATCGCATTTCGGAGGAGGTGCTTTGGTAAAAATTGCATTCCAGGGACTAAATATCACGTTATTGGGGTCGATTCAACCCACAACAACCCACGGCAATTTTTTTTTTTTAGAAAATGACCGTTTTACTAGATAAGACCCTAATTATCTAGTTAGGGATCGTTTAGAGCCCTTTGAAGCTGCATTGAAACTGCACGTTGGACCTTCAACCCATTGATCCCCATTGATCCCCATTATATAGAGAAAAATCCTGGAATATTTTCCTCAAATCCTTTGCTTCTTTTCGACTGAAGAAACAAAGAAAGACATGAACATCTTGGATGACATGGGAGTAAGTAAATTCAGGAAATTTTAATTCAGGAGTGAACTAATCCTTTAAGAATGCACTGATATTAAAATTCTAGGCAATACCAGTTATTAATATTTCCATGTTATGGCCAATAATCAAAAATGGCCTATGTTATACAATTCAATTTAATACAATTTAATTCTAGCCTGGCAAGCCAGACCCACATAAATGTAGGGTCTGGGCACTCTCCATAGACAGGGCTCAACCGGAGGGGTGGGATAAACGGTTGTCTTTCAAACTCCTCGCCACGCAATAGGATAGCGCTACAACCAATCAGAGACTTAGTCGGTCAGGTGATGTAGTCAGAGCGACGAAGATTTTTAACAAAAATCAGTGCACTGTGCAGTCTGTCAGCTAAATAATAGACATAGATGGGCACTAAACCTTTAAAAGTAAACAAAAACATGCACAGACAAATCCAAATTACACCCTGCGGCTCGTGACGATACATTGATGTCCTAAGACACGAAACGATCGGTTTTTGCAAGAAAATGAACAGTATTTATATAATTTTCTTTTTACCTTTGATAAACACCCACGTCCATCTGTCATCAGCACGAGTTTAGCATATCTATGATTCGACTCGTCACATGTGAACGCGCTTTGATGTAGTATACGCAAACACCGAAAGGGGAAATATGTAAAAAAAAAAAAAAGTCCAGGATGAGTTTGCGCAATCAAACGTAATCTTTTTCAGCTTTAAATGGGTTTGAACAACCAGGACAAGCGCAAGTAATTACCATTTTGAATAGCCGCTATATCCACAATCTCTTGTGCTGTGTAAACAATGAGTGTCGTATACACGCCACAGATCGCTTCCGGTGTTTGCGTATTCTACACCACAGCGCGTTCAGATGTAACGAGCTCCTGCTCAGGACACATGGACGTGGCTGTGTATCAAAAGTAAAAAAATATATAAATACTGTTCAGTTTTCCACGCTTAATTCACGGAACCAGGAATTCATGTCTGACTGAACTTATGGTCGCAGGTCAGACGTCATCATGTTAAGCCCGCCCACCGACTCGTGATTGGCCCGGTACATCTTGGATTTTTCGGAAATTTAAGTGAATTGAGAGTAACTAGACTGACCTTAGAAGCAAATGTAATTTGCTGCCGCTAGGGGCGCGTCTAGATTCTAGGCTAATTTAATTCAGTAATACAAACATTTCACAATTTTATTTTGCAGAAATAAAACGTAAAAATAAAATCTTTTTTTAGTGGTTATATTATTACAGTATACAGTAGTCAACAATTTGAAGTGGATCAAAAAAGTTAATCAAAGTTGTCCTAAGACAAGAATGGGTGTTGTTTTGTTTTTTTAGGACAACTTAAAAGAAGGTTTTGATCCACCTCAAACGTTGACAACAATAGATCGAAATAAATATACCTTTTTTGGCTTAATTATTTAAAAACACTAACAATTTAACGATTTTATGCTAAGAAAAAATTAATATACATTTTTCCATACATTACACTGCCTGACTTATAATGCCTGCCATAGCATTTAGGCAGTTGATTTTAACTTTTTAACTTTATTTTTTATACAAAAGTAATACAGAATTTTAACAAATGCCATCTACAAGTTGTTGTCCAAAACATTTTCTTGCAGATTGTTATTATCAGTTCATTCCCAATGTTAATCATTTAACTTGTAGTCCAGGGACAGCAGATGGAAAATAGACTTTGGCACATTTACAGTAATGTTTATTAATGCCCACTGTTCCCTGTTATAAATCAAAGCTATGCAAGCGTTTTACTACATCTTCACTGAGTGAATGAGCAGCGCTCCTACTCAGCAACAGTGCATACAACTTCAGACCTCCCCTAAGTTACTTTTCTGCCTCCATCTGACAGCATGTGGCAGTGCTGGGAGGTCACAGATTAAGAAAAGCCAAACAAAATTCGGTGTGATGCTGGCAATAAACCGCACACTCTCTCCCTATAGGCCTAGAAAACGGGCAGCTCATGAATATGCATGGAGCTTGAGGAAAATCCCTCACAGAGTCGAAAGGGACTTCTCTGGAACGAGGTAGAAAAAGACAGATGGAGAAATAAAGCATGCTTTGCGCCACCATATATTATGGAGGAAAGAGTCTCTACTTCGCGCACCACATCATAACAAACCGAAGGGGCTGGAGCCTATTAGTATTAACATTTGGATGTGGGCGATAACTTTCATGAGATGTTGCGGTGTGCCTTTGAAGGGTAAAAAAAAGTTAACTGGTAGTCAAGAACTAAATATATAGACCACAGAGGCGTATACATCATATGAAAGAGCGCAGCCCGTTCGCCATAAACACAGACAATTGCCCTCAACCTCGAGCTCCTCATGAATAAATGCAAAAGTTTTTATGTCGTGCTATGGTATGACTTTGAGCGGCTCAATGCTATTCCGACTCAGGTAGACATCACTCCAGCCAATTTCCCGACATCAGTTCTAGCACAGTGTCACATCTTGTTACTCTCTCATGACACTAGAAAGCTATTGGGATATGGCAGAAATATAACACATCTTTCAACAGACCAGAGCTGTTTTTTTTTTTTTGTTCGAGGGTGCTTTACGTTCACCTACCAAGGAGAGTGGATGAAGAAACACAAGCAAGGTAAATCTATTTGATACAATTGGTAATTGTGCGGTGCGCCTAGCAGTGCTGCTAAGAGCCGAAATGGATGGGCACCGTCAGCTCCTCTCTGTCATGCTGTCAGTTGTCCAAAGCCCCGGGGACCGAGGCCTCCTACTGACTCATTTCCATAGCCGCGCTCGTGCAGGAAGGTCTGGAAGGGGGGGGTAGGATGGGTGAGTTAACCAGACACACCGGAGAACAGCCAGCGCTCCCAGGTGGAATTAAGCAAGCCAGGCAGGTCCGCCCAAGGTAAGTGAAAAACCTGTTAGGAGTCTGCATGAACAAGGCCGGCTATGAATTTGTAAATCATCCCTGCCCTTGCTGATCAACCACACCGGGTAAATGTCATACGGCAGCTTGTACTTTCATTCTCCTTGCCTCCAGAAATGAAACAAACTTGTGGTGCAGAAAGCATGCACGCATATCTACATGCCAGCAGAAGAACATACAAACTGCGTTAGGAAAAACTGAAGCGGTGTGAGGTCTGCACTTAGCTGTTGATAAGGAAACAAAAGAAGAGTTTCCAAGAAGAACTGACTGAAGCATTGATGCTTGAGGCAACACTTTAAAAACAGGAAAGAAGTGTTTTTCACCGTACACAAGTTCTGTACCTCCTAATGTGAATCTCATGTAAATATGTCCAGATCACATTTGACTAGAAAACCAAATAAACAACACATTTTGCATAAAGAGAAATTAAAGGAAATTAAAAGAGAGGTTCACTTCCAGAACAAAAATATATGGATAATTTACTCACCCCCTTGTCATCCAACATGTTCATGACTTTCTTTCTTCAGTCTTAAAGAAATGATCACATTTCAGGATTACTCTTCATACAGTGTACTAAAGTTTGAACTTCCAAAATGCAGTTTAAATGCAGCTTCAAAGGGCTCTAAACGATCCCAGCCAAGGAAGAAGGGTCTTATCCAGCTAAACAATTGGCTATTTACTTAAAAAATTACAATTTATTTACTTTTTAACCTCAAATGCTTGTCTTGTCTAGCTCTGCATGAACTCTGTGTATTCCAGTTCATAACAGTTAGGGTAGGTCGAAAAACCCCCAATAAACTTCGAAATCCTCCTACAACGCTGTTTTACCTCTTTTTTGTAAGAGGCATTTCATCTTCTTTGCATGTTCACTTTGTAAACACTGGGTCGGTACTTCTGCCACGATGTAATTTGGAGGAGAAATTGAGATGGGAGTTTTTCGACATACCCTAACCGTCTTGAACCGGAATACACAAAGTTCATGTAGAGCTAGACAGGACGAGCATTTGAGCTTAAAATGTTATAAATTGTCAATTTTTTTTAGAAAATAACCAAATCATTTCGCTAGATAAGACCGTTCTTCTTTGGCTGGGATTGCTTAGAGCTCTTTGAAGCTGCATTTAAACTGCATTTTGGAAGTTCAAACTCGGGGCACCACTATATGGAGAAAAATCCTGGAATGTTTTCCTCAAAAAATGTAATTTCTTTGTGAGAAAGAAAGACATGAACATCTTGGATGACAAGGGGGTAAGTAAATTATCAGGATTTTTTTTTATTATTATTATTTTTGAAGTGAAGTAATCCATTAAGATATGTTGCCTTTTATGACAACTGAGCATAACATTTTCCATTTTTGCAATGAGCCTCATTTTAATTTTTTTTAAATACTCAATTTGGCCATCTTTAGAGTCCTCATGAAATGTCTGCAACATACTTTGGTTAAAATTCCTCAAAGGTTGTGTAAAACAACACCCTTCTTACCTTGTCAAAACAGCTCTGTTCACAGTGAGCCGTTTCGGTGCATAGCTCTTTAAATGATAATAAGCTACTGCTTACTCCACCCCTCACTTATGTTTTTTGTGTATTCGGTGGGGTGTTACCATCAAAACAAAACTAATCCACTGCATCCTCAGTGCCTCAGATAGAGAAGAAAATTAAGACTGTTATGTTTACTTTTACATCCAAATACAAAACACCTGCATTGCTTACAAGACATTATTGCCGCTACAGCTGCTCGAGCATGGGAAAATGGCGGATATAATGGATAGTTGATAACGTACAACTGGATGAGATGGAAATATGTTAATATGTTACAGTCCATCAGCAGTCGTGGGCGGGGCCTGAGCAATATAACAACATACTTCTCCGAAAATCAAAACGGCTTGACAACTGAGTTTCATTTTTGGGGGTATTTGTGTCCACACACTGCTGAGACACATTTATATGCAGACACCATGTAAACCTGAATTTTACATCCGATGTCCTCTTTAATTACTTTTTCATCATTTTGGCCCTGACAAATTGTTTGAGTTTCATGAGGCATTCAAAAAAGAAAAGATTATCATATGTAGCCGATACAACACACACACACACATAACATAGCTTTTACTGAAGCAGTCATTATCTCTGCTGGATAAAACAGGTGTGATTAAGAACACTGCGCTAACAACAGATTGCAGGTAATTCATAACTGTGGTGATCTTACCTAAAAGCAGGACGCATCAGCAGACAGCAGAGAGGCATGAAGAAAAAAAAGAAAAGAAAAATACAGATTAGAGGTCATGAATGTCATTAAGGAACATATGAAGACTTTCACAACACAAAGTCAGAGTGATTCTTAGAGTCATATATGAAATCCGCCATATGGTAGAGTTACTCAATGTACAGAGATTGCTTATGTATTCCAAAGTTTACCTAGCTGACTTAGATAAAGCGTTCTCATAAAGCTCTGAAAACAAAACCATGATAACACACACACAGTAAAAACAAATAACAGTGAGATGAAGAGTCACCCGCACGCACATCTGTGTGACCTCCGCTAAAAAAGAATGGCCACACCATGACAGCTAAAAAAAATAACTCTGTCCGAGTGTAATGAACTTAGTGTGAACTCCCTACTTAGGCCAGACCTTCTGTCCCTCCACCCACCCCCTCTGATCACACACATGCTGCGGTCCAAAGCCACACACACACTGGGTCTCTCCTCTAAAAGGAGGGGCGAGAGAGTTCCCTTCTATGTGCACAGCTGTCTGCCTGAATGTTCCTCCCTAGTCGAACCGCAGGAATGAAAAGCCTTTTCATTCCATTGAACACCAAGCCCTGTAAACGAGAGAACATTAGATCTGTGGGCCTGCTGTCCTGACAGCTTTCCACAGCTCATCCTGGAGCTCCTTGATACATCACCGTCAATGACAAAGCTGGGAGAACTTTACAGAGATGGTCAGTAACATATTTTTGGCAACTTTTTATGCTATATCTATAATCATGTTAGCTTCAGCAAGCATATTACTACTGCTCACACTTAAAGTTAGAGATTTCAATGAACCCTTCAACCTAGTTTTTGATGTGAAACTTGTCAGGCTCAATTTGTGCTGCAGACATGAATGATACCTCAAATTGTGCGGCTTGCTGAGGACTTTTCTAAGCTGTCACACTTACTGCAAGGCAGATAAAGCAGGCTGAAGCAAAATCCCGCAGAGCTGCATTTAATGTTGCGCAGTAGCACAGCTATAAAAAGTGAAGCGGTAGTTTAATTACACTTCTCAATAGCTAGGTAGCAGTATTGTTAGCTAAAAACATGCATTAGTTCAAATTGCTGCTGACTGTTTTTAATATTCTGTTTATTAAAAAATGAAGTTGCATAAATGCTACTTTTCCCATATTGTTTCTCTCAAAGGCAGCTAAGCTAATATTTTTGTAGCATAGCTTACTCAGCACATTTAAGGTTTTGGATGGACTACTAAGTTACACTCCCCCCACTAAACCTCACTCCTCTCTGGGTCATGGCACCAATTTCATTGTTCCTATTTGCACAGCTGTCAGCAGGATCTGAATCAGTATCAACTGGCATGGGAGGCAGGTGCTAACACTGATGCTAAAGACTGCAGCCACTAGCATCAGTAGGTAGGTTTACTTGGATAGCTTTTTACACTTAGCCCCTAAATCTCAATCCCATCTGAGCTGGTTATGAGCTGGGTCCTGAGCAGGAGCTAGTTGCTTAGGACCAGCACATGACCATTTTAAACCAACTCATGACCAACTTAAACCAGCTCATGACCAACTAAGGACCAGCTTAAACTAGCTCACACCAGCAACATGCTTCAAAACATACCCAACCACCATGTGCGTTTTTTTGTTTGTTTGTTTTTTAACAGGGCAATATAGCCTTACATGCTCAGAGTGGGATTTGAAAGAGTCTACCAGCGAGGGAAGTGGACGCCAACAAGGATGCTAAAGACTACACCACCAGCATCAGTCACTAGTGCACCATATGATGCCAGGGCAATTAGGTTTATTTATATAGTTTTTACCAGCTGGCCTCTGGTACATTTCCCCCTAAACCTCACTGTCATCTGGGTCACAGCACCAAATGAACTGGTCCTATTTGCACAGCTTCCAGGCGGACCTGAACCAGGATCAACTGGCATGGCAGGTAGGCGCTAATAAGTGCGTTAAAGACTGCAGCCACTAGCATACTTGAGGCCAGGACAGTTAGGTTTACTTACACAGCTTTTAGCAGCTGGCACATCCTAAACCACATTCACATCTGGGTCAGGGCACCAAATGAACTGGTCCTATTTGGACAGCTCCCAGTGAGATTTGTAAGTAGGGCTAAAAAAATGCAGCCCCTAGCATACTTGAGGCCAGGACAGTTAAGTTTAATTACACAGCTTTTACCAGCTGGCTACCATTACATTTACCCCCTAAACCTCACTCCCATCTGGGTCATGGCACCAAATTAACTGGTCCTATTTGCACAGCTCCTAATGGGATCTGAACCAGCATCAACTGACATGGGTGGTGGGCGCTAACAAGGATGCAGTCCCTAGCATCAGTCACTTGAGCGGCTATTGAGGCCAGACCAGTTAGGTTAACTTACACAGCTTTTACCAGCTAGCCTCTTTTACACTTACTCCCTAAAACTCACTTCCACTTGGGACACGGCACTAAATTACTTGTCCTATTTGCACAGCTTCCAGCTGGATTTGAGCCAGAGTCAACTGGCATGGGTGGCAGGTGCTAACAAGTATGCTAATGACTACAGCCACTAGCATCAGTTGCTAGTCTACCTCTTGGAGCCAGGGCAGTTAGGTTTACTTACATAGCTTTTACCATCTGGCCTTTATTAGACTTAGCCTGTAAAACTCACTCCCATCCGGGTCACGGCACCAATTTAGCTGATCTTACATGCTCAGAGTGTTATTCGAACCAGTGTCAACCGGCAAGGGATGTGAATGTTAACAAGTATGCTAAAGATTAGGTTTACTTACACAGATTTTACCAGCTGGCCTCTGTTACACTTACCCTCACTTACATCTGGGTCACGGCACCAAATTAAATGGTCCTACTTGCACAGGATTTGAACCAGCATCAACTGGCATGCAAGGTGGGTGCTAACAAGAATGCTAAAGACTGTAGCCACTAGCATCAGTTGCTAGTCCGCCTCTTAAGGCCAGAGCAGTTAGGTTTACCTGCACAGCTTTTACTAGCTGGTTTATGTTACACTTACTCCCTAAATCTCACTCTCATCCGGGTCACGACACCAGTTTAAAATTTTTACGCGCTCCAAGTGGAATTCAAACCAAAGTCAACCGACAAGGGAGGCGGCACAGTAACAAATGTCTACAAAAGCTGCAGTCATACATGCACCATATAGAAATCATACCATGTGTTTTGTTTCTTTATATGTTTTACACAAAAACATAGCTAAGTGATTCCTTCACTCTTCTTGCATTCCCTTGGCTTTGGTTAGACATGCTTGACAATTCACACTCCCTCACTGAAGGATGCAATCTCACAAAAATGTGCAATAACTTTTGCATGCACGCTGTTTATCGCTTTTGTTTTTGAAATTGCAGGAAGGGGGGGCCACAGTAACTCATTTAAGAGGGCAAGGCCCACAAATGCCACCCCTTGGTGCCAGCCCAGAAACCATGGTTAATTTTTGTAAGTGTATTTTCATAAAGGTGCGTCCAAGATGCTAATGCTAATCCTTCAAGGAAAACATTCCAAAGCACTTGCAAGTAGCGATTTTGGTTATTAGCTATTAGCAATAGCCATTTTGCTCCAAAACCCAGCTGAAACTGGATTTTCCGGTATAGGCACTGTGGTGTTAGCGCACTCTTTTAGAAAACTATTACAAAATTACAGTATTTATAGAGCAGTGACAAATTTGGCTGTGGAGTTGATTTGATATTATTGGAGATGTGTGGGATATTGGAAAGGTAATCTGAGGGGACATCAGTGAGAGATTGCTTTCCTTGAGTGTGCTGAGAGTCGGTATGTGATTGACGTGCGCCAGGTGGTGGGGGCGTCTTCTTATCAGGTGGCCTCAGGGACAGGGTCAGAGGCACGGTGCTAGCTCGATTAAGAGATGGTGTCATAACTACACGCCCAACCGTGTACTGCAGATGGATTGGGGGATCTTCAGGGAGCCCCGTGTCTCAAAGTCTCATCGAACGAGGAGCTCCTCCATCTGTCGTTTGCCTACTAAGGCATGTTGTCAATTCACAGAGCAACATTCAGTCTCCTGTCTGTTTGACGTAAAGCCTTTAACTGTAGCTCCATCATGCTACAGGTTGGTAAGCTGAAATGTATCTAATATTGGGTTGCCTTCTTTTTAAAATACAAAAACCAAAATACAGAATCTCAAACATTAATAGTAAAATAGCAATAGCTAGTAAGCTTAAGTAATGTCACAAAACTTCAAATAGGTGGCAGGTGGTAGTAAGGAAGGGCGAGCATCTGATTAGACAAAACTTTTCAAGTTAAGGCCATTTCAATTAAATAATCATGGTAACTATATTTGATCATAAATTGTTTGCACACTGAAGGTACAATATGTGGCAGAAAACAACTGATGAAAAGACGTGTAACAGAACTGTCCCAATGTCCCAATCATTGGCAACACAAGAATGATAAAATGCATTCAAAGCATTGAATACACTGCTAATTCAAATACTTTGCTCTACTTTGTCACATAAGTGCTAAAATGCTTTCTGATTTTGTCAGGAAAATGAAAACAAAAGCATACTGAGACATATTTAGACTAAAATCACATCACAACAAATACAATCTTTCAATTTGTAAGTAGGAACTTTTCAAGACTGCCCGAACACGGAATTAGTCAGCATGAGTGTAATTTAATTTGATACAAAAAGGCTCATAAAAAGCTTTGAGGATTAGAAATACAGCACATTTTTTCCTCATTTATTTTTTTTTAATGCATATTTTCAATGTTTCATCAGCTAAATGATCAGGTTTATAATAATATTGGACACTGAATGGACTTCTGTATCGCACAGCCTTGCTTTTATTCATATCAAATCAAAAATGTGGAAATATTCAAAAGTTTCAAGCAAGATATTAATTTCTTACCGATTTCTTACTAAAATCTTACCAACCCCAAAACTCTAAGTAAAATATTCTAACATACTTCTGATGTATTTGTGTATTATATAAACTTATAAAGTTGTGTATATAGTGCTCAAACAAGCTGCCTATTTGCTTCTAAGATTCGTGGTGATTTTCTCTGGCTTTAAAGTGCTAAATCTGAGTTAACTCATAAAAAGATCAAACCGTTCAGATCTCCACATGTGTCTGATATTTGTTCAATGTCCAACTTCAAACAACTTTAACAACCTTTCGGCCTATTAAACATGAACGCAGGGAGCTCATATCTCCATTTTCATGTTAACATACACGTTCACAGCAAAGAACCTAATCTAAAATTACAACTGCTGATGAAAAAAAACAGCAATGTAATGTTTTTGTACTTTAAAGAAAGTGTTAGAAGAAATGTATGAGATTCTGCTGCTGGTAATCTGACAATCCAGCTGGTTTCAAAGTGCTTCTGTGAAGAAAGCGGCTGACGTACAGTATAGACCTGTATCATGCGCTTCAATGTATCCCACTCAGAGGACTAGTGCATCTCATCTCTTTCATTAATAATAGACTTTGTTCACCCACCATTCAGAGCTTTACAAGAGATATGGGACTTTGCTGAAGATAATCTAAACTGCTATTGACTGTTTTGCAATATATTTCACAGCAATGTGGGCTGTGAAAGAGAGCCGTAAGGGGACCACATGGACAGACAAATAAAGTAAAATTGCAAGAATGTGTATATTGATGCGATCTGCGGTAGCGGCTGAAACACTGTGGCGGCACACATTGGACTCATCAGCGGGGTTTTCTGTTTCCCTCTTACTCTGAGTTTGTTATACTCATTTTCTCAAAGATTTCATTTTACTCTTCTTCAGACTACACAGGCAGTTCAAAGACGTCCCTCTCAATTCCTCAAATGCCCTAAATTATGAGCAGCCTCTCCAATAACCACTAAACAGACACAAGACAGGCCTTCCCCTTTCATTTCAATCTAATAATAATTTCAGAGAGTTTTCAACACTGAGCGGGTTTGCAAAAGAGTGACCCATAATTTAGCTGCCAGAGAAATGTAAGAGTAGTGCACAACATTTGCTGATGATATCAGCTTGTCTGACTCAATTGAGCAGCTGCAGTAAGTGAGACGCTTGGTAACATCACATTCTTAGCCCAGAATTGTGAAATTGCTATAAGTGGAACACCAAGAATGCAATTACAAGATGACTGTTAGAACAGATCTCAGTCTTTAAACAAATTTTACACACAGGAGTTGAGATAAAGAGAAAGCAATCTACAAAGACAGACCAGCATATGTCTAAAGCCCAGTCATACTTTGCCATCTCAGACAAATTCCAGCTTTTTTCACTTTAGGGCAAAATCTGTAGATTTTCATCGCTTAGTGTGACCGTTCCTTTGAAGGTCAGTAAGATTTTTTTTGTTGTTGTTGTTCAGAGGAAAAAATTAATACTTCTATTCAGCAAGTATGCTATTGATGAAAAGTGACAGTAAAGACCTTTATAATGTTACAAAAAAAGAAGATTTATATATTCCTTTATTAGGGCTGGGCCGATAAACGATATCATATCGAATCGCGATAAAATTTATGTTAATAACGATGATAAGCTCTAGACATTTTTTGCTAGATATGGATTAATCTAAGAGCCAATCACACAGCAGAAATATGCGACAGCGGCCAATCAGCGTGCGTGTGCACGTCAAAGTACAAAGTTCATTTTCTACAGCACTTTGCGAAGCAACCCTACACCAGGACGACAAAAAAAAGAGAGTGGAAGCAGCGACGAAAGAGAAACTAACCTCGAGTTATTATCCAAAGATGTTGAAGTTGTCGACAAAAAAAGGTAGCACGAATTCCGTAAGTGGTTTGACTATCTGAAAAGTGACTCTCAGCTCAGCTGAGCTGAGAGTTTGGCGCGATTGTTAAAACTGAAACCGAAAGCAAAAAACGCACGCGCATTCAAAAGCAATTTTAATCCTCCTTGTTTAGAGAGTGACTCCGCAATGCGCGCAAATTAGGCTACATGACATATCTAGGCTGTTATCAGAATGTAGACTATAATAGGTTGTGTATGTCTATAGCTCTGTATCATGCTTGAAATATTCCGTCTCTGTTTGCACTTTGAATAATGAGAGAGTAGCCTACTTTGATTATGGCTGAATTGCCTGCACTTAATACGATTAAGAAAGAGCTGTGTCGTAATTTTTTGATATTTATACTGTAGATTGTTTCAAAATGCAGTGGTTGCCTCTAATTTAAATAGCTCAACCTATAATAGAGAAAATAAACAATTGTGTTTATAATTATAAATAATAAAGAAATAAATAAATGTGTTACAAATTATGTTTTTACAATAATTTTATGTTCACATTTTGTACATTTACTCTCATTTACCATACTCTGTCACAACTTTTATTTATTTTTTTTTTCATTTATTTTAGTAAGTTATTTAAATTTTTAAGGCCAAATCTGTAATCTGCTTTTGTTAATAAACTATACTTAAAAATGTAATTTAATGAATCCTTTAATTTTTGTGGCTTTAGTCATTGTTGGGATACTATTTTAAAGCTGGCAACATCAACAGCTTATATCGAAATATATATCGTCATCGTTCAATATGGGAAAAAATTATCGAGATTACATTTTTGCCATATCGCCCAGCCCTATCCTTTATACTTCTATATTTAAATATTAAGCACCGCAACAGTTTTCAGCATAATATGAAATGTTGTTGAGCAGCAAATCAGCATATTAGACTGATTTCCGAAGGTTCATGTGACACTGAAGACTGATGCTAAAAAATTCAGCTTTGACATAACAGGAATACATTACTTCTTAAAATATATAAAAATAGAATACAATCTTTTTACATTGTAATAATATTTTACACAATTACCCTTTTACTGTACTTTTGATCAAGTATTGCAATCTCAGTGAACACGAGACTTCTTAAAACCTTAAAAAATCTTACCAACTTAAAATACTGAACAGTAGTGCAAAATGTAAAAAATTTCCTTTATGTTATTATTGTTTATTATAACTACAAGTACCTTTAAGTCTTTTAAATCTTTTTATTATATTTTTTTACTTTCATTACATTATTATTTTTCATTATTTTTCATTTATTTTAGGCATTTTATGCCTTTATATTGATAAGACAGGAAGTGGACTGGAAGAGGGAGAGGGGTACAGGATCAGGAAAGGTTCAAGAGCCTGGACTTGAACTCGGGACACCCGAAGTGCAACGGTCCTACTGTACATGTCGGCTTTCTGCACACAAGGCAATTTTTTTATTTTTTTAAGATTTATTTTTGCTGTTTTATGTCTTTAATTTCATAAGACAGGATGAATAGGAAGACAGAGAGAAAGAGAGGGGGACAGAATCAGGAAAGGTCCACAAGACGGGATTTAAACGGGGACGGAATTGGCAAAGGTCCATGAGCCAGGACTCGAACCCAGGACGCCCGAAGCGCAACAACATTACGTGTCGGCGCACTGTCCATGATGCTATCAGCTCTGACTATTTTTTTTTTAATCCCATTATTTTGATAAGACAGGAAGTGGACAGGAAGCGAATTTTAAGAGAGAGAAAGGGATGGGATCGGGAAGTGTCCACGAGTTGGGACTCAAACTCAGGATGCCCAAAGTGCATTGGCACGTCACCTACAAGGCTATTCATATTTTGTTAAGTCTTATTTTGGCTGTTATGCCTTTATTTTGATAGGACAATAAGTGGAAAGGAAGCGAAATGGGAGACACAGGGGGATGACTCGAACTCAGGACACCCGAAGCGCAACGACGCACCGCCCATGAGGCTATCAGCGCTGACTATTTTTATTTTTTTTGCCATTTAATGTCATTATTTTGATAAGACAGTAAGTGGACATGAAATGAATTAGGAAATAGAAGGGGTGGTACTGGGTGGTATTTTCCATTATTTAATTTTTTACATTTAATTTGTGACGTTTTATGCCTTTATTTTGATAAGACAGGAAGTGGACAGGAAGCAAATTTTAAGAGAGAGGCACAGGGGGACGGGATCGGGAAGTGTCCACGAGTTGGGACTCAAACTCAGGATTCCCAAAGTGCAACGGCACGTCGGCCACAAGCTATTCACATTTTGTTAAGACTTATTTTTGCTGTTTTATGCTTTTATTTTGATAAGACAGTAAGAGAATGGGGAGAAAGAGGGGGACGGGATCCGGAAAGGTCCACAAGCTGGGATTCGAACTTGAGATGCAAAAAGTGAAGAGGCACTACATATCAACACGCTGCTCATGAGGCTATTGGCAATGACTGTTCTTTTTTTTATGTATTTTTGCCATTTTATACCTTTATTCCGATAAGACAGGAATTGGACAGGAAGCAAATTGGGAGAGAGGAGGACTGGATCGCAAAAAGTCCGCAAGCCAGGACTCAAACTGAGAACACCCAAAGAGCAACTGCACTACATGTTAGTACACTGCCCACAAGGCTATCAGCATGACGATTTTTCAAAATATTTTAAAATTATTTTTATTTTAAATTTTCTCAATTAGAGTAAACTTTCACTTGGATTTTAGAGATATCATGTCGTTTTGGTATGTAAAGGAGGATGTCTGTACCTGGACTGGTAACTTGCAACTCTCAGTCAACACTGTCAATTACAGTACGAACAAACTCTTCACTAGAATGATTATTCAGATTATAACAGAAAGTCTGCCTTTGCTCCACTAGTGACATTGTACAATCTGACTGGCAACAACCATGAAGGACAGAAAAAAGGCACAGTGTGAGAGTCTAGTATGGTACACATTAAATCAAAACACTAAAACACATTAAATGATGTTTTGTTACCCCCTATCACGCCTTGATCACCTCTAATTGGCTGGAGGAACTACTTCCTGTTGGGCAGAGAGTGGAGGCCAGGGGCTTTCAGCACAGTCAGCAGGTCACAGAGAGAAAAGAACTTGCACGACATGCACAAAAAGTTGCTTGTTCCAGCCGAGAATAAAACAAACTCCTACATCCAACAATGAAAAGATAAAAATCAACCGAACAGCTGCACTCTGGGATTTAAATTCGCATTTTGACATCTATTGGAGCCTTGTTTATTCACCTTTCACTTAACTATTAACACAGCCACCGCAGTGATGTACTGCAATGACAAGGATTTGCAAATCAAACCATAAGTATTTCACAAACATGAAGCGTTACAATGCCTTGCAGCAGGATCAACAGAAATACAACACCAGGGAGTCGTAAAGTAATCCAGCGGGAGCGTGTGCGTCACAGGAAGGCCGAGTCTAGCCCTAATCCTCGGTGAATCACAGATAATGACATGTCTTTAAAGCCGCAGTGTTTGAAGCAATCATAATCGCTATAGAAAACAGCCCGTTTTTTTGAGATGAGTAATTAACCCGGCTCCTGCGAGGCACATCAAGCTTCCTATGAAAGTTGTCTGATCTCTTTCAAAGTTGTCCGTCACCTGTCAGGCAGCGCACGTGCGCCGACAGCCTCGTCAAGTAGGAATTAGCGCACCCTTGTCTGCTTAACTACCTGTGCGAGACGGGAAGGCCAGGACAGGAATTTCTGATCCGCTGTTCAGTGCCTGACAACTTTCTCACAACTCTTTCAAGGGCCTCAGAGGTGAGATGGAATCTTTGCGTGAAGGTCTATCGTTGGACAACAGCCAGGCACGCCATCCTCATTTTCTCGGCATGAAGAATGGGGCTGACAAAGCGTGCAAAGAAATCCCGCAAGTGCGCATTAGAGGTGCGAGTGCGTAAGAGCGTGTGATCGCAGACCAGATGGAGCTATAAAAGAACCACATAAGTAACGTAAGTGAAACTGCAACTTAGGTTTGTATACTGTGTGGCTGACAGCTGTACGTAACAATTTCGTAATCGAATGTCGCAGTTTGCCTTGAACGTAATGAGTAAAAATAAGCCTTTAAATTTATCTTCAGGAGTGAACAATGGTTCACAGCTGCAGTTGTGCTGCTATTTCTGCCATCCTGGTGATAATGAGGGAAAGATCAATAGCTTCTGGAGGGGTAAAACCAGACATACAGACACATACAGAATACTGTTGTTCGCTGGGAGTTTTCTGTTACAGTCCAGAGGTTAAATGAGGCACAGAGAAGAATGCTGGACAATGGACTCATGTCTAGGCTTTATCACTTTTCCTCAAAATTCAATATTTGGATGATTCTCAACACTTTCAGCAGGCAAACTGAGTTGTTTTAAAGCAAAACAGAAGATATTAGGTTACTCCTGAATGAAAATCTCCTGATAATTTACTCACCCCTATGTCATCCAAGATATTCTCGAAAAGAAAGGTTTTTAAGGAAAACATTGCAGGATTTTGGCCATATAGTGGATTTCAATGGGGAAATTTCCAAATTCAGTTTCAATGCATCTTTAACACACAATCCCAGTTGAGGTATCTAGCAAAACGATCAGTTATTTTCTAAAAAAACAAAACAAAACAAACAAATATACTTTTTAACCACAAATGCTCGTCTTGCACTGCATTGTGTAATCACGTTGAAAAGGTCACACATGATTAGTTCATCGTCTGTCTACTTCGGTTGAAAAAGGTAGGGTAGAAAATCTTATTTTCTCATTGATTTACCTTTTTGCAAAGGCTGTGTGACTTTCTTTGCATGCTCGCTTTGTAAACGCTGGGTCGGTACTTTCACTTACGTCACACGTGACCTTTCCAACTTGACTACAAAGTACATGAAGACGTGGTTAAAAAGAAAATGAAAATAACCGATCGTTTTGCTAGGTAAGACCCCTATTCCTCGGCTGGGATCATGTAGAGCCCTTTGAAGCTGCGTTGAAACTGCATTTTAGACCTTCAACTTGTTGATCCCCATTAAAGTCCACTATATGGCCAAAAATCCTGGAATGTTTTCCTCAGAAACCTTAATTTCTTTTAGGCTGAGGAAAGAAATATATGAATATCTTGGATGACATGGGGGTGAGTTTCATTTTCATCAAATTTTCATTCAGAACTGAACTAATTATTTGATTTAATCTTTATGTTTGAGTAAATGCATCCCATATATTTGGAGGTCCTGTGCTCGGTTGCATAAAGCACCTTAAGTTTTTCCCTTAAGTATGACACTTAAGGGATGATTTCCTCTTTCCTAAGGGAATGACTTAAGGGTGTTGCATATAATCCCTTAAACACTGCCCTTAGTTAAGGGAAACCGTTAAGTGTTTTACAACAGCAACGCAGGTTTTCAGTTAAAAAAAATCTACTGTTGCCATGGATACGTTATTTGTTAATGCAGACAGCGGTGTAAGTTTTATCAGTTAACGGTTAATGTTCGGATAACGAGCAGCGGTTGTCGGTCAGGGAAATGAACCGAAATGAGCATCCCTAGTCACGTCATGCACAGAAGTATCTCGTCTCTTTGTATTTAAATATAGATTTATTAACACAAGTCCCTTAAAAACTCGAAATGGACAGAAGTAATGAGAGATCTTTATTTGTTGTCCAAAGATGAATGAAAGTTTTATGGGTTTGGAAGGAAACAAGAGTGAGTAAATAATTCGGACAGAATTCGGTTTTAAGTTAATTGTCTATTTAAGTTTACATCTCGTCTGATCCTTCTCTTTCTCTTTTTGTTTTCCTTATCCAGGTTATTGTTTTCTGTGAAAATTAGAATAATAAAGTCGTTTAAAATAAAAATAGAATGCACGAGTATCTGTGATGATACATAAAAAATACAAGCAAATGTTTTATTTTAACATGCAAACAGCAGCATACAGAGCAACAACAAAAACTGCATTCATATATACTCAAATTATCACGCATCAGCAGCGCTTCTGAGAACAGAGAAAATCAGAATTAAATAAAAAAGAATAATATAAATAAGCCTACACTAAATATGTATAAATTAAATAACTACCTAATTAAGATGACAAAACTAAAACACACTGAATCCTTCTATGCGCTTTGAAGAACTGTACCGGTCTTATTCTTCTCGTCGGACATAAAAATATATAGCAGGCCAGCCTATACCTCAGTGCACCTAGTTTTAAACATATGGACATGCTGTACGGATAGACTGGAGCGCTGTCTGTTAACTGTTAGATCCGCGACAAAAACACTTCACAAAAATCCTTTCAATTTGCGGTTCGGGTCTTTTCATCCACTGTCCATATGTGGAGAAACGTGTTTTCACAGCGTTCAATAGCCAGTCACAGACATATCTGTTGATTTGTGGCCAATCGGAGGCGGCTATGTTACAATCCACTCACCACTCAAAGTGCAGGTTTCAGTTTTGCTGATTTCTATGTCCGCGAACTCTCTCATAAAAACAAAGAAAGTGTAGACATGATGTAAATAAGAGATTAATTGTACAGTGTAAAGGTTATTTTATTACTTTTTATTAACTTTGTGAGGTTGAGATGAACTACAGTAATGTATGAGTGATAGCCTTCCAGTGATTGTAAGGGGAGCGTGCACTTTTTAGACTATAATTAATTCAGAATTTGAATACGTTTATTCATGGACTCACTCTCTGATAACCCAATATCGCCATTGCCATCGTGTTGCATATAGGCTACTACATAAGTTACACAAACTAAGAGAAGGTAAAGCAGGTGCTTACTCAGCAAAATATGTCTGAACAGCCGCACTCGACACGCGCCCATGAGTAAACTTTTTTTTTTTCACCATGCAACAAACGTAAATAAAAATGGAAAAAAAAAAATTTAACCGTTTAACTGATAGTAATAATCGGTTAAAATTCTTACTGTCGGTTAACAGTTAAACGGTCAATATGAGCATCCCTAGACGTAACATTTTATTATGAAGCGCTAAACACTCTCATGATGTGTGTTTCATTCATACTCGAAGCCGGAGGGCGCTCTTTTGCTGAAAGTCCAATCCCGACTCATAGAAGTATCTATGATGGAATATAGCATGAATCGCTGTAGCTAAGCTGAAAGGTAAACAAAATAAATACATGATTGTGACAATATATGGTTTATGTGTCTTTTTCAAGTCATCTCCTGGTAATATACAGGAAAATACATAAATAAAATATTATAGAAGAATCGAAATTTGATCAATGAATTACATGTGAATAAATCTGTTTAACATATAAAGTTGCCGATCGTGTCTGGTAGAATATTTTTGGATTGAATCTGCTTGCTGTGTAACACTTAAGGGAACATTTTTCGTACCTTATGTTATACTTAGGGAAATGACAGATAAGGGGCTTTATGCAACACTTAATGGATTTTAAGGGATACTTAAGAGAAATTCTAAGGGTTTATGACGTTTCACCTAAAGAAACCCTTAAATAACATTTAAGGGATATTTTATGCAACGCCCTTAAGTGTAAGGGAAATTTAAGGGAGAACTTAAGGGAAATTTACACTTAAGGTGCTTTATGCAACCGGGCACTGGCCATCAAAAATCCCTGACTTACTACACAAAGAAGTACATTTGGGTATTCATGAAGGGAAATACAACAGCATTTAAAGTTGTCTTCATTTGCCATTCAAATACATGTGCTTTACTGAACGCAACATCAGCATCTTAAGTTACAGAAACAATTGTACTCAGATCTCTTGCTGGGTTTGAATCGACAAGCTTTTAGTTATCAGTTCAGATCTTTAAACACTAGATTAGTTTCCACTAAAAAAGACCAGCAGAATCCAGTTAGGCTTAATGAGACATCCTAAAAGCCTTTAAAAGGCATTTCTGACCATGAGAATCTTGAGCAACACTCTCTTCAGCAACACCAACATCTGTTTAGCAGCTTGAGGAGATAGCCATGTCTAAATGGCTCGTTCCTGCGGGACAGCATCTACACAGTAATGGGCACAATGTTCTGTGTGAACTGCTGCCGGCTCATTTTGAATCACTGCGCCACTCCTCATCTGGCACATCCCTGATGCATGAGAGCCCAGGAGAGATGCCAACTTCGTCCTGCCCATGGCACTCATACCCAAAAACACACCATTCTCTGAGCTACACTTTTCCATGCAGTCGCCACTTGGACTGGGATGGTTGTTCCGTATCAATGCCAGCTTGAAAGTGAACCCCCAAACATTGATTCATAGCTGGCTGATTATTTTATCACAGGAACAAAGAAGCATTTCTGAGAAGAACCAAGAAGCAGTGCACCGGAAATAAACCCTCATCACACAGAGTTCTTAGAAGGGATGTGCAAAACTGTCTAATTTCAAAATGGACTAATCAGTGGATTGCATGTTTAACAAAATTTTATAGGGAGAACTGTTGCATGACTAACTTGAAACTGTTGTGAAATCTGTGTGGGGAAATCATTCACCCTCATGTGGATCCAGATCGCATGGATTCCTATTAAAATTTGCAGATTTCCTTTCTGACCTATTGGTTAATTTTGATAAAGCATTAATTGTTGGAGATTTTAACATTCATGTTGATAATACAAATGATGCGTTAGGACTTGCGTTTACTGACCTGTTAAACTCTTTTGTAGTCAAACAAAATGTCACTGGGCCCAATCATCGTTTTAATCATACACTAGATGTAATTATATCGCACGGACTTGATCTTACTGATATAAGCCGCTTTTCCACTATCGGGCCGAACCGTTCTCAATGCTTAACCGTTCTGTTCCGTGCCGATCCGGGCCAGTCAGCACAGATACGGTTTGATTTTCCACTGTGGTGCAGATAACGGAACTCTTTGGAATGTAAATACAAATGCGTCAAATACGTAGAGTAGACAGCCCCGCGTCTACCGTTATTGTCCTTTTGGACGCGATATGTATGTTTGAGGTTTTTTTTTTTTTCCCGGCACTGTTTTGAACTTTTCTTAATGCCCTTCTCTGCAAGACACTGCGCTATAATTTCAAAAACTTTTCGTTTCTCTTTGCACCCTCCAGCTGTTGTTGAATTTTTCTTTCTGTCCAAATATCAATATTAGAGCAAATGTTTCATCCACAGACCAAAGTGTCTCAGCCATTTATATTTATATTTACCGTATCTGCTTACTGCGCATCCGCTTAGCCATAGACAGAGCCATAGAGAAACTGGTAGCCAGGCAACAGCGTGGCGACGTCATGCACACACATTTTACCAGCCCGGTTCAGGTTGTCTAACCGTGCCGAGAATTCCGGGCCGAGAACCAGGCTCAGGTGGAAACACAACTGGAACTGTACCCAACCGTTCTAAGAACGGTTCGGCCCGATAGTGGAAAAGCGGCTATAGATATCGTACCTCAAAGCGATGATGTTACTGATCATTTCCTCGTATCGTGCATGCTGCGTATCACTGATGTTAACTATATAGCTCCGCGCTATCGTCTGGGCAGAACTATTGTTCCTGCTACCAAAGATAGGTTCACAAATAACCTGCCTGATTTATCTCAACTGCTCTGTGCACCCATAAATAAACATGAACTAGACAAAATGACTAGTAACATAGGCACTATCTTCTCTAATACATTAGAAGCTGTTGCCCCAATCAAGCTAAAAAAGGTTAGAGAAAAACGTACTGTGCCATGGTACAACAGTAATACCCATTCTCTAAAAAAAGCAACTCGTAATCTTGAGCGTAAATGGAGAAAAACTAACTTAGAAGTTTTTAAAATTGCATGGAAAAACAGTATGTCCAGCTATAGACGGGCTTTAAAAGCTGCTAGAGCCGAGTACATCCACCAACTCATAGAAAAAAACCAAAACAATCCAAGGTTTTTATTTAGCACAGTGGCTAGATTAACAAATAACCAAACACCTCCTGACCTGAATATTCCTGCACAGTTTAATAGTAATGTCTTTATGAATTTCTTTACTGATAAAATAGACAACATTAGAAATACAATAACTAATATAGATACTACAGCAACTGATACTTCAACATTAGTCATTACACCTGAAGAAAAACTGCAGTGCTTTACAACTATAGAACAGAAAGAATTAAATAAACTTATCACCACATCTAAACCAACAACATGCCTATTAGATCCTGTACCCACTAAATTACTAAAAGAGTTGCTACCTGTAGCAGAAGTACCGCTTCTTAATATTGTTAACTCATCGTTATCTTTAGGTCATGTCCCAAAACCATTCAAACTGGCGGTTATTAAACCTCTTATTAAGAAACCACAGCTAGACCCTAGTGAACTGGCAAATTACAGACCCATTTCTAATCTTCCATTTATGTCTAAAAGTCTAGAAAAAGTTGTGTCTGCTCAATTGTGCTCATTCTTGCAAAATAATAATATCTTTGAAGAATTTCAGTCAGGTTTCAGGCCCCATCATAGCACAGAAACTGCACTTGTAAAAATCACAAACGACTTGCTATTTGCGTCAGATCAAGGCTGCGTCTCATTGCTAGTTTTACTTGATCTTAGTGCTGCGTTCGACACTATAGATCATGAAATACTCATAGATCGATTACAAAACTATACAGGTATTCAAGGGCAGGCTTTAAGATGGTTCAGATCATACCTGTCCGATCGCTATCACTTTGTTTATTTAAACGGGGAGTCATCGCAGTTATCACCAGTAAAGTATGGAGTGCCACAAGGATCTGTCCTAGGTCCTCTACTATTTTCAATTTACATGTTACCCCTCGGTAATATTATTAGGAAATATGGGATTAGTTTCCATTGTTATGCTGATGATACCCAACTATATATTTCAACAAGACCAGATGAAACTTCTAACTTAGCAAAGTTAACAGAGTGTGTTAAAAATGTGAAAGACTGGATGACCAATAATTGTCTACTGTTAAATTCAGATAAGACAGTACACAGAATCTCTTAAACTGCAACTTGCAACTAGACGGATGTACTGTTATTTCCTCTACAGTCAAAAATCTGGGTGTTATATTAGACAGCAACCTGTCTTTTGAAAATCATATTTCCTATGTTACAAAAACAGCATTCTTCCATCTTAGAAACATTTCCAAGCTACGGAACATGTTACCTGTTTCTGAGGCAGAAAAGTTAGTCCATGCATTCATGACGTCTAGACTGGACTATTGTAATGCACTACTAGGTGTTTGTCCTGCTTCTTCAATAAATAAGCTACAGGTAGTCCAAAATGCAGCTGCTAGAGTCCTTACCAGATCAAGAAAATATGATCATATTACCCCAATTTTACAGTCTCTGCACTGGCTACCTATTAGGTTCCGTATCACTTACAAAATACTACTTCTTACCTATAAGGCCCTTAATGGTTTAGCTCCTGCATACCTAACTAGTCTCCTACTACGCTACAATCCCTCATGCTCCCTAAGGTTGCAAAACTCTGGACTTTTAGTAGTACCTAGGATAGCAAAGTCCACTAAAGGAGAGCCTTTTCTCATTTGGCTCCCAAACTCTGGAATAGCCTTCCTGATAACGTTCGGGGTTCAGACACACTCTCTATGTTTAAATCTAGATTAAAGACTCATCTCTTTAGCCAAGCATTCACATAATGGATCTCATTACGTTGTACTTCAGTTACATCTGATCAAATGCACATTAATATTCTTCAGCTTGGGCTAAACACATCAATTTTGTTTGGTTGGAAGTTGGAACAGCAGCTACGCTAATTATTTCTCTATTTGTTTCTCTGTCTCTGCCACGGGATTTCCATCCCGTGGTAACTAGGATTTACACAAGATTCAGTCTGGATTCAGAAGAAGAGATGATGCCAACCCCTCAGAGGACCGCAGATGATGCCAGCCTTGAAACAACATTCAGCACTACATAATTTTCCTACAAGTTTGATTACAGCACATAATCATTGCAATTAGTGTTCATCATCTGTCTGATTACACAGTTACTGATTTTAACATTTATATCATATGTACATCGACTTAACATACAGTATTCACCACTAATAAGCTACTAAATATATTGTAGTAGCCTAAACTTTTGTACAGCTGCTTTGCAACGATTTGTATTGTGAAAAGCGCTATACAAATAAACTTGAATTGAATTGAATTGAATTAAAATGATTGGATTTTGCCAATGAAAACTTGCCGAAAAACACTAAATGTGACCACATCTTAAATGGATAGTTCACCCAAAAAAGAAAATTCTGCCATTAATTACTCACTCTCATGTTGTTCGAAACTTGTAAGAACTTTGTTCATCTTCAGAACACAAATTAAGATATTTTTGATGAAATCCGAGAGCTTTCTAACCCTCCACAGACATCAAGGGTCCTTCCACATTCAACGTCCGGAAAGGTACCAAAAACACTGACAAAATAGTCCATGTGACATCAGTGGTTCAACTGTAATTGTATGAAGCTAAGAGAATAATTTTTTGCACAAAAAACACCCAAAAATAACATTACCAAAGTGCAGCACAGTCATGTTCTACGTCAATGGCACCACGCCATTGTTTACATTGTTACAATTGTTAAATAAAGCTGTTATTTAGGGTTTTTTTGCTCACAAAAAGTGTTCTGAAGATGAACGAAGATCTTATGGGTTTGGAACTATCCCATTAAGCTACATTTTACAAGAAAAAAGTCAATTTTCCATTGTCAGTAGTTAGCGATGTATGAAGCACAGCTCAAAGAGAAGTCCCTAGAACTAAGCAGTTTGCTATTGGTCAAAGCTGGACAAAACTCTGATTGAGTAGATTCCTATTGAAATACTAGATTTCAACCATCTACTAGACACAGTTATCCTCACTTACAGTCAAAGTATACTTTTGAGCAAGTCATGCATGCTTAAAGGGATAGTTCACCCAAAAATGAAAATTACCCCATGATTTACTCACCCTCAAACCATCATAGGTGTTTATGACTTACCTTTTTCAGACAAATCCAATTGTAGATATATTAAAAAATCTCCTGGCTCTTCCAAGCTTTATAATGGCAGTGAATGGCTGTTGAGGCTTTGAAGTCCAATAAAGTTTATCCATCCATCAAAAAAAGTACTCCATATGGCTTAAGTAGTCCATAACAGCCTTCTGAGGTCAATAAATGTGTATGTGCAAGAAAAACATCCATATTTATAAACCGTAATCTCTAGCTTCTGATAACAGTTGTGCGTGCGTTGGGTTTGTTTAGAAAACCAGTTTCCTCTTGGCTTATATCGAAATCCTCTGACATTTTTCTTTGCAAATCCTTTTATTTTTAATTATTTACCAGTGTTTTGTTTTGCTTTCTCCACTGCACTTCCATGTTCCTCATTGCATTCACCTGTGTCCTATGTCATCTGCTGGAACGCCACTCTCTGCTAGCGTAAACTAGAGGTTACGGTTTATAAAGTTTTAAATTTGGATTTTTTTCTTTCACAAACAAATTGATTCACTTCAAAAGGCCTTTATTAACCTGCCAGAACCATGTGGAGCACTTTTCATGATGAATTGACACTTTTTTCGGCTTCAAAATCTCAACAGCCATTCACTGCTATTATAAAGCTTGGAAGAGCCGGGACATTTTTAATATAACTTCGATTGTATTCGTCTGAAAGAAGAAAGTCATATACACCTTAGGGTTGGGTCGATAGACGATGCCATCGTCCATCGCCGATGTCCGATAGGCATCGCGATGCTGAGCCGGCATCGCGATCCATCGCCCCGCCCCCGCCGCAGCAGCAACCCACTCGCGAAAAACGCACACTCCAAACGAATTACACGAACTAGTTCGTTTACATTAATAAATGAGGCGGAAAAAGTGATTGACAGGTGGTAATTTGTGTGTAACTTTTCTTTATTTATTTATGTTTGGTTTAGGGCTGCAACTAACGATTATTCATAATAAAGAAAAAAAAATCTGAAGAAAAACACACTATAACAAGCATAAAATACAGTGTTTCTGCTATTTATTCTGCCGTGGCTGTGTTTAGTGTCCCGCCAACAGCAGCAGCATCAGCAGCGAGCGCAAGTGCCTCCAGCAGAGTTCCGCGTTCAAATGCACGCAGTAGTGTTAAGCTGGTCGCAAAGCCCCATGAATGAAAGAGTTTTTTTTTTTATTTGAATTATTTCGTTTTATAGTAATAGTTTATAGTAAATTATACTCTTACCTTTATGAGCAAAATTAAGTTTCACATGGCGCCTCCATGTCGTGCAAATGCGCTTCAGCTTTTAGCCTAGGCTACTCTCCGCACAAATGATTAGATATGCGCCTATTAGTAGGATTTATCTAGGTTAAACGAATAAACTAATATTGTGATATGCTTTAAGTTTTTTTTTTTATATCTATGGATTTTAAATTGTGATGACTTGAGAAGGCTTGACCATTTAACCGCTTGGTCGTTACTTTAAAAAACAAAAACTTGAATTTTACAAACAAAACGTGTTCCAAATATATTTCTAAATTAACTTTATAAACTAAAGAAACGAAAATAAATGTCATTAATTCGCTATTAAAAACAGCAGCTATGCAATGTGGAAGAGAAAGAGAAAGACTCGGGCCAGTAATTCCGATGAGGTGTCGAGGTTGTTAGGAATTTTTTGCAACGAATGTCTGTTTAATAGCCTATTTAACACTTATTTAGGCTACTTTCTTATTTAAATGTATTAATTATTTGATGCTTTAGCCTCATTTATTTTGATATATATAAAAACACCGCGCCACCTGCGCTAGTTGGTCCATTACCACCGCGGTGGTAAAAATCTGGTATTTTAAATCTAAATTTAACATTCAACGACAGATGTTTCAGCACAATGAATGTTTTTGCGCTGAGGATTAATTGTCTATTGTCTCCCTGTCTGTGTTCCGGATGTTTGACGCTCATTCAGTAAAGATTTAAACTTAACACAGACTGTCAGAATGAACTTTTATGCATAAATGGAAATGGATTTTATTGATTAGTTGTTGCAGCCCTAGTTTGGTTATGGGTAAAACAAAGACCATGCGTGTCAGGTAGTGGAAATGGTAGGTTACAATTAATTAATTCGCCGCATTTGACGACGATGCCATCGTCCATCGCGATGTTTCCCATTAGACATCGTACGATGCCGAATTGGTCGACATCGCCCAACCCTAATACACCTAGCATGGGTTGTGGGTGAGTAAATCGGGGGGACATTTCATTTTTGGGTGAACTATCCCTATAACTGTGTCCAAGACAGAGTTTTTGATAATTCTGTTCCTGTTGTCAAAGGTGACCATGGACTTGTAACAATCTGTTGCACTGTAAGTGTACCTGAAGAATGTAGGAACATGGCACACGCCGTGAGGAGTCACAGGTGTTGAGAACAGCCCTGTTCTACCCACCAGCTCTTTCACGAAAAAACTACTCTCCCTTTGAAGAAATTGATGAAAAGCAGATGAGAGAGTTAACCTCCAGCCACACTCGCCTGAGTCTTTTGATGTCTATCAAGGCATGTTTATTCACCTTGCATTCATGCTACGAAAATCTCATTTTAAGGAACAGAGGGCAGACCTGCCAGGCATTGCAAGGAACAGATAAAAGCAGATAGGAGGTGTCCAGAAGAAATGGCTTCCTGTGTTATCTTATTCCAGGACAAATTAGCTCCAGTCAGGGGAGGTTGTACGGGCATGGAGACATCATGCTTTCAGACGAGGCGGCGTTGTTCATGTCGCATTGTATCGCCAAACATCTCGGGGACAATACGCCACTGCTATTGACATAAACAACAGGCTTGCCGTTATCTAAATCTTCTGCATCGGGTGAAACATATCTAAATACTAATACGCCACTTGAAAGCATCTAACTGAGATTATCAATGGAGTACCTTTCCATTGGCATAGAGATTTTGAGTCATTTCATGCCTATGAAGAAAAAAAAAACTGGCAGAGAAATACAAGCAAAGATACCATTTTATTTAACAGGCAGGGGTGGTAAAACAAGCCACTGATGTTCAGATGTGAAGTCAGTGTTTCATCTGCTGCCTGTGCTCATCTCTTTATCTGAAGGAGGAAGGGTGATCATCGAGAGGGAAGTCAAGAATTATTCACAGAAAGGAGCATCAAGAAAAGATGGTATGCCAACTGGGGCCAACTAGGCCAAATGTGACTTGCAAACTGACATAATGGCATGATTGTAGGCCTACACACTTAATAGAATAAATGAAACAAACTACAATTCCAGTCAAATTAAAGAAGCCTCCAGATGGGAAAAAAATACTGGGGAGCTGTTGGCTCTTAAAATGAAACATTTTGGAGCCAAATTACTTTTTAGTTGACAGGACTGCTTGATGAAGGTCAAAGTGACTCAGTTGCCATTTGATGATCCAGTCCAGATTGTATTTGTGCCATATAAACTGTAAGAAAATGTATGAATATTTCTGAAAGAAGCATTTTTGTGGACTTGAACTCTTTCCAACAATGACTGTATGATTTTGAGATACATCTTTTCACACTGAGGACAACTGAGGGACTCACATGCAACTATTCTAGAAGGTTCAGACGCTCATGAATAAATACGAATGAATGCTTCAGAAAGAAACATGATGCATTAAGAGCTTCTTGAATTTGAAGATCAGGATAATTTGAACTTATTTTGTCTTCTGGGAAACATGTGTCTTCTGCAGCTTCTGCAGGGCAGGACTAAATGAAAAATTTAAAAAAAAGTTAAACTTTTTTCAACTTAAAAAGACACTCTGAGCTGCAAAAAAAGACGCCGGCGGTGGCGTTTAAAAAAAGCGCTAGGGCTTTTTTGAAAAGACGGTTTACTCCATAGGATTAGAATGTAAAACAGACGCTGGCAGTTTGAAAAAAGACGCCAAGTGTGAACGCGGCCTTACTCTGTTTATGTGGTAAGTGTAATGTAATGTAACAGGCTACCACTAGCAAGGGCTATCCATGTCCCTTTAGTGGCTCTTGTCTCAGAACTGATGTCTATTCATTGAAATTGATAACCACCATTACAGTATCTAGGGAAATAACGGACAATTATGATTTTTTTGTCATAATCACGCAGTCCTACACAAGCGCTCTGTGCCACAGAGATTTCTTCAATGTACCTCCAATGAAGAAGAAGTGAGAGAAGGCGATCTGACAACTCGAGAAGCAACTTCTCTAATTTGCAGACAAATTCGCAAGTCTTCACTAGTCAGTCATGGGTGTTAATTGCTAAAGACAGGAGGACTCAAGAGTGAAAGGACAGTGTAATTGTGTATTCCAGCAAACACAACAAATTAAAAATTATATATCTTCTACAAAATCCATGCACTTAACACTACGCTCAATGCGACGTGATGATATTTTTGACATGGTGCTTCTTAAATTTAGCAGCAGCGCTCCAAGACAATATGTCTAATCGAATGCGTTCAACTGCACACATTAGCTGCTCACTTGGTTAGACACCAAATCATTCATCAATTCTGCCAATGGTAAAAAGGCTCAAACATCATTATGGGTTTAAATAAGCAAACAACAGGAGCTCTTGCACTGTGAAAAATGTCTGACCGAACCCCTCCAACAGCTAATTGCCCATTTGAAGCAAAACAAAACGCCTAATGCCCACATTCAATGCGCATCGATACTTGACCAAATAACTCATTTGACGTTAATAAATGTAAATTTCTTCTGACATTTAGAAATGATAGCAAATTAATTTCCAATGCGTCTGAATGGGACTTTTACATTTGAAAATCACTCACAATTAAAGTGCCAATATGTGTTTGCGGGCTGCCATTCATTCAGCAATAAATTAAATTAAAATGCCGATATGAGCATAAATGAAGTCCTTATAGAAAAAAATCCAAAGCTGATGTAAAATAATAACAAAAAAAACTTTCTGTGAGGAATCTGTCATCCACAGCTACTGTAGACCCATATCGAATACAAATGAAGGTAGGTGCTCTTAAAGAAACTCTCTGTAGAAAATTCACATTGTTGGCAAAAGATGACAGTGGAAAAATGACCTTCATTTTTCTTAAATAAGTGACTACTTCATATTAACCTGATATTATTATTAAAAGAAATGTGCGTTACTACTACTAATAAAATAGACAACCATAAGTAAATCAATGATTTATTCACCATCATGCCCTTCCAACCCTGTAAGACTTAGTTTCTTCTATGGAAGATAAAATAATATGTGACCCTGGACGACAAAACCAGTCATAAGGTTAAATTTGACAAAACTGAGATTTATACATCATATGAAAGCTCAATAAATAGGCTTTCTATTGATGTATGGTTTGTTAGGATAGGACAATATTTGGCTGAGATACATCTATTTGAAATCAGAAATCTGAGGATGCAAAAAAATCAAAAAGACAGAAAATCACCTTTAAAGTTGTCCAAATTAGGTTCTTAACAATGCATATTACAAATCAAAAATTACATTTTGATATGTTTACAGTAGGAATTTTACAAAAAATCTTCATGGAACATGAACTTTACTTAATTTCTTAATGATTTTTGGCATAAAAGAAAAATCTAAAATTTTGACCCATGCAATGTATTTTTGGCTATTGCTACAAATATACCCCAGCGACTTAAGACTGGTTTTGTGGTCCAGGGTCACATATATTTTGAACAATTCTGGCAACTAAACAGTGCCAACTGACTCAAATCATTTCTTAAAATATCTTCTTCATATTCCTTTAATAACCTATGGCATAAATCTGGGGCGGGACTATCCATGTGTCCAACCAATAGAAAGACATGGACAAAAAGCATCTTACTGTGTTGTTTTCAAATGAATTATTTTTTTTGCAAGCAACATATATTGCTATTATTACATTATATATATCATATATAATCTGAACTGCAGCACATGCATGCTATTTCTGAATAAAAAAGACTGCATCAGGGACAGTGACCAAGGCTTCCCCAATACACAAAGCCCAAAAGACATCATTTGTGTTTCCATCAGACTGCAAGGCACACACACTTCATAAGACAAGTGAAATTTACAGCACGACAAAGTCCTTGAGCATACACTGAGACGTCAGTCCTTGGCAACCCATATGGATGTCAAGCAACTGTTGTTCTCACCCCCACTTGTTATTTTTCTACATCTGTGCTCAGATTGACTGCTTGAAAATGAGAACTGCTGAGGCTCTCAGTGCCGAGTACCTGGAAATTGACAGCGCAAATTGAACTGAAAACTTTAGGCATTTCCTCACGGGAGCACGTACACTGAAGAGAAAGCTCTAATGGTTTACCTTTCAGTGTTAATTTATACGTTTCTGCACCTAATTCTAATGCTGATTTGGACAGGTCTAACATCAACATAAAAATCTGCATGCACCCTTCATAGGAAGTTCTGGGAATCCAACCACAAGGTCACCATATAAAGGCACCAGGATGTTCTTCGTCTCTGTGAATCACTAATGAAATCCTCAGCGGTTGGGTTGCCTAAGAGAGAGAAGAAGGGCTAGTGAATGAATAGGAAAGAGGACTGCTTGGAATTCTGCTCCGAGATTAAGCCGGGCCGGGCCGAGGGGTCACCGAGGCTGAGGGAGATGGGAGGATTCGCCATCCCGCCTTTCAGCTCTGCTGGGTCAGAAATTGAAATCCAGCGGTACAGATGGATCTGAAATTGGAAGTAACTTTACAGATGGAAAAGATGAAAACCTGGTTTGGGGAGTCCTGTAAGCTCTTGACAAGTGAAAGAATCAAATTAACCTCTGTGGCGGTTCTAGTGGAATCGGCTTTACCTGCTCATTGAGACGCCCCCCTCCCGTGATGAGCTGAAGTCCTGTGAAGTTGTGTAATGAGAAATTAACCTGAATTTAATGGTCCTGGATATCTGAGGCACGGCCTGACAGAACAGACGTGCGGATGGCAGTAACTAGATGAACTCTGATATATTCGCCTATCAGAGTTCATCTAGTTGAGTCCGGGTGATCAAGTACTTTTTGGACTCTTATAATGACTTCAAGTGAATGGAATACAAAACTGCATGCTAGAAAAAAGTGTTTGGTAGTTAATGTGCTACATATCACTAACTAGTACTTATAAATCTACACTGACATTCATTTAGGGGTGGGCGTTGTGACCAAAATCTTTTATCACAACAGGATTAATTTTATTTCACGGTAATGATATAAATCACAATATACTTATTTTTTGCTTTCAATTAGGTCTTTATGATATTAACATTTTTGATATCATAGAAATTTCATAACTTTTGTCACCAGTGTCAATATTACAAGAAAAACTATTTGTTTCATGAAATAGTAAAATAATACATGAAATAATAACACAAATGATTAAATTCACAGAATGATTCAAGAACCCGCTCCAATGTCCCGATCTAAATCAAATGATTTGTGATACGCGTCTTGAGGTCCCGACCAAAATCAATTGATTCACAACACGCAAAGTTCCGATCTAAGTTAGACTTTGTCTAATTAAATGATTTGCAATATGCAATTTGAAGGCCCAATCTGAATCAAATGATTCGCAATACGCAATCCAATTGGAGCACTTCGAAACAGTAAATCATGTTGCTATGCAATGGTTTTTTAAGTCTCACTCAATTGATTTGGTTAATCGCTTCCTCTTTTTGTGTCTTTAGCCATGTTTACACAACACTGCCAGTACATTAACTGAAATAGGGAAAAAAAGGATGTTTTTTTTTAATTGCGTGAATTTTATGTAAAAAGGTAAGTGCTTATTATAAACATTAAACACTTATTTCATAGATACATTGCCTTTCAATAATTCAAGCACTTTTCGAGTAGCTTTTCAGGAATATTGCCATTTTCAAGGGTTTTCCAGGCCTTACATTTCAAAAAGTCAAATTCAAGAACTTCAAGCACCTTGTACAAACCCTGCTATAAGCACTGTCTTCATGTGCGCGCACCTCTCTGAGAGCATACCGATACAGCAAAATAAGTCCTCTTGATTCTTTCAATGGCTTAAAATCACATTTTTAAACCATGCTCGCAAATAAGTTTTCGTGATCATGTAGCACAGCAACGTCATGTGAGCATTTAACAGCGATCTCTAGTCCAAAATCTCCACCGCTTGAGAAATTTCTACCGGTTTAATCATGTCTACTGGTATATCACCCACCTACATACAAGAAAACTGTGTAACAGCACATGAATACATGTATATGCATTCTAAATTAGGCATCAAGAATTAATGAACATCTTTTTTACACATTTGTCTACCTTGGTTAATGTTACTTTACAGTATAAACATACTCATTTCCATTATTAGATCATGTTAGTTCTTAATTATGCCACATAACTTTTTTTATGAAATGAACAATAATTATTCTAAATAAAACAGGAATAGACTACTGGTTTAGTAACGAACGCAACTTTCACATGCATCTGATCAACAGATAAACTGTGCACCATTTTAGTGTTGCTGTTCATTTTGTGGATATTTCAGCATGGTTTATAATTCAACTGAACTGTGCTCATGCATTTCACAGTAGACACATTACATTCTTGCAAAAAATGCATGTCCTCTAAAGAGCAAACCTTTCTAGTAAATGTCATAGGTAATAGGGGTGGGACGATACAGGTAACTCACGATTCAATTCTGTGGCGATATGTGGCCCACGATATCGATAATATCGCGATTCACGATATCTACGATATTCAATATATTGGAATAAATTTCATCAACGATATATCACGATATATGTGACTGAAAAAGAAAAAAATACCCATAATAAGGAAATCTTATGCATTTATTAATGCCAACATTTCCAACACTGTGCAAAGAAATATGCATTTGCATAATAACTCACTGCCTCCTGGTCTTAAATGTAAACACTGTACAGCTAGACAGATAAAAGTGCCTGAACATTAAAAAACAACATGAACATTAACTAACATGTGTAAACCATGATACTGAAACGTCAGTAGTAAGTTACTGTAAAGTGCTTTATGTTAACCTGGACAGTGGTCACATCAATGCATATTCTTCTTGAGGAACACTAACGCCTGTTTCACACACACTCCGTCTGCAGTGTGTATGCAGTCCGTGTGCGTTACGTATGCGATGCAGAAGCAGCACGGACTCATTTTGCTTTCACACAGGACACGTTTGCAGTCCGTTCCTGATCCGCGGCTGTTTACCACAAACACACCATTTATCCGTTATTTTGATTTCAAATACAAACGTGCTTTTTCAGCATTGTGATACTCTTTTATCACAGTACACTAATACAATTCTAGATATATTCACGTTTAAACTCAACGTATAATAAACAACGTATTATTCAATGCACAGCAACCGCGTGCAGTGTGAACGCTCTAATCCGTTAACATGGGTGCGGAAAAAAATACTCAACGCATACACACTGCAGACGGAGTATGTGTGAAACAGGCGTAACTGATCAGCATGCTCAACTAGCGGGTGCGTCTTTGATTTGTTTTTCGTTATCTTCCGCCATTCTTCTCACTTCTCTTTTTTTCTGCGCTTCTTCTCTGATGTTGTAAGATAACTTGTGTTCTTCACTGGCCGCTGCTTCTGCCACTTTACCCCTATTTACTCGAACAGCGCCCCCCGCAAACAGAATGGTAGATATTGGGTAGTGACAGTGACACTGACGACGGGTAAATTAATCATTTGTGTTGTAATAAAATATCGATATTGGCCGTTAGTGTATCGATTATTTATTGCTACTGTTTTACCTTCATACGACAGAGAGCACAACAATATATTGCAATATCGATTTTTTTTCCCACCCCTAATAGGTAATGTCAATAGCATTGGACCCATTTTTATTTGAATTACTATTTAAATTTAAATTATGTATCCTTATATTTACAAGTACAGTGCCTTGCAAAAGTATTCATACCCCTTCATTTTTTTCACGTTTTGTTGCAGCATTATGCTAAACTGCTTTAAATTACTTTTTCCACATCAGTCTACATCTCATACACCATAATGACAAAGCAAAAAATAGGTTTGTAACAACTTTGCAAATTTATTAGAAATAAAAAAATGAAAAGATCCCGTTGCATAAGTATTCATACCCTTTTCTGGGACACTCGAAATTTAGCTCAGGAGCATTCATATTGCTTCTAGATGTTACTACACTTCGAGTGGAGTTAAACTGTGGCAAATTCATTTGAATGAGTATGATTTAGAAAGGCACACACCTCTCAGAAAAGGTCTAACAGCTGAAAATGCATATCAGAGCAAAAACCAAGACCTGAGGTCAAGATAACTGCCTGTAGAGCTCAGTGACAGACTTGTGTTAAGGCAATGATCTAGGGAAGAGTTCAGAAAAAAATCTGCTGCACTGAAGGTTCACAGAAGCATGTAGCCTTCAATATCCATAATGGAAGACGATTGGAACAACTAGGACTCTAGAAAATGTCTGCCAGCCCCCATCCAAGCTGACAGAGCTTGAGAGGTGAAAAGGTGAGGCAAAGAATGGCAGATAATTGCCAAATGCAGATGTGTAAAGCTTGTCACATCATACCCTAAAAGACTTGAGGCTGTAAAGGTGCTTCAACTATGTACTGAGTTAAGGGTATGAATACTTATGCAATGTACTTATTTCAGTGTTTTATTTTTAATAAATTTGTAAAATTTGCAAATCTGGTTTTTGTCATCATTATGGTGTATGAAGTATAAATTGATGTGGGGAAAAAGTAATTTAAAGCAGTTTAACATAATGCTGCAACAAAACAAAATGTAAAAAAAAATGAAGGGGTATGAATACTTTTGCATGGCACTGTATATCTATACAATACATGTAGATTTTTTGTCCTTCAGGGGTATCAAGCCTTATTTAAGGGGGTCAGACCTCCAAAAAATAAAGTACTCATACAAAAGCAAAGTAAAGTCATCTGTAAATGGTAATGCATTACAGTCAGATGTTTTATGTGAATATAAACATAGCACAAAAAAACATAAATGATTACATTTTAAATTATATAGTAATATGCAAGCACCATGCAATGCTTAATATGTTCCCAACTGAAAAATTAAACAAAATAAAAAGAAAACAATGAAGTTGCTCATTTGTAATTGAATATAAAAAGGACGAATGGCATGATAGAGCCTTTGATAGCTCAAAATAACAGTACCAGATGTATGTAAATGACAGATATTAGCACCTGTGAGTCACAGAGCTTGTGATTTCAGCATTAGAGGATTATAATAACCCTTTACAATGGCTTAGCCTAATGCATCCTGCCTCTCATTGATAACTGCAAACCTGTGCCTTGACTGCAGCACCCTAACAGCCTGCTAAGCCACATCATTAGGTTTTCACGGTCTCTTAAATTATCACAGTGTAATTTTCTCTATTTCTATAAACTGTAAAAACCCACAATTGACTCCAGCATCAGTCAGAGAAAATAGCGGTGACGCATTTACAATCACACTCACCGCCGTAGATTCAGCTCACAGTACGGTATGTACAAAACTACACATTTTAAAAATCGACTGGTCGTGTTATCATCTCAACTGCTAGTCGGGCTTTATGATCCGTTTTTACTCAGATTAGTAAGATGAAAAAGGCTCCCAGAAGCCCTCAATAATACCCATGAAACAAGGCTAAAATTGTGAATGTACGAACGAACAAAAGACAAATATGTAACATTGGTAAAACAAAGTCGTTAATGTTCTGGAGTCACATTCTCTCCTCACGGAGTGAATCATCAAGGGAGTGGGAGCACCTGCTGTGGCAACCACATTAAGCTAATTTTAGTTAAAATGTTTTAAAACATGCAGGTTTATCAGGCAGACAAATGTCATTTCTGCAGAGAAGCTCATCACTCATCCCAGCATGCTCTCTGTTTGAGATTACTCTCCGGCTGTCGGCGGCCTCGCTCAGCCATTCTGCCTTAACGCAATTAGCACGGCTCAATGCTGTCATGACATATTCTCATGACTTCAGATAATAACATAGTTTATGAAAGCGGTCTAGAGACTATAAGTTTGTGTGGTGTCTTTGATGTGGTTGGTTTCAGTACATTTAAACTGAGTTTGAGTGACCAATCAAAGCGCTAAATCTTCCAGTTTGTCCAACTTGAAAAATCGTGTTTTGACACCTTGCCACGGTTAAAACGAGATACTTTTTTGCTGTTCATTCATGTTTATTTCATGCTATAACTAGTACTACAGTGATCCATCATGACAGTCGTGACACATTAAAGAGCCACAAAACAGTATTTGTTGTTTACATTTCTTAAAAAATGACAACATTTGAAAGCTTAGACTTTGTTTCATAGCTAATGTAACCTGCTCTGTCTTGTTTGTCTGTGCACTGTCAGTTTTCTCTTTGCTCCGCAATGTATTTTTCACTGTGTGAGAACATGATGTGTGGCGTGAGAGTGGCATGGCTTGTGCCAAGGCAAAGGGTTAATTCTGACATCATTTACTCACCCTCATGCCATTCCAAGCATTATGACTATCTTTCCTCTGAGGGAATAGAATATTGTGAAGAATGCTGATTTGGTGACCACTGACTTTGAAAACAAAACAAAAAAAACAGACATTTCTCAAAACATCTTTCGTATTCCACACAAGGAAGTCAGAGGTTTGAACTGACATGAGGTGAGTAAATATTGCCAGAATTTTCATTTTTTTGGTGAACTATCCTTTTTAAAGGGAGATGGAAGTTTTAAGTTTTAGAGGTAGCTGAAGGATATAAAGTGATAGCTCACCCCAAAATCATTAGAGATGTAACGATATCAAAATCTCACAGTACGATAATATCTCGATATGAAGTCCATGGTAAGATATTTATTGCAATATTAAAAAAAGACAAATGAAGACTTTTTTTTACATTTTGTACACTGTGAAGTTAAATTCCTCTATTTAATGCACTTTGAGAATTCAAAATTAAGAGCTCCAACCCATGTTCTTAACTAAGAAAAAAGTCATATTGTGCTTTTGGTTTTAGGTCATTTGACAGATACTATGCCAAAGCATAAAGGCCCAAAACTTTAAAGGTGCCATAGGATGCTTTGATACAATATTTTTAAATTGTTCTCTGGTATCTACATAGAAGGTATATGGCATAGGAAAGGGCAAAAATTCTCCAGAAACGGTTTTGCAGGTCCATTTCCAACCCTAGGATTTGTCCCTAGAATGAAATGGTCTGTTATTACCTTATTTGAGAGGTTCATAAATAATAATGATGAAAACTGCTCTGATTGGCTGTTTCACAGAGCGGCTCATTTCAGTACTTTGCACATGGAGGAAAATATATATTTAATCATGGAGCTCGAGCCGCTATTAATATGCGGGTTATTAAAACTGCCATTTTGAATGCACAATCATTTTACTTTCACTTTTGTGATCGCATGTGCTCTGTGTAACGTTATACTGCAGTGGCAGTACTTACTACAGAAGTTTAGATGCTTGTTAGTGATGCTCAGGATCTGTAAATCATTCACCATCATCCGTGCAGTCATCTCTCCAGCTCTCCATTTATGTGGTAAGTGAAATCTTATGTACTGCAATATAACAGGCTACCACTAGCAGTAAGCTAACCATGTCCCTTCAGTGGTTTGCCTTATTTTTTAGATCGCCTTATTTGTTTTCCTTGCAGACACCACCAATCCCTGCACTTAACATCTCCTGCACAACCTGGAACATAACATTTATTCCTGTGATCTGCCATTTCCGCTATTGTCCTCGCTTTGTTTATTTTCACAATAGCCTCGCTGCAGAACCTCTGATGATTGGGCTATGCAAATGTTGGGGGCATATCTATTAATGATTGCGAATCTTACGCAATAGTCGCGTTATGTTAGGATTAGCCTATTTTTCGGTGGTCTTTTGCAAACACTAGATTTATATAAGAAGGAGGAAACAGTGTTTGAGACTCAAGGTATGTCATGTCCATGTACAGAACTGTTATTATTCAACTATGCCAAAGTAAATACAGTTTTCCATTCTATGGCACCTTTAAAGACCTTTTATGTTAGAATAAGAAGTTTCAATATATTAAAAAAAAAAAAAACACTTTTTGCCCGGAAGACCTATTGCTTCATACCGTCAATGTGACTATGATGATATTAAAACAGTTTTGCTATCACAATACTATGATATTAATAATACTGTTACATCCCTATCTGTCATTATTGCATGTCAAAACTAACCTCCATGACTTCTATGGAGCTTTCAGATCTCAAGAAAGATGCAAAAACTTTGCAGAAATTGCAAAAAATTGCAGTTGAACCACTGACGTCACATGGACTATTTTACCAATGTACTTACTACATTTATAGACCTGGGAACATTTCAGTTGCATTGCTGCCTATGCAGGGTCCGAAAGCTTTTGGATTTCATCTAAAATATCTTAATTTGTGTTCTGAAGATGAACAAAGATCTCACAGGTTTGGAATGACATAAGGGCGAGTAATTAATGACAGAATTGTCAATTTTGGGTCAACTATCCATTTAAATGTTAGTAGGTTTCTCACATAAAATCACACAACTTCAGACGACTTGCAATACAGAACACAAGAGGTAAAAATCAATTGTATGATACTTTTATGGTGTTTAAAAGCCTCTTTCTGTGTTCCATTGAAGAAATAAAGTCATACAGGTTTGGAACAGCATAAGGAGCAGTAAATGATAACAGAATATTCTTTTTTTTTTCTTTAACCATAGTTCCTCACCATTTACAAATACCTCGAGTTTAACTCAACAGTCATTACAATTCAAGGTTTCTGAGTTCTGGGTTCAAGCCGGTGGTTTTTGCCTTTTCAGGTGATGGCGTCTCACTGTAACTGCTAGCCTCAGCAGGTCGCCGCATTCAGAAAGGCAATAAACTCCCACAGTGCAATCCTGAGCCGGGCTTCATTTGATTCCAAATCTGATTTGAATACACAGGCGTATGACTAGTTTGTGGGGCAGAATAAAGACATTCTATCCATCAAAATATCCACTGTGTCTTTCCTGAAACTGGGAAGCCATCCCACGAGACAATTAATCTGATTTGAAATGTATGGCACCATCCCAGACGCTTATGTGAATGCTTATTGATTTACTGTACACCACACATCCATATTCTTTCGGTGGACGCTGAATATGCATGTCATCTAATACCTTTCAATATGTGTGTTTACCAAACTCTACGCGTATGTGTGTGTGAGAGAGAGAGAGTAAGTGAATGAGTAAAGGAAGAGCAAATGGGTTTGGTGTCTGTGAGAGAGAGACGGGTTGAGTTTTCTTTCAGTGGTCAGAGCTGTGGTCCGCATTAGGGCATTTGCTCAGTGCAGAGCCGCATTCAAAATGACTCAATCATTTGTTTGTTTTAACAGCATGCAAATATGAAACGATGCCACATGAAATATTAGACGGAGGGATATGGCAATAACAAAGGGAAAGAAAGATTTTAACTGAGTGCAGTGGAGCCTAATCTGAAGCAGTGCCATTTATTTGTTGGCTAATGGGCTATTTGCTATTCTATTGGTCTGATATTGCACTATGATACAGTCATGAACCAAGGTTTGTGAACTCTTGAAAATGAACTGGAGTCTTGCATCAGCAGATTGCAAATGTGGCCTGATCATCAAAATCATAACATTAAGCAAGTTTTAAGAATACAGTTAATTTAAAAAAAATGAGAAGTACACACAATTTCTTGTAATAATAAACTATACAAATGATTTAATTTTCACTGCTAAGGCCCTGTGATTTCGGGGATGGAATTGCAGAAAGTACTGTAGGTCAGTAATCAAAATGTGACATGGACTAGTGTCTGTGAATATTAAGCCACAAAAATACTATTTAAACATGAATCTATTCTGTGTGTCTCTATATGAATTAATGGTGCAGACGTGCTTTTGTTTACTACACACATACTGAAGCTCACAACGTTTTCATTACATGAACACATGAACATAATCTGTAGAATTGCTCTGAGAGTCACTTCATGAGCATTTTACTGTTTCTTTTGAGAAAAACTGTCATCATATCATATACAAACAGGAACTTAAAGGTCTTCACAGCAACCGGTCAAAATAAAACTTTGGTTAGAAATATATAACTTAAATGTAATGATAGTACTACTAATAATAATACATTTATTATCAAAACATTATTTTTAAGCAATATTTACCAATAAAATTAAACTTTTTTAAAATATAAAAAGTATTTCTGGAATTATTTATTTATTAAAATAAATTAATTACACATGCTTTTCATTATAAAATTTTAAGAAACCATTATAGGGCCCTAAACATTTAATTTTTGTTAAAGTTTTAATAAATTGCATATGTTTCATGATTTCAGTTAATTAGACATGCTTTTTGAGTAACATTTTTTAATTTAAACATTAAAACAGAATACAGAAAAATTAAAACAGAAAAATGGAATTTGGGAAAAATAAAACAGATTTTATAGGGCCCTAAAATGTAATTTTTGTTTAACTTTTAATACATTGCTGTTAAATTGTGTACGTTTCATGATTTTAGTTAAATAGACATGCTTTTTGATTAACATTTTTTAATTCAACCATTAAAACAGAGTCTAGAACAATTAAAATAGAAAAAAATAAAAAAAATAAAACAGGTTTCATACGGAACTGTATTAATGTTAACAAATTTAAGGTGAGTAACTTAAAAACTTTTTATATTAATACTTTGCAAAAAAAAATTATCAAAGGTGACATTAAATATTTTTTTCTGAAGATTTAACAATGATTAAAATAAAGTTCTTTTGATCTTTTAACCTTTTTGAACGTTCTTAAACTTTTTAACATCAAAGAATCCTAAAAAAAAAATTCTATTATACCACAATAAGCAACACAACTGTTGAGCACCAAATCAGCATAGAATAATTTCTGAAAGATAATGTAAAAATACATTTTAAAATTAAATTAAATTAAATTAAAATAGAAAAGTTATTTTAAATTGTAACAATAAACAATAAAGTGTTCACAATATTACTAGATTATATTTATACTAAACCAGGATTAGGCCATAGTTAGGGCTGGGCGATTAATCGAAAAATAATCGAAATCGACATTCAGAACCTATAATCGATCAAATGTTTCCAGGTCGATTATTTCGATTACTTTCCCTTTAAAAACAGTACCGCGTGTGGAGTCACGTGACCCCGCTCCGTTACATTACGTTATTCCGCCGACATGTCCATGGAGAGCTTAAAAAATTTACAGGATATACAAGAGTAATTTTGTTTAGAAGACAGTGCTTATTTTCTACTTTGAAAGTGCATTTTCGGTTTTCGGCCGAAAGACTTTTATCACCGAAACAACACGGCCGAAACAGTATGTTGACACAAACAGAAACCGCAGCCTGCACGTGCTTGTCTGAAGCAACACGTCTGCGGTGTGGACGTATGGAAAGACCCACGGATAGCGATTTGCAAAACTTGTTTTGCCGAAATTTCCAGAGGGGTTGTGTCTGCAGTCGTGCGTGCAGTGATAAGAGCAGAGATCGAGACAAGATGTAGCTTTCAGTGAGTGAAAAACATTAGCTTTACGTTGGTGTTACGTCACAATATTTTAAAGATATGTCTTTTCATACTGTATTTTTATTAATATTTATGTTTTAAACCATGGAGGTGAGCCAATGGATATCACACAAGCATCGTGAAAACTGCGCAATGTTAAAATGAAAGTGAAAACGGATTTTCAGCATCTGACGTGCATTCTCTCAGAGACAATGAGAGACGATTATACTTCATATGCTGATATTAATTTAGTCCCCTAATATTTTCCTTGTGCCCTGAATATGGTGGGAAACGTATAAAAAGAAACGTATATTGTGCAAGGTTTGTTTCAGAAAATCGGTTCTTGAAATAAAGCTCTTAATTTTAATTGAAAACTGCAGTGTTATTAGGGGTTAAGAAAGTATTAATTATGATTTCAGGTGTTAAATGTGGGGACTGAAAGACAAGAAATGATGAAACTTCAAAAGGCTATCCATTGAATAAATCTGAGCGCTGCACGTTTCAAAGTCATTTGTTGCGCTGCTTTGTATACCAGTCTGACAGCGCCTCCTGCTGGAAGAGAAACGCGTAGTCTTGTAAATGTGAATTTTTTTACAGTCTATGATGTGATGGATCCAGAAGATAATGTTATAAAAATGTAAACGATTAAACAATTTAAACAAGGCAGTAAAATATATGTATATGTCAAGTAATAAAATACTTGATTGATAATAATTGTTTAAATTAATATAATTGATTTATTCTTTGAAACTTTAATATTAATGTATGCAACTGCAATGCCTTGATTCTAGTAAGATTAGTACACAGTCATAGCCATAAAAGGAATGGTACTAATAATTGGCATAATTCTTTCGGGGTTTCGGTTTTCGGCCTTGGTTTCCTCTTTTTCGGTTTTCGGTTTCGGCCAAGAATTTTCATTTCGGTGCATCCCTACTTGTCAGTGAACTATGAGAGCAAAAAAATAAATATTATATAAATATAATTAAATATAATTTTATTAATAAATAAAATAATCGTTCATTAATCGTAATCGAGTTAAAATGTTCAATTAATCGAGATTTTGATTTTAGGCCAAATCGCCCAGCCCTAGCCATAGTTCAATTAGGACATGTAAGTAATTTTTATAAACATGCTTAGAAAAAAACATTACTGTTGTGCATCTTGGGACAAAACAAAGGCATTGATATATGTGACCCTGGACCACAAAACCAGTCTTAAGTCGCTGGGGTATATTTGTAGCAATAGCCAACAATACATTGTATGGGTCAAAATTATTGATTTTTCTTTTATGTCAAAAATCATTAGTAAATTAAGTAAAGATCATGTTCCATGAAGATTTTTTGTAAAATTCCTACCGTAAACCTATCAAAATGTAATTTTTGATTAGTAATATGCATTGTTAAGAACTTAATTTGGACAACTTTAAAGGTGATTTTCTCAGTATTTTGATTTTTTTGCACCCTTATATTCCAGATTTTCAAATGGATGTATCTCGGCCAAATATTGTCCTATCCTAACAAACCATACATCAATAGAAAGCTTATTTATTGAGATTTCATATGATGTATATATCTCAGTTTAGTAAAATTTAACCTTATGACTGGTTTTGTGGTCCAGGGTCACATATTTTAAGATCAGTCAGTGCAAGTTTCTTTCAGGTAAAACAGCTCAGACTTACATTTTAGTATAGGATTAATGGAGGTTAATGTCACAATTTCACTAAAAATATAATCTATGTGCATAATTTATATAATATTTATATTTTATAATTTATATAAAAATAATGTAATCATTTTTATATTTTTTAATACAATTTTGGTAATCTGTTACAAAACACAAACTTACACAGAATAAAACAGGCACCGTTTAGTTTTGTTTCACACATCACCAAAAACATCCGAAAACACTGAAAACATTTTGTTTCTCGAGATGTTTTATTAACAAATTTCGGGAGGAGCTCGTGCAGATAATTAACACGGCCAATTCACCATCAGCAATCACACTCCCTATCCAATCACTCTCCCTATCCAATCACCAATCACTCTCCCTATCCAATCACTCTCCCTATCCAATCACTACAGTCCTTTTAAATAACCAAGCAGTCCTACCTTCACTTATCTCTGATTTCAGCATCCCTCCCACCCCCCTTTTATTTTTCTCTTCACCTCCAGCTAGGGGGAGCGCTATTGGGTTCGGGCCAAATGCCGAGCTCGGACCCGTCTCCCGGACAGCACGCCAAACACGCTTAACTTTTACGCCGTTTATTATATGTTAGAGCGAACTCGTGAATTTATTTTACTCTTTTGTTTCTTTTTGATAGTCACCGTAGATTCAGTAAACCACTCTGTCACCTCATTGTCACACTGTTTACTTTCTTACAGAGTAAGCAATAAATGTGTCTGTCATCACTGACAGGAAGCCTCCTTGTTACCTCTTCTTGCCTTTAACCCTGACAGACATAACGGTGATATAAAACAACTCGTGACAGGTTGCTGCTTTGCTGTTCACAAATATTAACCATGACAGAGCCCTTTACATCCAGATTCACACGTGAGATAATTAACGGCTAAACCTGATGATGATATTGATGATGATGGCAACAGATTCCCTCCAACTTGTGAAGCGGAGTACATTGGACAGGCAAAGAGCAGCCTGTCATAGATATAGACTCCCTGAACCGTTAGAGTTCAGACACTGTTCGGCTTTAGAAGGCAGAATCTCTCCCCTGCAGTGATAACTGGGTCGTCAGCTCTACCACCAGCAAAGCAGAGCCCCGAGCTGCCAGCGGGAGTCCAGACAACTCCAGCATGCAGAACTTCAGGAGATGTCAGCAGGAGTGGACAGCAGGGAGGAAGTTACTAGCCATTACATTCTGCTTATGGGTGGCTGGAGAATCCCGAAAGCGGTATAAAACGGTATAAAGCCTCTTTGCCAAATCCAAAAACCCATGAATTATTAGTTAATCAAACCACAAAAAATGTTTCGATTATAATCGATTCTCATTTTTAATGAAACAACATTGATTTTTAAATCCCAAGCCTGCTTTCAGTTAATGAACGGAACATTGTAGCGCACATCCCATCCAATAAATCACAATAAACAAAGTCTTATATTTCAAAATCTGTCCATTACATTACAATATTCCAACAATAAATACCATTTTGGTGCTGTTTAATGTGACTGATCACTGTAAGTGCATATGAACTGATTGTCTTCTCTGTTTTAATAAGGTTACATCACAAAATAAACATGAATAAACATCTGAAGGTATGTTAAAAAAAAGAGTGTAACTTACTGAAATCCATATGCTGTCTTGTGTAATCGCTCAATTATTGTTTCAACCGTGCGAATACGTCAATTTAACAGCTTTTAAACAATGTCATTAAAATCATTTACCTCATTCACTGACTAAACTCATTTGTCAGCTAGAAAAATAAACTCTATGAAAAGCATTTTGCTAAATACAGTTGAGGCCAAAAGTTTACATCCCCCTTTTAGAATCTGCTAAATGTTAATTATTTTACCAAAATAAAAGGGATCATTAAAATGCAATCAAAATGCATGTTATTGTTTATTTAGTACTGACTTGAATAAGATATTTCACATGAAAGACGTTTATATAATCCACAAGAGAAAATAACATTTGAATTTATAAAAATTACCCTGTTCAAAAGTTTACATACACTTGAATCTTAATACTGTGTTGTTACCTGAATGATCTACAGCCGTTTTTGTTGTTGTTGTTTTTTTTGTTTAGTGATAGTTGTTCATGAGTCCCATGTTTGTCCAGAACAGTTAAGCTGCCAGCTGTTCTTCAGAAAAATCCTTAAGGTCCCACAGATTCTTTGGTTTTACAGCATGTTTGTGTATTTAAACCCTTTCCAACAATGACTGTATGATTTTGAGATCCATCTTTTCACACCGACGACAACTGAGAGACTCATATGCAACTATTACAGAAGATTCAAACGCTCACTGACGCTCCAGAAGGAAACACGATGCATTAAGAGCCGGGGGGTGAAAACTTTTTGAATAGGAAGATCGGGGTAAATTTAACTTACATTTTCTTTTGGGAAACATGTAACTATCTTTTGTAGCCTCTGAAGAGCAGTACTAAATGAACAAATATGATATTTAAGCAAAATTAGAAAAACATACATATCTTCATTCTGTTCAAAAGTGGCTCTTAATGCATGTTTTTTTCCTTCTGAAGCATCAGTGAGTGTTTGAACCTTCTGTAATAGTCCCTCAGTTGTCCTCAGTGTGAAAAGATGGATCAGTCGTTGTTGGAAAGGGTTCAAAAACACAAAAATGCTGGAAAACCAAAGAATTTGTGAGACAAGAAGGAATTTTTTGAAGAACAGCAGGCAGTTTAATTGTTTAGGACAAACAAGGGACTCATTAATATGTATGTTTATTTGACAGCAATATTTCAACATATTCAACATTTTTTTTTCTTGAGAAAATTAGCATTTACTTGATATATAGGAAAAATAATCGATATTGAATTGAATCAAATTCAGAAATCAAATCATAAACTTGTGAATCAGAATTGAATAGTAAAATTTGTGTCAAAGCTCAACCCTAGTAAAAATATATATACATTTTAATTTATTTCTGACAATGATTTACCGGATCACAAAAGAAGACACTTATTTATTGTCTGGAGTCATGTGGATTACTTTGAAACTGCCTAAATGTGGATTCCGCACCATCAAAAATGGTCTATGTTGAGCCCTGTTCACTTGCATTAGATGGAGAAAAATCCTAGAATGTTTACTGTATCTCCAAAACATTCATTCCTTTCCGGCTGAAGTATGGAAGTCTATACATCTTGGATGTCATGGAGGGGGTGAGTAAATAATCAGGAAATGTTCATTTTGGAGTGAACTGCTCCTTTAAATCTCAGTTGCACTTGCATTTGAATAAAATATTCAAGCATGTCACATCGCAATCAGTTATAAAGATTGTAAGGACCAGTAATGTTTGGCATCCCAGACATTGTGCTGCATCTGGAGGTTTGAATGGGCACAAGCCTGAAGATTTTCTGCAAATGACTAAAACCATCATCTGATCGTCATCGACACGGCATTTAAATAAAAAAGGCATCTCACAAAAAAAGAAACGCACAGCTTTTTGAAAAAGCTATTTCAATTGCACGGGCAACGCAAACATATTGGCTTCTAATATGAAAAGATCTGTGTAACACAGTTCAAGCGCACACACACACATGCATTCCCATATAAAAGCATCAAAGAATATTCAGTGGCGAATGAATTGATTAGTTCAGCCGTCTCGTATCATATTGTGTCCCTGCATACTCAAGGTGCAATAAAAGAGAAACCTGCACAGCTTGTGATTTGTCAGAGGTACGGTACTGTACGCGGCAGTGAAAAGGGCAGAACAGATACAGTGGCAGGCAATAAAGACGATAAGTGGTGTGAAATCCAGATCAAAAGGCCTTCAAAATCCTCCCCGGTGGAAGTGTAGGACAGGCCTGATTAGAGCACTGAGCCTCTCGTCTGGGGATTTTGGGTAAAGATGCAGATTAGCGTGATTATGACACATGAACGCCTCCCTTGATTTCGGATTAATCACTTAGAAATGGAAATTACCTCTGCTATTTAGACGGAAATGATTAACATTTCATAAATCAAGGGTATTTTGTATAAGGGCTGTTGTGGAAGAAAACAAGAGAACGTCTTCATCATCAGTTACTGAGATGTTATTGTTGTATACGAAGCGCAAACTGCCGATGGCAGTAACTCTAACAAACACACCCACGCTTTATTAGTCGCAATATCTATCATATTTAATGACACCAGCAAAATATTTACATAAACTCAGATAATAATTACAAAATTACATGAGAAAATGCAAAATCCCAGACACCCCATGGGCAGCATTTCTTCGGGGACTTCCAAGATCACCCTCCATCTGTTAGCCGTAAACAGAGGGAAAGAATACCGACGGAGGCGGATTATTTTACCTGACTCCAGTTATATTTTGCATGCTAACATGGATGCCTAAGTCTGTTTTAATTGCGCTAATTAATGCCAGAACAATGATGTTAATAAAAGCTGTTGGTGGAGCTAAACTTTTGTCCTCTTATCAGAGTAATTGCTCTTGCAACTCATTGTAAATTGGCTTTTAATTAAAGATAACCATCTCTTAATGGTCACATGTGGTTAGCTTAAACAACCCAACAACAACTCTGATGAACTGAACTGAGCTAAGTTCTGCTGTTGAAGCTTTAAATCTGAGATGCTGTTGAAACCTAGTTTATTCACTAGTTGTGAAACTGGTCTAATGATACCCTCTTTAGGAAAAATATCCCTCAAATATTCACAGTAATGCTTAAAGGGATAGTTCACCCAAAAATAAAAATTCTGTCATTAATTACTCACCCTCATGTCGTTCCAAACCTGTAAGTCGTTCGTTCAACTTCGGAACACAAATTAAGATATGTTTGATTAAATCTGACAGCTTTCTGATCTTGCATACACAGCAATGCAACTACCATGTTCAAGGCCAAGAAAGGTACTAAGGACATCATTAAAATAGCCCATTTGACATCAGTGGTTCAACCTTAATGTTATACACAAAAGAGGACAAAAATAACAACTTTATTTAACAATTTCTTCTCTTCCATGTCAGTCTTCAACACATGTTCACAAGAGTTCCACGACACATAGTTGTGTTGCTGTCTATGCAGGGTCAGAAAGCTTTTGCATTTCCTCCAAATTATCTTTATATTTGTGTTCTGAAGATGAACTTACAGTAATTAATGACAGAATTCATTTTTTGAGTGAACTATCCCTTTAATCTTACATTGCTAGTAAAAACAACAGTAATGTACTATAATACGAAATATATTGGCCAGTTTATCTATAAGTAGGTTTAAAATCAGCCTTCATCTTTACAGTCTTAAATCAAGGGTTTTCTTTTTGACTCAAAGTCACCTAATTGAACGCCTATCTGAAAGCCCCCCTATATTGGATAAGAAGAAATATTTGTTCTCATATTTCTGCTGTAATTATGACAATGCTGTTTGTTGTCAAACTTTTGTAATTAACAAAAACTGGGAGTATTAATATTTGAACATTAATTAAACATGATTAATTTAGTATAAATGAATTTAGTTCCATCTAATTCTTTGTTTATTCAATAAAATTTTTTATAAAAAAGTAATATGCTTACTCCCATGTCTGTTTTGTAAGTTTTCAATTATTTTAAATAATCAAATACTACTAAGTCATCTTTGACCCCTTGGAAGTTGTTCTAGGGGCTTCATGGAGGAAAAATGTTAACTTAAGATAGCTATTATATTCTATTTTAAAATTTGGTATGTTAAAATGTTTTATTCGTTTTTAAACGATTAGTCTAAATCCTGACATCATAAGAGAACATTTTTGCAAATTTGTTGAATAAAGGCATTATTTTAGTTTTCTTTGTGCACAAAAAGTATTTCATAGCTTCAGAATATTACTGTTGAACCACTGATGTCACACGGACTATTTTATCGATTTCCTTACTACCTTTCTGGGCCTTGAAAGTGTCAGTTTGATGTCTATGCAGGGTCAGAAAGCTCTTGGATTTCATCAAAAATATCTTAATTTGTGTTCTGAAGATGAACAAAGATCAAATGGGTTTGGAAGAACATGAGGGTGAGTAATCAATGTCAGAATTTTCATTTTTTGCTGAACTATCCTTTTAAGGAATTTTCAGATTTCATCAGTAAGAACTTGGTCGTTTGTTCACTTCATTTTACAGCAGATTCGTGTACAAACAAAGCACAGTTAAACGCAGGATTTTCAGAAAGATAAACCACACACAGGACAGAAAATACCCTGTTTTTTTATGTAAACTCTTGAAGTGGACCTCAGAGAACAGTAAAAAATAATAGAAAAGGCAGGTCATGATTCCTTTAAAACACCCTGGAATTGTATATAAAAAGATACAATAAAATAAAACTGATATGTGGTGGAAAATGAATAAATGGACGATTACATGAGCCATTGTTCAGCTGTTGAGCACAGAGTGCAATCGCATCTAATGCAAGTCCGTCAACGTGTTAATTATGTAGTGTGTGGACATCTATTTAAAGTTGTAGGTGGACAGAAGGCCATCAGGCGTTCGGTGCCTTACAGCCCTTAATTACTTTCGATGTAAACTAATAATCTCAATCAGAGAGGTTTCATTTCCATTACCGTTAATGTATGCGCCATCTGGCTGCACGACTCAAGACTCAAACGTGCCTATTGTGTAAAACACACAGGCCAAAGACATGAGGCAGCTGGGCCCTGCCATCAACACAACTGTGTTGAAAAAATACCTGTAGCTTAGCTGGTCCATTAAGAGTTTTAGCTGGTTTAGGCCCCGATCACACCGAACGTGTTTTTGCAGTGAGAGGCGCCTTTTTGAATGGTTTTCTGTTGGCAGTGAGCGTTCTGCGCGCTGCTTATGCGCCCCGGGCACCTCGCGTTTTCGCCGCCTGCTGCGCCTTGCGTTTTTGCAGAAGCACTCTGAGCACCTGAAGTTGAAAAAAAATCAACTCTGAGCGGAAAAAGGCCCGACGTCATTCGCGTTTTTTCCATTGTCCAATCGAATGAATGGAGAGGCGGGCCTTCTGTTGTGGTGACGAAAAGTTTACCGTTGCTTAAAAAGTCCGGAGACCGCAAGAAATGGAGGAGAAACTTTTGGTGTCTGTCGTGGGTAACCCGGAGCTGTATTTTTTAGGGTTTCTGCTAATATGACATTTTAATTAACAGCAAAAACCAAAGATTTTAGAGCGCTCGCGCTATAATCCTTTGATTTGACTGACAGGACAGCTGTTTTGGTCGTTGCCTAGCAACATAAAAAACCGCAGCACACTGCTCTTTTTTTAAAAGTCACCAAAAAAAGGCAGTGCTGTGCGCCTCGCGTTTTTAGAACTAAAAGACGCGTTCGGTGTGATCGGGGCCTTAGCCTGTCAAACCTCTCTAAAAACTAGAAAACCTTGGTCTGGTCTATAGTTTTAGAGGAGTTTTGGCTTTTTTTTTTGCGTTTGTGTGTTTGTTTCAGCACGAATGGAGTCAGCAGATATCAAGTCCCAGCTCTTTCCAAACACACTGACGTGAGCTACACTTTAAAATGTATCTGCAACATTTATCACCCTTCAAAAAGCTGCAAGTTCCTCTCATGGATTTTGATATCACACCGCCTCATGACATCGGCAGAAGGATGACACACAAATATGTGTCAGAAAAACGATCCTGAAAGATATTATAGCTCTTGTGATGTATTGGAGGAGAAGGCCAGGCCACGGATGCGACAGTTACATTTTTCTTGACGAATATTGTAACGGTAAATCACCTTGCGCGTGGGTACAAACCCAGCTGCACGCTAAAAAAAGGAGAGAGATTGGGTTGGTGACGACCTCTTTGATTAGCCAAAACACTAACGACAATGCGATGCGGCTGAAGAATTAAAAACAAAATCCAGCTCTGTGTTTCAATAGAAGTAATGTGAATTTACTAGCTAGTGAAAAATATTCTAATAAATAATGTACGCTGCTAAACACTGGCTACAATGAGGCTGTGTTTATGAGCCTTTATCTCGCATCTGTGTTCACAGCACTGACATTTAAAACAGAAATGGAGAGAGGTGAAGAAAACCTTCTGAAGATCTGAGGAGCAGACATTAGCATTCACAGGGCAGAGGAGGCATAAGCCAAGCATTATGAGACTTTCATGGCCCAGAAAATTTGTGCAGATTTGATACCTCAGATTAAAAAGCCAAAAGCCCCTTTCCCGAACAGCTGAATCTAAGTATGGACTGACTAGCATGTTAAACGTCTCAGAGGTAGTTCAGACTTTAGTAGGGGTGGGTGGCATGACTGGAATCATATATCACAGATTTATTAATTTAATATCACAGTAAAGGTATATACCAAATTTAATGCTATATCCTTACTACGTTTCTGTGCTTTGTACATGTCTATGCAGGGTCAGAAAGCTTTTGGATTTCTTTCATCTTGTTTTGAAGATGAATCTGATTTTACAAGTTTGAAATGACATAAAGGGTTGCAAAATTAATGACAGACTTTTCATTTTTAAATACTGTTATTTACAAAATAAATTTGATTAATCAGGCCTTTTTTAATTCTCAAACTAAATTGACAAGCCTAAAAAAGCATAATGACTTCAGCCCGCACTTTAACTACTTTAATGTGTATGTTTGACACATTCTGTCCAGATGAAAGATCAGCTTCTCTGAGAGCTCTTATGCAAACGATTACTGTATTCATCCCTGGGGAAATCAAGGCTATTGAATCAGTCTCAAGACAGCTGTCTCAAGTCATCCATGTCTGAAGCAGTGGGACTGAGAGTTAAAGCTTATCCACGGTTCAAACCGCCTCGTGCCAATCAGGATAAATACAGTGCTGAGAATGAGCAAGACAACTTCACAATAACTTCCCCTTCATTGCTATCCATGTTCCAGTGCAAACCTCCAGTTACGATGGTTTTACCAATTACAATGTAATAAAAATGTAATAGACCATTTCAAGAGCTAGTCGGCAGATTAAGGAAGTGATGTCTTTGGTCCTAGAACGTTTCCGGTTAGTGATCGAGCGCATTCAAAACAACGGCGGGAGGCGCTTTGTGTACAGTGGGACTGCGATCATATATATACAATCCTCCTGCTTAAAATGTCTAAATTAAAATTAGATCCTTGTCGTTCGGTGGTTGGGTGCTTCCTCTGGGCCGGAACTAACATTCTGAGACGTGTTTAACGGTAAAATTCCGAGAGACGTGCCAGAGTTGCGGCAGTGAAGAGAGAGGCTGGATAACAACTAGCAGCTCTAGGATATACAGCGCACATTTCGATTCAGGCAAGTAAATGTCGTTTTTAATGCATTTGATTATTTGTATTTCTTAACGTTAACTCTTCAAGTATGATGCTGCGTAATTTAAAGTAGCATTTTGTCATTGTTTACATATCAACCTAGCATTTTGATTTGTGTGTAGTGAAAAAAGCTAAGTTTTTATTTCTGTTTTATTGTTAAGTGTTATGTGGTATGTGGTTATGTGTTAAGTTCACATTAGTCGTCTAGCTATCTTGTCAGTTGACAAATGCAGTGAATAACATGAAAGTAAACTCGTATAACGTCCTATTCTGTAACAGTTATAAAAAGTAACGTTATTGGTAAACATTTTTTCCATAACATAAGCTTTGGTAATGTTAATTCCAACAAATACTGATGTATTAAGCAATAATAGCATTATTATTTAAATATTGTGCATTATATTAAATAATTGTTTTTCTACTTTTGTCCTTAGCAGAGCCATCATCTGTAATGTAAGAAACCTAAGGACAGCTGATCGTCCTGCAGTGCCAAACCACATATGACATTTGACACCTCCGTGAAGTTGGCACCCCATAAAAAGAAATAATGACCAAAACTATGCCATTCGTTAGTGCTACGTTTGTGCTGATTTGTGCCGCAAAAACGAATGTTTGTGCTGGTTTGTTGTTTAAGATATTAAACATTATTTTTTTGACCGTATGACGTCACTTTCCACCCCATGTTGTCCAAATCGCTCCAAACCGGCGCAGTTCGTTTGTGCTCGATTTGTGCCCGTTTGTGCCGTTAAAATAAACACTGTATCTGTTTTCCTTCCCTAGATATAACCAAAATATTTTCGGGGCTGTGACGTCACTCTCCACCCCAGTTCCTCTAAATCACACAAAACTGGTGTCATTCGTTTGTGCTCGATTTGTGCCGATTTGTGCCGTTGAAATGAACGTCAAATATATTTCCATTTCTTAGAAATAACAAAAACAATTCGGGGCAGTGACGTCACTCTCCACCCCATGTCGTCCAAATCTTTCCAAACCGGTGCCGTTCGTTTGTGCTCGATTTGTGCCCGTTTGTGCCGTTAAAACAAACCTGGTATCTCCGAGCCCTTCTTAAATATAATGGGGGAAATACTTGTTTGGGACTTTTACGTAACTCTCCACCCCATATCGTCTAAATCTATCCAAAAGGTGCCATTCGTTTGTGCTCGATTTTTGCCCGTTTGTGCCGCTAAAATAAACATTGCATCTAATTCTCTTCCTTTGAAATAAACAAGCAGGGTGTTTTATAGCATATTTTACACGGAGCTCCTGCAGATTTACACTGCACTTACAGTGTATAAATAATATTATGAGATGAATAATAATAATAAAAAAGAAATTAGAACAGAAACATGAAATTACAGAAGAAAAAAATACAATGACACTTTTGAATGTGAAACTAAATTGCCAATAGATGACAGCATGCTCCTGTTTTAATGAGTGAGTCGTAAGTCATTAATTCAATGGAGGTATTAAACACGGCTGATTCAATCTGGAAGGAAGAGCTGTTTTTATGAATGGGTCAGTGAATTACAAATAGAACCGGTCCAAATCGCCTCAACCCGGTGCTTCTACAGTACTTCTATACTCTTTGATATTACGTGGGAACGACATCCTTATGTCGTGAGACTATAGATGCAACGATGAGGGAACGACATGCATTTCTCGAGGCCCCGAGTTAAGTACATAAACAAACCTGCGTGACCATAGTACCCCCGATTAGATAGGTTTATTAATATTTTATTTTGAGTTAAATGATTGTATCAATTATTCTAGAAATTGATACAATATTAAATTATTATATTAACAATAGGCGATGCTGTCTGTGCGCGACGTAGAGAGCATTCAAAACGTTTATCATGAATAAATAAAGTGCATCAAATAAAATGGCCCTACAAGAAATATTTTATGCATCCCACAATCTTGTCCATTAACTGATCCTATTTTTTCCGTAATATTTGTATTATTCGTTTATATTCGTTATTTTTCCTTTTATTTCGATTTCTTTACTCAACGTTCTTAATGTAAATGATACTGTAAATGCTGGACATGCCAGTAAAGCTTTGATTATGCTATATGACTGGGATTTTTACTGGAATGCAGTTTATATGTTGAATTTAACATATATTTCATTTTATTTCGTCTAATTATAACTTATATAAATAGTGTTTCATTGACAAGTGAATCATTAACGTAGTTTCATTTGTAAATCGTTTATGGTCACACACAGGCATAAATACAATCATAAAAACAAAACTATTGGCATAATTGTCGTTCACAATATTTGCTAAATATATGGCAAATAACATATAGTCTACACAACATCAATATAAAGCGATACACAATAAATAAAAAATATAGCTCTAAGTCACTTATCATTTATTTATTATTATTATTATTATTATTATTATTATTATTAGGCTATTATTATTTTATTATTATTATTCTATTATTAACTGGTTAGGGCTATATTTTTTCACGCCTGACGATTAGCTACCAATTAAGTTTTGACTTTATGATTGCATTTACACCCGTGTGTGACGATAAACGAAAATGTTTTTATTTATAAATGAAACTATAGTCTACATGAATGATTCATTCTTCAGTGAAACACTATACTATTATATAGTCTAGTCTATATAGACGAAACAAAATAAATTATATGTTCAATTCAATTAACTTTAAAACTACAGTAAAAATCAGTCAGCCTAATAGCCGTTTATAAACGAAAATTAAAATATATACAATAATAATAGGCTAATCATAATAGAAATTACTACTACTAGCCTACAACTGCTAATAATAATAATACGAAAAAAAGATGATCAGTTAATAGAAGGAATGTCATGTAGGCGTATTCTGTGACGATAAATGATTTCCAAATGAAACTACTTGAATAATTCACTGTTCAGTGAAACACTATATTTGTCTATTAATTAGACTAAATAAATTAAGCTACAATAGATGGTAAATTCAACCTTTAAACTGCATTCCAGTGCAAACCCCAGTCATAGAACCTTACAGTATTAGGCTACATTAAAAAAAATAAGTA
>NC_133361.1:31666242-31684071 GCF_049309525.1 Garra rufa | reverse complement strand
TACACAATAAATAAAAAATATAGCTCTAAGTCACTTATCATTTATTTATTATTATTATTATTATTATTATTATTATTATTAGGCTATTATTATTTTATTATTATTATTCTATTATTAACTGGTTAGGGCTATATTTTTTCACGCCTGACGATTAGCTACCAATTAAGTTTTGACTTTATGATTGCATTTACACCCGTGTGTGACGATAAACGAAAATGTTTTTATTTATAAATGAAACTATAGTCTACATGAATGATTCATTCTTCAGTGAAACACTATACTATTATATAGTCTAGTCTATATAGACGAAACAAAATAAATTATATGTTCAATTCAATTAACTTTAAAACTACAGTAAAAATCAGTCAGCCTAATAGCCGTTTATAAACGAAAATTAAAATATATACAATAATAATAGGCTAATCATAATAGAAATTACTACTACTAGCCTACAACTGCTAATAATAATAATACGAAAAAAAGATGATCAGTTAATAGAAGGAATGTCATGTAGGCGTATTCTGTGACGATAAATGATTTCCAAATGAAACTACTTGAATAATTCACTGTTCAGTGAAACACTATATTTGTCTATTAATTAGACTAAATAAATTAAGCTACAATAGATGGTAAATTCAACCTTTAAACTGCATTCCAGTGCAAACCCCAGTCATAGAACCTTACAGTATTAGGCTACATTAAAAAAAATAAGTAAAGAGATCGAAATAAAAGGAAAAATAACGAATATAAACGAATAATACAAATATTACGGAAAAAATAGGATCAGTTAATGGACAAGATTGTGGGATGCATAAAATATTTCTTGTAGGGCCATTTTATTTGATGCACTTTATTTATTCATGATAAACGTTTTGAATGCTCTCTACGTCGCGCACAGACAGCATCGCCTATTGTTAATATAATAATTTAATATTGTATCAATTTCTAGAATAATTGATACAATCATTTAACTCAAAATAAAATATTAATAAACCTATCTAATCGGGGGTACTATGGTCACGCAGGTTTGTTTATGTACTTAACTCGGGGCCTCGAGAAATGCATGTCGTTCCCTCATCGTTGCATCTATAGTCTCACGACATAAGGATGTCGTTCCCACGTAATATCAAAGAGTATAGAAGTACTGTAGAAGCACCGGGTTGAGGCGATTTGGACCGGTTCTATTTGTAATTCACTGACCCATTCATAAAAACAGCTCTTCCTTCCAGATTGAATCAGCCGTGTTTAATACCTCCATTGAATTAATGACTTACGACTCACTCATTAAAACAGGAGCATGCTGTCATCTATTGGCAATTTAGTTTCACATTCAAAAGTGTCATTGTATTTTTTTCTTCTGTAATTTCATGTTTCTGTTCTAATTTCTTTTTTATTATTATTATTCATCTCATAATATTATTTATACACTGTAAGTGCAGTGTAAATCTGCAGGAGCTCCGTGTAAAATATGCTATAAAACACCCTGCTTGTTTATTTCTAAGGAAGAGAATTAGATGCAATGTTTATTTTAGCGGCACAAACGGGCAAAAATCGAGCACAAACGAATGGCACCTTTTGGCTAGATTTAGACGATATGGGGTGGAGAGTTACGTAAAAGTCCCAAACAAGTATTTCCCCCATTATATTTAAGAAGGGCTCGGAGATACCAGGTTTGTTTTAACGGCACAAACGGGCACAAATCGAGCACAAACGAACGGCACCGGTTTGGAAAGATTTGGACGACATGGGGTGGAGAGTGACGTCACTGCCCCGAATTGTTTTTGTTATTTCTAAGAAATGGAAATATATTTGACGTTCATTTCAACGGCACAAATCGGCACAAATCGAGCACAAACGAATGACACCAGTTTTGTGTGATTTAGAGGAACTGGGGTGGAGAGTGACGTCACAGCCCCGAAAATATTTTGGTTATATCTAGGGAAGGAAAACAGATACAGTGTTTATTTTAACGGCACAAACGGGCACAAATCGAGCACAAACGAACTGCGCCGGTTTGGAGCGATTTGGACAACATGGGGTGGAAAGTGACGTCATACGGTCAAAAAAATAATGTTTAATATCTTAAACAACAAACCAGCACAAACGTTCGTTTTTGCGGCACAAATCAGCACAAACGTAGCACTAACGAATGGCATAGTTTTGGTCATTATTTCTTTTTATGGGGTGCCAACTTCACGGAGGTACATTTGACACATCAATACATTTGCTGGTAACAGTTAAAAATGAGAGAATGTTTTTTGTTTATATAAAGTACAAGTCAAACGTTTTGACAAAGTCCTTTTTTGTAATGTTTCAGCATTTGAGCAAAAATACAAAAACTGAAATATTATTATATTAATGAAATATTAATCTGCAGATATATTTGAATCTAGGTTTATGCAAAACACAGTAGCAGGCATTTAATTTCTCTTCTTGCACTGTTCCACAGCAACAAACTTGACCAAACTAAACACATTTTGAAATAAATGAAATAAGTAATAATAGCATGTAGCGCTTAGTTTAATAGCATACATTTAACGTTGCATTGTATGTACAGTCATGGCCAAAAGTTTTGAGAATTACATAAATATTGGAAATTGGAAAAGTTGCTGCTTAAGTTTTTATAATAGCAATTTGCATATACTCCAGAATGTTATGAAGAGTGATCAGATGAATTGCATAGTCCTTCTTTGCCATGAAAATTAACTTAATCCCGAAAAAAAACTTTCCACTGCATTTCATTGCTGTCATTAAAGGAGCTGCTGAGATCATTTCAGTAATCGTCTTGTTAACTCAGGTGAGAATGTTGATGAGCACAAGGCTGGAGATCATTATGTCAGGCTGATTGGGTTGAATGGCAGACTTGACATGTTAAAAGCAGGGTGATGCTTGAAATCATTGTTCTTCCATTGTTAACCATGGTGACCTGCAAAGAAACGCGTGCAGCCATCATTGCGTTGCATAAAAATGGCTTCACAGGCAAGGATATTGTGGCTACTAAGATTGCACCTAAATCACCAATTTATAGGATCATCAAGAACTTCAAGGAAAGAGGTTCAATTCTTGTTAAGAAGGCTTCAGGGTGTCCAAGCGCCAGGATCATCTCAGCTGCGGGATCGGAGTGGCACCAGTGCAGAGCTTGCTCAGGAATGGCAGCAGGCAGGTGTGAGCGCATCTGCACGCACAGTGAGGACAAGACTTTTGGAAGATGGCCTGGTGTCAAGAAGGACAGTAAAGAAGCCACTTCTCTCCAAAAAAAACATCAGGGACAGATTGATCTTCTGCAAAAAGTATGGCGAATGGACTGCTGAGGACTGGGGCAAAGTCATATTCTCCAATGAAGCCTCTTTCCGATTGTTTGGGGCATCTGGAAAAAGGTTTGTCTGGAGAAGAAAAGGTGAGCGCTACCATCAGTCCTGTGTCATGCCAACAGTAAAGCATCCTGAGACCATTCATGTGTGGGGTTGCTTCTCATCCAAGGGAGTGGGCTCACTCACAATTTTGCCCAAAAACACAGCCATGAATAAAGAATGGCACCAAAACACCCTCCAACAGCAACTTCTTCCAACAATCCAACAACAGTTTGGTGAAGAACAATGCATTTTCCAGCATGATTTAGCACCGTGCCATAAGGCAAAAGTGATAACTAAGTGGCTCAGGGACCAAAACGTTGAAATTTTGGGTCCATGGCCTGGAAACTCCCCAGATCTTAATCCAATTGAGAACTTGTGGTCAATCCTCAAGAGGCGGGTGGACAAACAAAAACCCACTAATTCTGACAAACTCCAAGAAGTGATTAAGAAAGAATGGGTTGCTATCAGTCAGGATTTGGCCCAGAAGTTGATTGAGAGCATGCCCCGTCAAATTGCAGAGGTCCTGAACAAGAAGGGCCAACACTGCAAATACTGACTCTTTGCATAAATGTCATGTAATTGTCCATAAAAGCCTTTGAAACGTATGAAGTGCTTGTAATTATATTTCAGTACATCACAGAAACAACTGAAACAAAGATCTAAAAGCAGTTTAGCAGCAAACTTAGTGAAAACTAATATTTGTGTCATTCTCAAAACTTTTGGCCATGACTGTATGTTCTGTAAAGCTGAGTTGAAATGGTATTGTGAAAAGTAATGCATTAATAAATATGAATATTTGCATAGAAATACAGACTGACCAAGCAATGCAAGTGAATTAATCACGAATAACCTCTCCGGATATCTTAGGGACAAAACATTGCTTCAGACTGATGTCATCCATGGTAGAATAAATGTTTGCAACATTTCCGTTCGCATCCAGACTACCATATGCTTTTAGCGCCATCTCTCGTGTACACGCACGCAGCATCGATCATTAGATAATGAACAGCTTTTTTTTAACCTCAACTAGCGTTTTTGCTAGACTTAAAATCTATGAGCTTGTATTGACAGATAAAGCGAAATAGCGCTACCGGAAATGCTTCGTGACTAGACATGCGCAGTAGCGTTCCAACGCGCTTGTTATTGTTTACGTCCTTGAAATGATCTATAAAACACTAATACAGAGCCAAGATAAAACAAAAGTTGCATTATATTGTCATTATATGTGTGGACCACAAAATTAGTCATAAGGGTTAACTTTTTGAAATTGAGATTTACAAATCATCTGAAAGCTGAAAGCTGAGGATGCAAAAACTCTAAATATTGAGAAAATCACCTCTAAATGTGTCCAAATTTTGTCTGAATAAATAAGCTTTCCATTGATGTATGGTTTGTTAGGATAGGACAATATTTGGCCGGGATACAACTATTTGAAAATCTGGAATCTGAGAGAGCAAAAATACGTAAATATTGAGAAAATCACTTTTAAATTTGTCCAAATGTAATTCTTAGCAATGCATATTACTAATCAAGTTTGAATATATTTACGGTAGAAAATTTGCAAAATACCTTCATGGAACAGGATCTCTGGCATAAAAGAAAAATCGATAATTTTGCTACAAATATACCTGTTCTACTTAAGACTGGTTTTGTGGTCGAGAGTCACACGTTTTACAGATCAAGTAGACCTATAACCGATATTTTAAACCGCATATGTCTGGTGTAAAAATGAAAATTGATTTCAAAATTAAGAATAACAAGGGCTCTGACAAAAAAACTTCCTTTAAATGCTTTTAAATTATTTTACCGGCAAGTCGGTTTTGAAAATGATTGATATCCCAATAACCATAAAAATGCTTAATATCGGCCAGGCCGATAATTGGTCAATCCCTAGTTTTAAATGCATATGATATTTTTTATTCAGGAGTAAAATTGTTCATATGTCTAATATTAAGCTTTGTGAGTTTTTTAAAGCCAAGAAATCAAACACAAAATTAAATCGCAGCAGTTAACAAACAACAGTGAACCAAAGATCCACTCAATTCTCAAAAGATGAAAACAAGTCCCACCCTTGTTACATTAGTAATTTCAATCAGTTAGTAGTCACAGTAGAGAAGAAAAGACTGTTATTAATGCTGACGTTGTGTCATGTTAACAAAATAGTGATTGCTTGTTAAATGGAAAAGATGTACATAAAGACCCTTCTACATTTCTCCTTTTGAGTTCCACTGGGAAAAGCAAACAAAATAGAAACAGGCTTGAAACAATATTAGAGTGAGTAAATAATCACAGAATTTTCATTTTGGATGAACTATTGCTTCAAAAGTAAATGTAAGTCTTCAGACAAAACAACTGAAGAAGACCTTCCAGCAACAGCTGCACACTAGAGCAGAATGCTGCTTTCCAGTCGCCGATTATTAACAGCAGAAAAGAAATTGTGTAAGCTTGTTTTAATCTACTCGCATCTATGCCATTATAAACAATGGAATTGCAGCCTTGAAATATTCATCCAATCTAGTGATCTGCACAGACTCTGATATTATCCCCACGGCAGCATGTTGTAGTTGTTGTTCTGGCATTCTTTAAGCACTCTCTATTAAGACTTTCTTTTCAGCTCAACCCATTTTAAACCGCCATCAAACGCTCCAATCTAGCCAGTTGTCAGTTCATAACAGTGGGCATCAACGGCGTCCCAAAATGATATGCAAAATGCCACGGTGAAATTAATAATGACATTCGTGTTTCTGCAAATGCTGCTATTACACAGCTGGATCCCGTGAGATGCGGAAAACCTCCTCGCCACTTACGGTTAACGACAGCTTCCAACTGACATTATTCCAGCCTTCGCAGAAGTATTCCTCAAGACCCAACTGTAGCAAGTCTTCACATGTTCTGACATTTCAAATTTGTAGACTTTTGAGCTGTCAAAAAGCCACTGCGTTCTGGTGCACTACTTAAAAGTCATTACCTGCTAAACTTGGGCTCCTACGGCACATATCAAGGTCACGGATTTCATTCGCCTTCTACAAGGATTCGCCTGTCAGTCTGAAATGAGAAGTTTGCTCAATGGCAACAAGTCGACGTGTACAAGAAAAGATAAATCTTCCCATTTTCTCCACGCTGAACATAGATGCAATCAAAGCAAAGTCATTTGAACTCCTGAAAGGTCTACGGTAAGAGCAATGGATTATCGTATTTCCAAAAGCGAATCATTTTTCTATTTAAATAATGATAAGTACATCAGTGACCTTTAGAAGTCATTAAAACTGGAATTTACCACCTCATTTAATCTATCATTAGGCGAATGGAGTTTTCAAATACGTATACGACATCGATACAGACATCACTCTTTGTCTTCCATTCATGGCGTTGAAAATATCACGAGGGCAAAGCAGAGTTGGGGTCAATGAGAATCACTCCCAACAGTTTAATAATAACCGTTCAATACAGCATTAGCCATTATGGACTCTTTTATGATAGCTGTGCTGTCGCTGAATGCACGTCATTGTTGTTCAGGCCGCTCTTTTTTGTCTACGTCCACTCCTGCCTCCTAGCAACCCGTGTAACGCTACACCGTGTCGGTTTGTTGCGAGGTGCATGCCCCACCTTTAGACGCCGGCGCTTGAATGGTGACCCAGTCTCTGTTTGAATACCAATGTTAGCGCACATAAAAGAGCTATTCAACAAGTATCAGCACATCCCCCCATCATTTAAAAAGCTTTGATCTGTGCCACATCACCACGCGGCTGATCTTCAATGTCACTGCTGTGTCACCACATCATACAGCAGCCTAAAGACTGTGTAGCAGAGACTGGTTAAAAATTCAACAAGTGTCAGGAAATAAGACACCATTGTCTGACAGGTGTGTTTTTGGAAGGGGGCATGGACATGTATGGGCATGTTTATGCACGTTTAGCACTTCCGATGGCACTGGTTTACCCTGACCAAGGTAAATTTGTGTTTCGCTGGCATCTCATTAACACAAAAGAAAATGAAATCAATAAGGAAAGCTCAATCACAGACTCTTCAGAATGGCTGGAGCAGCAGTTTATGTCCAAATATGTGATCCTGAAGTCTTAAGGGTCTTTTTTTTAAATTGAGAGTTATACATCCTCTGAAAGCTGACTAAATAAGCTTTCCATTGATGAATGGTTTCCATTTGATGTAACTATTTGAAAATACTGAGAAAATCGCCTTTAAACCTGTTCAAATGAAGTTCTTTACAATGCATATTGCTACTCAAAAATTAAGTTTTGATATATTTACGGTAGGAAATTGACAAAATATCTTCATGGAACAGGATCTTTACTTAATATCCTAATGATTTTCAGCATTCAAGAAAAATGAATCATTTCGACTACAAATATACCCAGGCTACTTAACACTGGTTTTGTGGTCCAGGATCACATATGATCTGCACCTAAAATTGTAAAATTGTACCCACCCAACAGGAATAAAAAAAAGCCTTAATTAAAGAAATCTATACCACAAATTAAACCAACCTACTCACAATCACAACTATTGCTGCATGAGACTGAAAGGAAACAGCATTGCAAAAAAAAAGTTATTTCTTTCTTAGAGTAAAAAAAACTATTCTTTCAGGGCTAAAATGTTTGGGACTTGAGAAATTTGGTTGTTCACACTTGGGAATTCTCTTTACAAGAACTAATTAAAACATTTTTCAGTAACAATAACATGAACTGAGTTACGAAAAAAAATCCAATTCTGTTTTGACCGATTCAACACTATAAAATAATTTATTAATTAATTTCATTATTATTTAAAGGACAAACAATAATAATATGCAATCCAATAAATAAATAGATAAATGCTCTTATAAACAGTATTTATTTATAGTATATCTGTAAAGTTACATTACTAATAAATACGTTTTTTTTTTTTTTGCACAAAAATTACCAAGCTTATATTTTGGAGGATTGCCAGCAAATATGTCAATACACTGATTATTTATAAATTTCATTGCACAGTCTCTTGAGCTGCACACTTGTAAATCAACACAGTTTCACTTCCTGTACATATCTATTTAAGTATAGCACAGTTTTAGATTCTCACACTAAGCCAGTTTTATTTTGATATATCATCAACCCTAATCACAACATTACAAACTTTAATTTGAATGTAAAAAGTTGGACAAAAAGAAGAATATGCAACACTGTGCACTCAAAAACATAGTTTGACTTGATTTTATTTTAATTAATTTAATTGTACCTGATCTTATGACAAAAACATACCTTTGGGGACTTTTTTGCAAGATGCGAAATACATATCAATAAGTACATATCACTGTAGTTTCAGTCTCACAGATAAGTTTTCATCATGAAATCAGGTTTATTTCATAACAACTTAAACACAATTATTTTAGGTCCATACAACAAGACTAAAAGAGGTTCATTCAAACAAATGTAATAGTACGTTTTTACATATTTCAATGGCTTTTATGATGCATGTGACCTCAACAGCCCCATCCCATTCAAGTCAGTACACGAAATCACAGATGTTCTATGTTATTAATTGTGACACAAAGGCTGTTTAGAAATCTAATCCCATCCGAATAGTGCTTTTAGTGAATCTGCATTTGGAGGGAAGGTCAGCACCTGCTGCTTCGAGGTTTAAGGTTTGGAAAGAGGTCAGGTTGATAAAGGGGGGTTCGCTGGAGAGCGCCTGAGGTAATCTCGAGCACACAGACGAGGGGCCCTTCAGCAGACGGGCTCAATTTTATCAGTCGTGACCACACCATGTGTTGTGAGTTATTCTGCAAGGACCACCAGAACACATCACTTCCTTCTCTGAAGCCTCAATCAAAGCACTGCAGGTCTCTCAGGTGCCCTGTTTCTGATGCGATATGCATTCAAGCCCTGCGCACCAAAGCAACATGAAATGTTGTTGATGTAGCACTGACAGAGACTGATAGTTTCTTTTGAGGTGCAGTCATTAGAATTTAATAAGAACATCTCAGGTGAAGCAGCACTTTACAAGGTGTGTACCGCTGTTCAGATCATGGGTTCGAATCTCAGTGATATACCTGGCTCAGGTCAGACTTCTAAAGAAACATGGTTGCATTTCAGGTTGAGTGAGCCAATCGTGAGTAACCTGCCTTGCCTTAGCAGTTCCCACATCAGTCGGATACATTTGGGTAGTAGGTACAGTTTCAAAAGATTTGGACACTACTACTCAAATTCTGTCATTAATTACTCACCTTCATGTCGTTCCAAACTCGCAAAACCTGACCCTGCATAGACAGCAACGCAACTGACACGTTCAAGGCCCAGACCATTATTAAAATAGTCCATGTGACATCAGTGGTTAAACTTCACTTTTATAAAGCTACAAGAGTAATCTTGTAAATGCACAAAATTGTTAAATAAAGTAGTTATTTTAGTTTTCTTTGTGCACAAAAAGTATCGTAGCTTCATAACATTGTGGTTGAAGCACTGAAGTCACATGGTAGGACCTATGCTTTTTATGTAGGGCCAGAAAGCTCTCAAACTTCATCAAAATGATCTTAATTAGTGTTCCAAAAATGAATGAAGGTCTTGCAGGTTTGGAACGACGTGAGGGTGAGTAATTAATGACAGAATTTAAATTTTTGGGTGAACTCTCCTAGGTTACGTATGTAACTCTAGTTCCCCTAGGGAACGAGAGCTGCGTCCGGAAACGCTTTGGGGAACGCCCTCAGCGAGACCATGCTCTGAAACACGTGTGAAATCCAATAGAACAAACGCGACGTCACGGGCAGATGACGTAGGGACCCAGAAGCTATAAAGCACATGGGGCATGTGCAGCCGGCAGCTTCTGCTCCAGAGAAGCTAGCGTGACGCAGGGGCACCGGAAGTATGGCGTCGAGACGCAGCTCTCGTTCCCTAGGGGAACTAGGGTTACATACGTAACCTAGGAGAGTTCCCCACCGGGAACTCAAGCTGCGTACGGAAACGCTTTGGGGAACGATATGCCCACGCTGCCAGACTTTCAAGTCCCTGCTCAGGGTGTGAGAGAACCACTAAAGCGAGAGGAAGGCAGAGCCTGGATTGGCCCGAATGTCGAGGCCATAGAACTTACAAAGGCGTGGACCAGCCCGCAGCGTCACAGATGTCAGACAGGGAAATGCCTGAAAGAAAGGCCTTAGAGGCAGCCATACTCCTAGTGGAGAGAGCCTTGATCCCCAAAGGAGTGGGGATGTCAGAGGACTCAAAAGCCATAGGGATGGCCTTCACTATCTATAGACTAAGGGTCTGCTTAAAGGCGGGAAGCCCTTTCTTATAAGGACCGTAGCATACAAGCAATTTGTCAGATTTTCTCCACAGGGCAGCTCTGTGGACACCCACAATTAAGCTTCTCTTGGTCCAGAAAGGAGGAGGACAGAGGCTTCGAGCACAACAGGCCATGGTGTAGAGGAGGGAACTTAGGTACATACCCCAGACTGGGGTAAATAAAGGCTTTGGTCATACCAGGAGCAAAGTCAAGAAAGAAGGGGCCACAGACGGGGCCTGTAAGTCACCCACTCTCTATAGTGAGGTAAAGCCAAGAGGAAGACAGTCTTAGTGTCAATGCTCTGGGAGAAATCTCTTCGATGGGTTCGAAGGGAGGTAAAGACATAGCCTCCAGAACCACGGCCAGATCCCACGAGGGGATGTAAGAACGTACCACAGGCCTCAGCCTCAGCGCACCATGGAGGAAACGGACTACTAGGGGTATCTTCCCACTGAATGATCCCGATAGGGACATGGTAAGCAGAAATTGCCGCCACGTATACCTTCAGGATGAAGTGGTTCAACCCAGCAGTGAGCAGCTCTTGCAAAAACCCCAGCACTGTACCAACTGGGCAGTGGACTGGGTTGAGCTGGCTATTGCTGCTCCATGAAGAGAACGCATTCCACTTCAAGGCAAAGTGTTTCCTCGTAGAGGGAGTTCTGGAATAGAGAATGGTCTCTACAACCTCGGTTGAGAGACCGGATGCTATGAGTTGTACCCCCTCGGGGGCCACACCCACATCTTCCACAACTCCACGAGAGGAAGTACTTCCTGACAGGAATCTCCAAGGAGAGTCGTCGAGGAGAGCGACCAGGTCCGAGAACCATACTCGGGCCAGCCAGAACGGGGCTACTAGTAAAAGACGGACTCCGTCCCAGCACACCCTCTCCAGAACTCCCGGGAGCAGAGCGATCAGGGGAAGGCATACAGACGAAGTCTCGGCCAAGTCTGTACCATAGTATTGCGTCGTCTCCTGCGTCGCAAAATGAACCACTTGGGCTAGACCAAACTGGTCCAAATGAGCTCCACCACTCGGGTGGAGTCTCCATTCCCCGGGCTTCAGCCCCTGTCTCGACAGGATGTCTGCTCCACATTGAAATACCCTGGGATGTGAACCTGCCCTCAGCGAACGGAACTTCCCCTGGGCCCACACAAGGATCTGGTACGCCAGCCTGTAAAGGGGGCACGAACACACACCTCCTTGGTGGTTGATATAAGAGACCACCATTGTGCTGTCGGTGCGCACCAGCACATGGCGATTTCTTAGGTCTGGGAGAAAGAACCTCAGAGCCTAGTCTACAGCCAGCTTCTCTAGGTGATTGATATGCCAAGTAAAATGTCGGTCCACAGACCACGGGCTGAGCGGCCACTCATGACCACTCCCAAACCGGTGAGGGGTAGATCCGTCGCTAGCAACGTGGCAACAAGGAACTCCCAGCACCAAGCTCTGGGCAAGAACCAAGGTTTCCTCCACATGTCTAAGGCACGAAAGCATCGCTGCGTGACCATGATCATGCGGAGCGGGTTTCCCCTCGAGAAGAACCCTTTGGTTTTGAGCCACCACTGCAAGGGTTGCATGTACAGCAGGCCAAGAGGTATCACATTGGACGCATCTGCCATCAGACCCAACAGTTTCAGGAACTGTTTTACAGTGAGTGACCTGCCCTCTCTGACTCTCCCCTGTGAGGATCAACTGGATACGAACAGTAGGCATGCTCTCGTGCCTGCATCGTAGTTGAATCCCGCACTACGCTTAGATAAGTGGTTCTCTGAAGAGGAGATAGCACACTTTTCTTGGCGTTTTCCGTAACTCCAACTCTTTCATGTGGGCTAGCACAACATCTCAATGCTGTGCTGCCATGCGCGCAGATTGAGCTAAAATCGACCAATCGTTGATATAGTGAGAATGCGAATGCAGCTTCAGCGGCGCTAGAGCAGCATCTATGCATTTGGTGAAAGTGCAGGTTAAGACAGCCAGATTGAAAGGAAGAACCAGTGTTGGTACGCTTCGCACCCAAAAGCGAACCTCGGGAACTTCCAGTGCTGAGGTAGGATGGAGATGTGGAAGTATGCATCCTTTAGATCTACAGTAACAAACCAGTCCTCATACCTGATCTGTAGCATGACCTGTTTAAGGTCAACATTTGAACAATAGGCGCCTGACAGCGCGGTCCAGTACTTAATGATCTAGAATCGGACGCCACCCTCCATCTTCTTTTGGAACTATGAAGTACCGGCTGCAGGACCCGGACCATCTCTTGAGAGGAGGGACCACCTCGATGGCCTCCTTCCTGAAGTGAGTGTTTACTTCTTGTTCTAACACCGGAACTTGTTTGCGGCCCACCAGAGTGGGAAGGACCCCGTAGAACCAGGGCGGCGCAGCACAAAAATGGATGCTGCAGCCTCTCTCTTTGAGACATCTGGCAGGAGTTTCATGCTGCCAAATGATCTACAAAGGGAATCAGTCTCTCAAGACTGACCTGCAGTGTTACTGGAGAGATTGGAACGGAACCCTGAAGCAGCGAACCACCAGGAGATGGCCGTTTCAGTCTCAAAGACCCGAAAAAGGGGGTCGCGGGACTTGCAACCTTCCCCAGGAAGGGGGAGAGGGCCGCTGAGTAAACCCGCTGGAAACCGCTGTGCTCTGATGTAACAGAGGAAACAGTTTGGCTTCCTGAGGGCACTGAGGAGAGATGGGCACCGTAAGATGAGGTGACGACCGCTCTACCCCAGAGGAGCATGCCTTCAAAAGTTCCTGGACCACAGGCGCCAGGACACTTAGGTGGAGTGGCCACTCATGACCACCCCTTATCCTGTGATGGAGGCACCCGTCATTAGCTTATGCGACGACAAAGAGTCCTCAGCACAGGGTCTTGGACAGAAACCATAGTTTCTTCCACATGTCTAAGGTCCGAAAGCCTCGCCGCGTGACCATGATCATGTGAAATAGGTTGCCCCTCGGGGAAAAAACCATTGGTCCTGAGCCACCACTGAAAGAGTCTCATGTACAGCAGGCCAAAAGGTATCACGTTGGACACAGCTGCCATCAGACCCAACAGTCTCCTTAGAAACTGTAACAGTGAGTGACTGGCCTTATCTCACTCTCTCGACTGCCATGGGGACCGACTCAAACCGAGCAGGAGACAAACGTGCCTGCATCGTGGTCAAATCCCACACTATACCTAGATAAGTGGTCCTAAGTACTGGAGAAAGCACACTTTCCTAGGCATTTTTAATCTTAACTCCAACTTTCCAAGTGGACAAAAACAACATCTCAATGCTGAATTGCCAACTGCTCAAAAAAAGAGCTAATATTGACCAAAAAGTCCATATAATTCATATAATGGGCATTCCCATGACTGCAGCCTCCACTCTACCTCGGCAAACACGGGACTTAAGCCGCGGGAAACACCCGTGAGCGAAGCTCTGACTCATGGGACGAAGTACTGCAGTGCGGGCTTCGAAACCCCAAGACAGAGCGCGCTATATTTAGGGAGAAGGCAGAGAAACGAAATATTCATCTCTAGTCCTACTCCCAATATATGTGTAATCCCCATTAACGCAGTGCCCGTCCTGCCTCGGCAAAAACAGGACCGAGCCACGGGGAAAACACTACAGGCAGTCAGATCCCTCGAGAACTGACTCCCGTGCTTCGCTCCCAAACAGACAACACAGAGATCGTGTGGATCCGCACTCATAAAAACGAGGAAACGGGGGAACACACGTTCAGTAATTGCCTGCTTATTTTTGGATTATAAGACATATTCCCTCAAAAGAAAGCCGTGCAAACTGGCACGAAAAACAGGGAATACAAGACACACACACAGAGCGCTAGCTGAAAGACAGAAGCTGCCGGCTGCACGCGCCCCATGTGCTTTATAGCTTCCGGGTCCCTACGTCATCTGCCCGTGACGTCGCGTTTGTTCTATTGGATTTCACACGTGTTTCAGAGCATGGTCTCGCTGAGGGCATTCCTCAAAGTGTTTCCGGACGCAGCTTGAGTTCCCGGTGGGGAACTATCCATTTAATGCCTTAACGTTGAGATTATGCACATAAATATTTTTCGTTGGCCATAACTGGATGTATGTAAATCCAGATCTACCCAGACATATTGGTAATTGATTCAAGCTCTTTTTGTCAAACTATCATCATCTATTCATGAAGCCTATTTAATTCAGTACTCTACTAAATTAAAATACGGTCACTTATTTATTTTATACTGTATGTCAGAAAACATTAGCTAAAGCCAAGTGGTCTAAAATATTACACTACATTACACAATGATATGATTCATTTCATGCTGGTGCATGTGTGCAGGTGGCCAGTGTTTAAATCCAAATTCGAACCAGTAAACAAAATTTTGATACGGTGTTTAACCCTTAAATGCATGACTCCATTTACTACCCTCTCCTTCCTTCATTTTTTCAAGTTTAACATTAACTTTTTATTATTACGCAATCTATTCATTATAAACAATATAACAAGATTTTTATTACTATTATTATTATTATTATTACAATTATTTTTCTGTAAAAAGTGTATAGGTGTGTAATAGTGTAAGTAGGCTATATTTTTCGTGTGCAAAAATATGTAAATATTTAATGATTTAACACATGCAATTCGCCTTTATTCCTCGAGGTGGCACTGTTTGATGGACAATAATGACGTGATGTTTCGCTCATAATTATCGCAGGCATAAAACAAAAAAAAAATATCATTAGCAAAAATTGAACTGGTTTGAGTGGCTTTACTGCAGAGCAATTACTGTACACAATAAAGTATAAATGCCACTGTTATTTGATGCTGGATGTGGTGAATAAGCTGCCAGCGATCAAAATATTGACCCTGAAGATCGTTAATATGAGCCAAATGCCGAATGTACTGTGGAAGTGTGCTCTGAGGATGATGATCATAAAATCATCTGCTCAAATTGAACCCTTCTAAGTTTCAAATAGGGCTGCAACTAACGACTATTTTAATAGTCGACTAGTCACCGACTATTGAAACGATTAGTCGACTAATCGGATAATTATTCAATTTTTCTCAAATTCAGCATGAGATTGCTTTAATTATGTGGAAAATTATAGTAAATACAAGAAAGAAGGGGGTACTTCAATGAAAAATGCATATTTCATTGAACTTTGCTGCTGATAGGCCAATTCATACTAAAAGTAAATAAAAATGCCCTGTCTAAAACCATTTAGGCACAGTAATCGGTCAGTACAGACATAAATGCATAAATTAAGAAACTCTATAATCTTTTTAAAGGACAGGCACATTTGTTTTATAAGAAAAAATAAATTAAAATCAAGTAAACATTTTCTTCCTGTAAACCAGGGGCAGGCACATCAGCAGCAATAATACCGTAAACAAACATGTATATCCAAAACAAAACGTATTGGCTTCCATGTTATTTAAATCTTACCGAGGCCAGCCAAACTGGTTTCATTTAACTGTCCGACGTGCTTTCTCTTTAAATGTTCGTGCATCACAGAGGTGCTGCCGTGATGCACAAGGACTGCTTTACAAACCATGCAGGTAATCTTTTTATTCGCCGTAGCAGGCTAAAATGCTCCCAAACTTTATGCCTGTTTCACACATACTCAGTCTGCATTGCGTCTACAGTCCGTGTGCGTTACGTATGCGGTGCAGAAGCAGCACGGACTCGTTTTGCGCTCACACAGAACGCGTTTACAGTCCGTACATTGTGAACGTTGTAATCCGTTAACATGGGTGTGGAAAAAAAATACGCACTTTAGACGGAGTATGTGTGAAACGGGCGTGTTTTGGTACGCGCAGCTGCTGCATTCAGTGCATTGGACGCCGCCATTTCTGTATGTTATCGCTCAGCATAGAAGCTAATGCCTATGTGCGACTCTCGGCAGAGAGATGCCTCACTCGGTCAGAGAAAACATGTCTGGCGACAACATCGACAATGAAATTCATTGTCGACTATTTCTATTATCGATTTTTGTCGACAACGTCGACGAATCGTTGCAGCCCTAGTTTCAAAAGGTAACGGAATTTGCTTTATTTATTCTTCTGTAATTGTTCTTAAAATATAAAGAGAGTTATTTTGCTATTGCAGAAGTTAGAGATCCATCTATGTTGGATATATAGGTTGGGGTTGCTAAAGACCCAAATATGTAATAATGATTGCCGAAACATTCAGGCATTTAAGGGTTAAAGGCATAAAAACAAAATAGACTCATTGGAAAAAAGTGCTTCTATATAGATTTCTGCAAAACTGAAAAAAACATACCTATATGTACGAATCACTGCAGTTTCCAGATTAAAGGCAGTAAAACTCAAGACAACTTTTATTCCTTTTCACACAAAGTGTGATTTACAGGTCAGAGTTTGGATTATTAAAGCCTAGTTTTCATACAATTACTTGCAGAATATTATTTTATGACTTCAAAACGGTTTTAAAATCCTGCATGATTCACATATACAGCTTCATATACAGTTTTCTAAATTAAGAAGGTTTGCTTGGTAGCTCACGCCATACGGCATTGCACTTGAGTGATGAAGAGCTCTGATATGAACTACGTGAAATTACGTGAAACACTCTCCGGACATTTCACCTTGAATCTGTCGTAAAACATGCAGTAAAGTATGTAATTACAGTGTTGCAGAAATGTATGTAGAGGCACGTATTTTTAAGAGCCTGGGGTGCATAAAAAAGGCAGAAATGTTGCTTATTTTGAGGTACAGGATAACACACAGAAGTTACAAAAAAAGCGACAATGAGGCTAGAAAGTAATAAATATGTGAGCTTTGTGCTGTGTTACATACTAAGAGATTTTCTAATGATAACCAGGATCATTTACAACAACTGTGAAATGTCAAGGACTTGTTCTCCTCCTAATTAAACTGTAGTCTGTCAGACTGTTGCATGCAATAAAGATTATACTAACCTGACCTTAAAACCATTCATGCACGACATAAAGAAAACTGATGGGTAAAAATGTAACTTTAACATCTAAAACTGAGCAATGGAGTACAACCTTTTGCTCTATAACAGGACGAGGAGATTGAAAATATGCACTTTATTTCAGTTTAAAGCACAGGCTTTCAGAAATAAGACATTAAGTGCTGCCATTAGTAATCACTGCCTTCGGTGAAATATTCAGTGGTGAATAAAAAAAGAAAATTATGGAAAAAGAGATACTTTCTTAATCCTCGAACAGACTGAGCTAAGACT
>NC_133361.1:31590762-31665742 GCF_049309525.1 Garra rufa | reverse complement strand
ATTATGAAGGGAAAACTAAATCCAAACCCACATGGCCCTGTGTGAAAAAGTGTTTGCCCCCTAAACTTAATAACTGGTTGGGCCACCCTTAGCTGCAACAACTGCAATCAAGCGTTTGCGATAACTTGTAATGAGTTTGTTACAGCGCTGTGCGGGAATTTTGGCCCACTCATCTTGGCAGAATTGTTGTAATTCAGCCACATTGGAGGGTTTTCGAGCATGAACCGCCTTTTTAAGGTCATGCCACAGCATCTCAATAGGATTCAGGTCAGGACTTTGACTGGCCACTCCAAAGTCTTCATTTTGTTTTTTCTTCAGCCATTCAGAGATGGATTTGCTGGTGTGTTTTGGATCATTGTCCTGCTGCAGAACTCAAGTTCGCTTCAGCTTGAGGTCACGAACGGATGGCCAGACATTGTCCTTCAGGATTTTTTGGTAGAGAGCAGAATTCATGGTTCTATTTATCACAGGACGTCTTCCAGGTCCAGAAGCAGCAAAACAGCCCCAGACCATCACACTACCACCACCATATTTTACTGTTGGTACGATGTTTTTCTGAAATGCTGTGTTACTTTTACACCAGATGTAATGGGACACACACACCTTCCAAAAATGTCAACTTTTGTTTCGTCAGTCCACAGAGTATTTTCCCAAAAATCTTGGGGATCATCAAGATGTGTTCTGGCAAAACTGAGACGAGCCTTTATGTTCTTTTTGCTCAGCAGCGGTTTTCGTCTTGGAACTCTGCAATGCAGGCCATTTTTGCCCAGTCTCTTTCTTATGGTGGAGTCATGAACTTAACTGAGGCAAGAGAGGCCTACAGTACTTTAGATATTGTTGTGGGGTCTTTTGTGACCTCTTGGATGAGTCGTCGCTGCGCTCTTGGGGTAATTTTGGTCAGCCGGCCACTCCTGGGAAGGTTTACCACCGTCCCATGTTTTCGCCATTTGTGGATAATGGCTCTCACTGTGGTTCGCTGGAGACCCAAAGCTTTAGAAATGGCTTTATAACCTTTTCCAGACTGATAGATCTCAATTACTTTCTTTCTCATTTGTCTTTGGATCTCAACATGATGTGTAGCTTTTGAGGATCTTTTGGTCTTCTTCACTTTGTCAGGCAGGTCCTATTTAAGTGATTTCTTGATTGCGAACAGGTGTGGCAGTAATCAGGCCTGGGTGTGGCTAGAGAAACTGAACTCAGGTGTGATAAACCACAGTTATGTTTTAACAGGGGTTTAAAACAGCATGTTGTGCTTACTTGTGTTATCTTTGATTAGTATTTACATTTGTTTGATGATCTGAAACATTAAAGTGCGACAAACATGCAAAAATATAAAAAATCAGTAAGGGGACCAACACTTTTTCACACCACTGTGTATATACACACACATATATACATATATATATATATATATATATATATCAAATATTTAGGCATTCATTTGAAATATAAATCTTTTGTAACTTTATAAATGTCTTTACGGTCACTTGATCAATTCAATGCATCTTTACTAAATAAAAGTAATAATTTCTTTTTAAAAAATCAAAACCAAATGGTAAAAGTAAAGTCATACCAGTTTAGAATGTCATAAGGCTAAGTAAATTACTGAATATAGATTTTTGTCTGAACTATCCCTTCCTTTAAAATCATGTCTAGGTAGACAGGTTACTAGTTTAAAAGAACAGAGCAATTATACATCTGGTCTACAAAAAAATATTTCACAGGAAAAAGGAGGAAAGTGCACTTAAGACAGAGCCTGAGAACGTCTGCTTCACAGATGCTTTCTTTCATTTATTACCAGTGACCTTCTGACACCCTAGACCGGAATTCATAGACACTTGTAAGTGTTCAGAATGTTAGAGGATCCTGAGAATCACTGATTTCACAAAAGAAATGGAAAATGAATTGTAACGGCTATGCTCTTTGCCATCCAGACACATAAAAATTTGGGAGTCATGGAGAGAAGCTTCTAATCAGGGTGCGATCAATGTATTAAACAGCTGGATGGAGCTTATTCATTCCAATAGTAAAAAAGTATTCATTGTCTTTATTGTCTATTCTGAATTGTGTGAAACTCTATAAGTTCTAGAAGAGTTATGTTATTTCCAGCTACTTTTTTTTTTTTTTTCAAATTATTGTTTATGCCCTTTTAAATGGAAAGCAAGGAGAAAAGCATTGATCTTTCAAGAGGACTCTGTAAATAGAAAGCCACATCTTCATGGATTGATTGGTTCACTGTCAGGCATCTGTTGATTCATGCACTATATGCCAGAACGCCTGTGAGAAAGGAACTGGCTTAGAGGGGGCGGAAAAGCAGTGCACATTTTCCAGGAAAAACACCTTCAATAAGGAAAAATGGCTGGAAAAAGAGAGGTCTGAAGAGCCTTATATTCTGAGGTGACAAGCAGAACGTTGACAAAGGAACGATATGACGTTTTTACTGCCATCTGGGTTTGTGCTGATTGGCACAAGGTGCTGGTGAGACTCTCCGGCATAATAAGGCAGAAACTCTAGGCCATATTTTTAACTGACAGCAGAGAAATATTTACATACTCTAGATGTGCAGGCTAACAGAAAAGTAGCCCAAGAAGCTCTGACTAATACTAAATTACTTTTTAACCCTATAAGTTCCAGTATATGAAAGACGGAGCCTAATAGGCCAAAACAGTTAAATTTTAAAGTTGGCATGATATGACAATTCACTCCATTTTCTTAATGCATGTTATTGATCTTATTGTGAACAATTCATCCGTGCGTGTTATTTAGTCAAATTATTAGTCTGCTTATAGGATTAGTTCACTCCTGAATTAAAACTTTCAGATAATTGACTCGCCCCATGTCATCCAAGATGTTCATGTCTTTCTTTCGGAAAGAAATTAAGGTTTTTGAGGAAAACATTTCAGAATATTTCTCCATAGTGAACTTCAACGAGAGCCAACAGGTTGAAGGTCCAAATTGCAGTTTCAATGCAGCTTCAAAGGGCTCTAAACAATCCCAACTGAAGAATAAGGGTCTGTTCAAATTTGTTAAATAACTTGGATGCCCCTAATATTCAATAATATGGTAAATGAATAAAACATTGTACACTAATCTACGCTTTTCTAATAGTGTATTTAGCCTTCCAGGGGACATGAAAAACATCCTACAGCAACACTGTGTCCATCTAAACTCATCTCTTATGTAATCACACCCACGAACAGCGCCTTCGCATTTCAAATTGTAAACATCCATGTGAGACGAGCGGACACGTAGGTTAACAAGATTAATGTAAAAGTTAATCTCGGCTACTTTTTATTTCTATAAGACGACGCGATGAGAGGAATAAGTCAGAATTTACCTCAGAAAACCTTTCCAATGTGACTACATAACGCATAAAGTCGAGCTAGTGCAAGACGAGCATTTGCGGTGAAAAAAAAAGTATATACATTTTTATTTTTTTAGAGAACTATCATTTCGCTAGATAAGACCCTTGTTCCTCAGCTGGGATCATGTAGAGCCCTTTGAAGTTGCACTGAAACTGCAATCTGGACCTTCAACCTGTTGATCCCCATTGAAGTCCACTATATGGAGAAAAATCCTGGAATGTTTTCATCAAAAACCTTAATTTCTTTTCGACTGAAGAAAGAAAGACAAGAGTATCTTGGATTAGATGGGGGTGAGTAAATTATCAGGGAATTTTAGTTCGGGAATGAACTAATTCTTTAAACCCCTCCCCCTTTCTTACAATTGGCTGCAAACTAAAATTCAGCTCTGCCTCCATCCATTAAATTTAATAGACAGAAGCTAACAGAAACACACACCATGAACAAGACAACATGATGTTGACAAGACAACACCAAGTCTATGAGTCACTCTCTATAAACAGTTACACACCATCCTTCTAACAAAGAGATGTTCAATTGCTGCATTGCTTCAAAAATACCAGGCATTCAAAACTTTGTTGATGAGTCAGAAAGAATCAGTCATAAAGGACAAGCCGACAGGTTACTTTGTTGCTACAAGAAAGAAACACTGCAATTCAGCGACTATCTTCTCCCAATGTCCCATCAATAAGAAATGATGTACACTCCATTGTCTCTTATTGATTAAACGTGGCTGCCAGATCTGTAATATTGGAACTGAAGCAGCACAGACAGCCAGAGCCACTGTATGCTGATCATTACAGACCCAAAATGTACAATTAGCCAGCAGACTGAAACAAATAGGCTTCTTCGTTCAGGATAACCATACAAAATACATGCTGTAAATGGAGGACTTGCATGCATGGTGACATGAGATCTCAGAGCTCAATTCAAAGGCCGTAACCGGAGATATCTGAGGCCATCAACTGCAAACTCATCCACGTAAATGCCTGCACTCTCCAAACACTAGGGTTTGAATGCTGATCAAGATAACTACAAAGTATGTGCTACATTTGCATTCTTCCACCATCATTTACTCTCATCATATTCTCACTCTTCTATCATTCATTAAAGTGATAGTTCACTCAAAAATTAAAATTCAGTCATTAATTACTCACCCTCCAAACCTGTAAGACTTTGGCTCATCTTCGGAACACAAATTCAGATATTTTTGATGAAATCCGAGAGCTTTCTGACCCTGCATAGACAGCAATGCAACTGACACATTCAAGGCCCAGAAAGGTAGTAAAGACTTTGTTAAAATAGTCAATATGACATCAACTTTATGAAGCTACGTAAATATTTTTTGAAAATAACAACAAAAATAATTACTTTATTTAACTATTTATTATCTTCCGTGTCAGCCATTGTTCTGCGCCTTGAGAAGAAACTGAATAAAGTCATTATTTTTGTTTTCTTTGCACACAAAAACTATTCTCGTAGCTTTATAAAATTATGTTTGAACCACTGGTGTCACATGGGCTATTTTAATGATATCCTTACTATCTTTTTGGGCCTTGAACATGGTTGTTCCGTTGCTGTCTATCCAGGGTCAGAAAGCTCTTGGATTTCATCAAAAATATCTTGATTTGTGTTCTGAAGATGAACGAAGGTCTTACAGATTTGGAACGACATGAGGGTGAGTAATTAATGACAGAATTGTCATTTTTGGGAGAACTATCCCTTTGAAAAAATCATATTATTACCTGGGAGATTATTTTGAAATACTAAATGAAAACTCACTCATTATTATCAATCATTAAAGTGTGACAAAGTCCAATATTAAAAAGGAAAATGCTTAAACTGAGACCTCCAACACTTAGATTATTTCAAAAATATGAAATCTATGCAAGCACAAACAGAAGCAGCAGGGAAACCAAAAAGGTCTGAGGACTAAATGTTCTCTCAAACAGACAATTCAACCTCTTTTCCAGCACCTCAGTGTTTGTGAGGTTTCCAAAAAAGCTTTTATCAGTCGAAGTGCATTAAGATAAGGATGCTCTCACAATAATAAGTTGTTGTTCTTAAGTGGAGACCATAGGTCACACCTCGGAGTCATCAACACGAAGGAGACCCTTCTCTGCGATGCAAAACACGCATCGATCAGAAGTGCATGACTGAGTGCCAATGAGCGAGTGACTTAACAGAGCAATTATGAGGGAAGTAATGTCTTCACAGAGCCGACGTGAGCGATGGTACTTAAGATGGTCCTTAACGTGTCTGAACCTGTAGCCTCACTAGATCATTATCTAGCTTGTCCTGACTCTTATTTCCTGATTTAACCTAATTCATTTATCTAATTATAAAATCATTTGGCTGGTATCCAGAGGGTCTTTGCTTTTCAAACTGGCCTGATGCAGATTGGCATCATTAGAGATAATATACACCACAAGCAACACGAGTAATGAACCGTGTGATTGAACTCGCTCCTCTCCGCTAAATATGAACAACACACACTGGAGCCCTTGAATTTGAAGGTCTGATGTCATAAACGCCCATCTGACATCATAGCATGAGACGGTTCTCAGAGAGATGGGATTGCAACATCCTCTAATTGTGGCATCGAGGTACAATTTTGTGACGTTGTAGTATTTACTGCACTTACTTTATCATTCCCAGTCTAACATGCCATTTTTGGGCTGAAAAAATGCTAATGGAAAATGCTAAATCTACAATCTAGAACTCTAAAAGTAGTGTGTTTGAAGGCCATTTTAGTTTAACAATTGAGTTGCACACCAACACCAAGAACCTTGGTTCACTTCCCAAAGAAATGCAGAAACTAATAAAATCCTGGGTAAAAAATGGGTAGTTCACCCAAAAATTACTCAAAAATTATTCATTAATTACTCACCCTCATGTCGTTCCAAACCCATAACACAAATTAATATATTTTTGGCCTATGCAGGCTCTCAAATTTCATCAAAAGCATCTTGATTTGTGTTCTGAAGATGAACGAAGGTCTTACGGGTCTGGAACAACATGAGGGTGAGTAATTAATGACAGAATTTTCATTTTTTTTTTATTATGAGCTATTCCTTTAAATGCAATGTAAATCACTTACTTATTCTTAATAAAAGCAAATTTAATTGTAAATTTAATTTGACTCACTTAGAATGAGGCCTTTATGACATTTAGCTTTACCATCATTTGATAACCATTAACCCAGTTAATAATCCTTATTTTAATTTGTTTTTGAGTAAATAACTGATTAAACGTGAATAATTATATCCAAAATAGAAGTTTTTGTTTACAGTTTTTGTTTTTTGAAGAATAACAAGTTAAAAAGAACAGTATTTATTCAAAATATAAATCTTTTCTAACAACGTAAATCTATGCTATCTCTTTTTATTAATTTAACACATCCTTAGTGAATGAAAGTATTAATTTCTTTCAAAAAAGAAAAAAAATGAAACATTTACAGACAACTTTTGAACAGTAGTGTATATTGTTAGAAAAGCTTTCTACTTTAAATAAATGCTGTTCTTTTTAACATTTTATTGATCAAAGAATCCTGAAAAAAGTATCACAGGTTTCATAAAGTTATTAAGCAGCACAACTGTTTTCAACATTGATAATAAATCAGCATATTAGTATGATTTCTGAAGGATCATGTGACACTGAACACTGGAGTAATGATGCTGAAATTTTAGCTTTGTATCAGAGGAATAAATTACATTTTAAAATATATTCACATAGAAAACTGTTATTTTACATTTAAATAACATTTCTCAATATTAGTTTTTTCTGTATTTTTGATCTTAATGAGCATAAGAAACATCTTTAACACCATTACAAATCTTAATGATTACATATAAATATATTTGATATATAAACAGAATTTTCTTAAATTTATACATAATAAATATGCACAGTACACACGCTGTGTGAAAAAGAATCTCTGTCAGTATCAAAATTTGTGTTGCCATTTGTTAATGAAAATCAGACATAAATCCCAAAATCATAAGTAAATAAAACAACTAGCAATCAAGTGTTAATTAAGTGTTAATTTCAGACCTTTTTGTGCAATTAATCTTAATTTGTATGTTGCAAATATAGACCTTCAGCTACCCTGTCCTGTGAATATCTGCCATTGGCCAATGAAATATCCTTATCAGCTGTCCAAAAACAAAATGTAAATTGAAATTATGATGGTTATCCTAAAAAATAACTCACAGACAGGCTTCGTAAAATATGCTTAAGACTAGGAGGGAATCATCATCCAAACAAAAGAATTGACTATTTTAATAGTCTATCACAGCTGTTCAGCATCTGCAGTCAGTCCACTGGGCGTCTTCCTTCATAAATCAAAGACATGTCAGAGCATAATTTGCTGCTGCACTCAAACTATTATAAAGTGCCTCACAATCACTCATTTTAATCGGTGGCATATCAACCACAAATGATATTTATTGAATTGCAGATTTTGAGAGGGCACACAATTGGAAACCAAGCAAAAAGACATCTGTAAGGTCAGAGGCACCACAGAGATTGCATGTAATTTTTTGCGGTGGGTAATCGGAGTTATGCATAAGCGCATTCTAATAAGATTCGCTCCCAGTATCTGCACATTATAATGAGGGATCAACAAAACAAGCCCAGTGTTGCCACCTTTGGTGCCAATGAATGGATGTGTAGCAGACACGAGTAATGAGGAGCCAGCACACCGTGCAAGTGAACAGTGAGCACAAAGCCATGTCTGGAAAAGCAAACAGCTGCAGCAGCCTCCTCATCAGGATGCTCAATGCTCTAGAGAACCTTTGGCTGACATCTGATTGAGTATAGATGGATGGAAGAATGGATGGATGAATGAATGGACAGATATGCCAAGGAGAGAATGAACAGGGGAAATGCTGTGAACTCTCCTTACTGTCTGACAGTACGACCTCTGTATAGAATATCTGACTTGTGCACTCATTAAAAAGTTTTCTATGCATAAAAATATAAATAATACACTGTAAAAAGAAGTCATGGCTACATATGTTTTTCATTACTTGCACTCATCAAATTGATTTCAACATTATTTTATTAAGTTATTTAAGATTCAACAATGCATCATTGTATAGGGCTCTATGAAATCTGTTTTATTTTTTCACAAATTCCATTTTATTTTTTTCTAAATTAAATTTTTTGCATTTAAAATTTTCTGGATTCCATTTTTTTTCCATTTTAATTTTTCTAGACTCTGTTTTATTAAAAAATATTAATCAAAAAGCATGTCTAATTAATCAAAATCATGAAACTTACATAATTTAACAGCAATTTATTAAATAATTAACTATGAAATTCATTTTGTTTTTTTCACAAATTCTATTTAATTTTTTTCCAAATTCTGTTTTTTTTTGCTTACATTTTTCTGGTCTCCATTTTTTCTAGAGAAATTTCTAGAAAAATTAAAACTTAAAAATTAATTGTTGTTTAAATTTAATTGTTTAAATTTAAAAATATTTAATATTTAAATATTTTATTTAATTTAAAAATATTAATCATAAAACATGTCTAATTAATCAAAATCGTGAAACTTATATAATTTAACAGCAATTTATTAAATGATTAACTATTAAATCCATTTTATTTTTTCACAAATTCCAATTAATTTCTTTTCCAAATTAATTTTTTTCTATTTACATTTTTCTGGTCTCAATTTTTTTTTTTTTTTTTTTTTTTGAAATTTCTAGAATTGTTCTGTTTTATTGTTTAAATTTAAAAATATGAATCAAAAAGCATGTCTAATTAATCAAAATCATGAAACTTATATAATTTAACATCAATTTATTAAATGATTAACTATTAAATCCATTTTATTTTTTCACAAATTCTATTTAATTTTTTTTTCCAAATTCTGTTTTTTCTATCTAAATTTTCTTGTCTCCATTTTTTTTTTCGACTTATTTTTCTAGAAATTTCTAGAATTTTTCTGTTTTATCGTTTAAATTTAAAAATATTAATCAAAAAGCATGTCTAATTAATCAAAATCATGAAACTTATCTAATTTAACAGCAATTTATTAAATGAATAACTATGAAATCCATTTTATTTTTTCACAAATTCCATTTTATTTTTTTTCCAAATTATGTTTTTTTCTATTTACATTTTTCTGGTATCCCTTTAATTTTTCTAAAAATTTCTAGAATTTTTCTGTTTTATTGTTTAGATTTAAAAAATATTTTAAAAAAGCATGTCTAATTAATCAAAATCATGAAACACACAGTTATATAGCAAGTTTCTCAAATTCAGTTTAATTTTCACCAAATTCTGTTTTCCATTAATTTTCTAAATTCCATTTTAATGGTTTCATTAAATTTTACCATACAAAAGCATCTCTCATTAATTGATTTCATTTTTTTAATTATTACTTTATTTATTTCAGTTTTTTAAATAGTTTTTCTGAAAAATATTAAATATATTATTTTGACAGGTTAAACTTTTATTTTGACAGGTTGCTGCGAAGACCCGTAAATTTCTGTTTGTATATGATATGACGATAGTTTTTTTAAAGGAGACTGTAAAGTGCCCATGAAGTGACTCTAAAGATTGTTAAATTTGATTATTAGTAGTAGTAACTTTACATATATATTTCTGTCACAGTTTCTTCAAGTTAAACCAAACTTTTATTTTGACAGGTTGCTGTGAAGACCTGTAAATTTCTGTTTGTATGTGATATGATGTTAGTTTTTCTCAAAAGAGACTGTAAAGTGCCCATGAAGTGGCTCTAAAGATGGTTTATGTGTTCATGTATTCATATTTTGAGGCGGCAGAGGCTGAAAACATCGCAAGCATCATGTGAGCTTTAGTTTGTGTGTAGTAAACTACAAAAAAAAACACAAAACCACACCATTCATCTACACAGAGATGCGTAGAACATGCATCATTCATATTTAAATAGCATTTTGCACTTAGTATTCACAGACACTAGCTCATTTCATGTTTTGATTAAATGTACTGACCTACTTTTGATTTATTCATCCAAAATTCTGTGACATTCCACGTTTTACAGTAAATTCAAAGACTGGATTCCTTGATTCTGTCCGCATTTTCAGCATTAGAGAAATTATAGGGCCCTACTGTAAGTGTGCCAAAAAGTTTCAAAAATTGGCAAATATCTTTTTTAGCATAATGTTACCTCCGCACCACTAGATGTCACTAGTTGCAACAAACAAAAACTTTAAATATAGTTTTGAAACTGTGTTTTTATTTCTATAAATGGATGGAGAAAACATCTATAAAACAGCAGGGCTGTTGTATAGCTTGTGCGTCATTTTCATCTCCAAGTATTTCAAATCCACTTCCATACCAGCAAAGAACAAGCAACTGCTATTGTTTGCACAGATTTCTATTCCACTACGAGAAGTGAAAACTGTCTGGGCTGACAGCTTGTATTTGACTCCTCCTTGACTGCTACCACCCACTGTGAAGTACATTCAAGGCGAGGTGTTTGGCATCTCAAACAAACCTATTGTTACAGAAGAGTTTGTTGCTACACACGGCTGCACAAGGCCATAAACACAATGTGAGAAGACTTCCATGAGGACTCCCTACTGTTGCTGCTGACCAGCAAAAAACCTTTCCCGATACAATAGCATTATGTTCACAACATGTAGAGATGATAACAGCACAAACAATGAATGATTTTCACCGCCTTGCATTTCTGTTCCTGCCTGCAGGCTCTTTCAGCTCGCAATCTACAGTGCCTCCTCCCATACAATATGACTGTATCCGTGTCCTCAGCCTATTCCCTTTTCATTTCTCCCGAAGCCATGATATCAGTTGCCGTGCTGAGAATTCATTGCTCAGCAAGTTTGGATTCATTCCACTTGAATGATAAATAGAAAATTGAGAAATGTAAGGAAAATAATCTAGTCGCCTTCAGGTAAGTCTTTAGTCATGGTATATCTATTCACCAAGAGCATATGTGACTCAGAGCGTACAAAAGGATTTGCGCACCGTACAGTACTTGTCTATAAAGAACAAAATAATTGTTTGCTAATGCTGTGGTATCATGCTATACACGTGGTATACACATTCATAATCCAGGCTCAACGGAAAACATGCCTGTTGTGACATTTCAGCAAAATTATATTACATTGCTTCTTGCACGTTTCACCGATAAAGTGAAATGTGGTGCTAAAAGCGCGTTCGGTTTGAACCAAAACAGATGATCATTAATCTGCCGACATTTTATGATGTTGTGTGTTGTGTATTGCAGCAGAAATTAAAGTCTGTTGAGTGGCGATACAAGGTTCACGCTCTATCACATTAAAAAAATTATATACCGTCTATACATAACCCTACCCTAAACTATTTATGTTAACTGAAGTAAACAAGATAAAAACACAAGATAAAAATCTTCAAAAGCAACCATGGCCTTTTAGCTTGCTTATTGTGAAGTCTTTGTGAAGTATTTCAAGTCTGAGTGCAAGTGCTGTACCAGGTGCGCTACCAAGCAAGTTTACTGTGTCAAAAAAGCCATTCATACACTACAAGTCAAAGGTTTGGACACACTTCCCCATTCTCTTTGATGGTATTGTTAGATGCCAGTGTTTCCTGTCATAGCTGTGCAAAGATTTGATTCCAAAAACTTATCATATAGTTTTTAAACTATATATTGTATTTAACCTCAAAACAATCTCAAAGTAAAAAGAGGTGCAAAAGTCTGATTTTGTAGTGGCTGTGCTCTAAAATTAAATTTTTGTGATCTTAATTCAAGTGATGAAGGATTTTGAAAGTCTGACAGTAATCAGTGTTGTATGGAAGCCTGTTTCCGAACTGAAAAAAAAAACAATAAAAAAAGGTATCTGTGACTTTTTATCAATTCAAACTTTTTTTCTCACAATTGCGAGTTTACATTGTACAGTTTACAGCGACTTATTTTCTCAGAATTGCGTCATAGAAACTTTTTTCTCAGAACTGCGAGACATAAACGCACAATTGTGAGTTATAAAGTCAGAACAGCTAGATATAAATTCAGAATTGTGGGATATGAACTCACAATTCTGACATTTGTTCTCACGATTGCAATTTTGTATCTCGCAATTCTGAAAAGTCGCAATTGCATGACAAGGACTCGCAATTGCAAGTTATAAATTGTAGTTCTTCTGAGGAGAAAAAAAGACTGATATGTTCAGAATTCCGAGTTTATATCCTGCAATTCTAACTTTATAACTCGCTATTTTGAGGTTTATTTTATGCAATTTTCCGACTTTATTTCTCAGAATTTCGAGTTTATATAATGCAATTCTGACTTTATTTCTCAGAATTGCAGGTTTATGTCTTGCAATTCTGACCTTGTGACTCACACTTGTGAGTGTATATATCACAATTCTGAGAAAAAAAGTCAGAATTGCTAGTTTGTAATGCAATTCTGAGAAAAGAAATCATAATTGTGAGATAAGTCGCAATAACCTTTTTTATTTTTTATTCAGTGGTGGAAACAGGCTTCCATAGTATTGAGTACTAGTGAAAGGTTAACCCTGCCTGCTTTAAATGTTTCAAAATGAATAATGAGATATGTAGAAGAAAAGTAATCAAAAAGTAATCAGTTACATTAATAAAGTAACTGAAATAGTTACACTACTTATTACATTTCAGATAGGGTACCTTGTAATCTGTAACCTATTATATTTCCAAAGTAACTGTCCCAACACTGTGCACTATAATATTTTTTTCATGTCATATTATAGAATATTGTTCAAGAAACCACGAAAAATAAGTGAATTATTAACAATAACAATAACCTGCCCCTGTAATCACAATTTGTGTGACAAGTTTTACTGCAAAAGTGTCAATTTCAGGTAGAAACTGCATTGAATTGTTATGTATAGGTACTTTGGTCATTGTCAAAAATTCCATTATTTTTTCAATAGACTTTGCATTTTTTTACTGGAAAAAAAAAACTCTTAAGAGGTCGTAATCCAAAGTAGTGGTACCTTTGTCATTTACAATGCAATTTAATGATGAAGAAATAAATAAACAAATTTATCAACGATAAAATTATCAAAACATCTATAATTAAAGTATAAAACTATGTCTATATATTATATTAAAATATTACATTTTAGAATTGCATAATGACATAATGAAAACCTTTTTGATTACTAAACCATTACTAAATCATTTGGTTGACGCAACTTTTTTTCATGACAATAACGAGACGATGACGAGATAAAAATGGCCCGTTGATGACTAAAACATGACGAGACGTGTGTGAGTTTTCGTTGACGAGACGAAAATAGACGAAAATGTTAGTGGGTGGTCCGTCAGACGTTTTAAATGCACGACATTTCTGCTTACTGTGCATGCCAATTAAAACCTAAAAAGTATCTGCCGCTATGGCAAGCCGTTTTAGCATTAAATACTCTTTGCCATACTAGTAGGCTATGGCAAGCCGTTTTAGCATTCTATCCTTGTTTGGTTACGCCCACCACCTGGCGTGCAGCGCACAACGTGCTCAACGTCACTCAGACAGACAAACGATTAACCATGATGGCGGCAGTTTGCACATTATTTCAAATATATGTCTTTTATGTCTAAAACCATTCCTTCATTATTGTAATTATTGGTGAAAATAGTCGATCCGGAAGCTCACATTGAGTTGAACTATAAATCTGCTATTTTCACAACTTATAAGTGACACTACCCAACAGCAAAATACTTACTGACCTACATTAATTTGTTAAAAGACTACTTTTCCCCCTTTTTTTGACTAAAACTAGACTAAAACCTTTATGACTTTTCGTCGACTAAAATTGGACTAAAACTATCACATATAGAAGTGACTAAAATTTGACTAAAACTAATAAGCATTTTAGTCCAAAAGACTAAGACTAAGACTAAATCTAAGATGGTTGTCAAAAACAACACTGCTAAACACAATTGTTATATGTGACCCTGGACCACAAAACCAGTCATAACATTCATTTTTATGAAACTGAGATTTATACATCATCTGAAAGCTGAATAAATAAGCTTTCATTGATGTTTGGCCGATATACAACTATCTGAAAATCAGGAATCTGAGGGTGCAAAAAAAAAATCTAAATATTGAGAAAATCACCTTTAAAGTTGTCCAAATGAAGTTCTTAGCAATGCATATTACTAATGAAAAATTAAGTTTTAATATATTTGCGGTAAGAAAATTTACTAAGTATCATCATGGGATATGATCTTTACTTAATATCCTAATGATTTTCGGCATAATAGAAAAATCGATCATTTTGACCAATACAATGTATTTTTGGCTATTGCTACAAATATACCAATGCTACTTAAAACTGGTTTCGTGGTCCAGGGTCACATATGTGAATGCATGGTTAATACAGATGCTTTTTAATAATTCATGAGGATATTGGCAGAACAGGCTAAGGAAAAAAGTTTTACTGCATTAGCAACAGTAACTGGGAAGTGGACCTTAACAGACGGTCAATTCCACACCACAAACCATTTTTTAACAAGCTCTTGCTCATTTCCTCTCTGAATGCAAAGTGACGGCCATCCCCTACAGTATAACAGCATTTCGAATAACTGCAACAGAAAATGTCTGCCGTTATATCGTTTCAACTGGTAAATCGCTCGCTTCTAATTGATGGACTAAAGGGTTAATTTATAAAAATCAAAGCTGAAAAATCTATCCTGAACTCATTAAGATTTTATTGATGACCCGATTCCCTAGTTAGCGGCAATGTAGAGGTGTAAAACACGTGAGAAATTAAGCAACGTCCCTGAAAGGCGTCAATACTTTTTCTCCCGTTATAAAAATTTGAAGACAAGGGGAGTGTAAAAACACGCTTCAATAGCAGTAGATTAATTACTTCATTCAGAATGGTTGCAGGCTTTCACATAGTGCACTTGAGCCAGCCAAAGGCAAGGTTGCAGACATCCCTGTCAATTAGTTTCTACTTTTAGACCAGGTGCCTTCGGGACAAACAAGTAATGTCACTGCAGTAAGCTCCCAAGAGTTGTAGTCTGACTGCAGGCCATGCACTCTACCGCAGGTCTATGAAGTATCGGAGCTTCACGAGCATTTGATTTAATCACAGGGAACATTTAACATTTCGATTACAATGGTGAACTCAAAGTCTTTCAAGTAATTCGTTTCTGCCAGTGGGAAAAATCGCGCACAGACTTTGAGTAATCTAGGGAGTCTAGCCTCAGATGTTTCAGATCTAGATCAGACTTTAATAATTACAAACAGTGGTTTATCCTAATTAATCACTAAATTACATCCAAAACATGTTGGGAATACAGCTTTCCAAATGCATATTTATTTTTTATTTGTTTTGAAATGCGACAGGCTTATATAGACATGTAGTTGGCATCTGGGACACGTCGCTGATGTCTATCTCTCTCTGTAAAGGGTAGCAGTATCTGTAACAGCTCTGGGCTGCCTACTATTTCAAAAGAAAAGACAATACCCAAAGCAAACATTTCTGTGGATTCTGGCCTTTTCTTGTAGCTTTCCAGCTCTCAGCTGAATGTATAAAAGTTGCCCGCAGAGTTCACACGGGACTTGAATGACCTTTTCATTATGGCTTTTGGGAAAGAGCAAGTGAAGATTACATAAAACAACATGATACACATGTGATGTTGTCTTGTAGTATGCAGGGCTCAACAATAAAGACTTTTTTTCTGCAGATTTTTTTTTTTTTTTTGTACTTGCCCTGACAACATTTTCACTGGCCACACTGCAGAAGTATCTATATTTATAGCAATAAATAATTCAAGTTTCAATATTCAAATGATTTGATTTGTTTACCTTGAATATTTTAATAATATAATTAGTAATAAAAAGCTAATTTTAAACAAGCTAAAACAAATTATTTAATTTTAATTAAATGCATCATAACAAATAAATAAATTCTTACTGATGCTTTTGTGATTTCCATTTTTTTAACAATTTTGACAAAACCTAAAATCTGTTACCCAGATAAATGGCTGTTGCAATATCTGCTAAACTGTCACCAAGCTAATTATAGAAACCATCACAGATAAAACAATGTAGTTTTAGTTTTACTTTTTTTTCTGGAATATGTTTTTTTCTGTTTTATTTTTCTAGACTTTTCTAGCTAAATTTATCAAAATATTAATAAAAAAAACATGTATAATTAATTGAAATGAGACTAGTGGAAAGAAAACATCCAAAAGGCATTTCAATTACAATACATATTTTTAAAGGCCTTTTTTTTCTAAATAAGTTTTTTCTCCTACACTGGGCCATAAATCTCCATTTCAGTAGCACTTACACACACCAAACTTAACATTTTTATCCCTATCTATATCCAGAAAGGTTTTTACAGAGGGATTTGTTCATATATAATTTGCTTGATTATATGCAACATTTTATTTCCCCCGAAATATATAAAATATATATTTGTGAAAATATATTGTTTTGTGTCTGTTTTAAGTATTTTCTGAATTATGAAGTGACTGTAAAACATTTTGACTCTAATATGTCAAACTGACTTCATCCAGTGTTTACATTTTTGTACTAGAAAATGTATGCAAATTAGTGGATGTTTTATTAAATAATCCCTCATTTACATATTTAAACCTAACATTTTAGAAAACTTGTAATACAATTTTTTTTTTTTTTGCATTTATTAATGTAATCGATCAACTGGTTAAGTAAGGCGATAGCTATTAGTTATCTATTAGTCCCATAAAATAGTTGTATTTATTTATTTATTGTTCTCAAATTTTATTTTTACCAAATTCTGTGTTTTCCATTAAGCTTTCTGGATTCCATTTTAATGGTTTCATATTTAATAATGAAAAGTATCTAGTTAATTGATTTTATTTAATAATATATTTATTTATTTATTTATTTATTTATTTTCAGATATATTGTGTTGTGTCATTTTTCTGTTAAATAAATTCTGGTAAAAAAAAATCTGATAAATATTCCTTAAAATAATTGCATTATAATAATTTTATTAGTAGTAGTAGAGGTAGTAGTAGTAGTAGTAGTAGTATTACATTAAGTAATATATTTCTGTCACAGTTTCTTCAAGTTAAACCAAACTTTTATTTTGATGGGTTGCTGTGAAGAATTTGAAGTTTCTGTTTGTATATGATAAGACAATTTTGTTTTTCAAAAGAAATGGTATAAAATGCTCATGAATAGACTAATAGCAGTTCTAGAGATTGTAAGTTTCTGTGAGTATATGGTAAGATGATTGTTTACGTGTTCATGTACTATATTTTGAGGCGGCAGAGGCTAACAAAACTGTGAGTGTCACTCGCATTTCAGTATGTGTGCAGTAAACGAAAACCTCACAACTATGCCATTCATTCACACAGAGATACACAGAACATTCTGGATTCACATTAAAATGGTATTTTTGCAGCTTAATATTCACAGACACTAATCCATATTACGTTTTGATTTAAGTGTACTGATCTATTTCCAAAATGCTCCACTTTATACAGTAAATTCTATTTTTGCTACCAAATTCCACGATTCTGTCTACATTTTACGCACTGTGAAAATCATATGGCCTTACAGATAACTAAATGTTTGTAAGCCATAAAAATGATTTTATATGATTAATGAAAAAGTATGATTTTCAGTTGCAGTAGCACTGACCTACAAGAGCAAGTGACAGTTCCATCAACTGGCAATAGACTCTCACACTGGCGTTGGGCCAGCAGGCCATCCTTATTGTTAAGCCCTGCAGTACCAGTACAGCGAGGTAAGTGATGGTCAAGCTGAAGCTTGAGCTGTATTTTCTAAAGCTAAGGGAGTTTTTGAAAGACCTGTGATAAAATATGTTAAGTCTCTTAGAATTGGGACTGTCAGGTTCCTGTACTAGGCACTTGTGTCGCTTTTCCTTTTATTCCCCACCTGGGCAGAATAACCAGAATCCATCTAACGGAGACGAGGTCAAGGGTTCAAACTCTTTTCTCACTCATTTCAAAAGCAAGGCTTACTCCTATGAAAAGAAACGCAGGTTAGTGTGGCTATTTGCATCAATTACGTATATCTGACCAATGAAAAACGCTCTTCACTACTAAGAGTGTCTGAGATCCTCAATGGCACCGCCAATCTCCCATTGGCGACAATAGATGCAGAAACTGGCTCTCGCTTTAGGCCTTTTCTCCGCTCTCTTGTACACTTTTTACTACCATCTTTTTTTAATTGCACTTCAACTTCACAAAGGACCGTTATTCGCTCCCACAGAAACAGCACCTATTTATCAAGACCACGAGGCGAAAACATAATAATCCTCCTCTTCTCAACTACACAAGCTTCTGGCTAAGATTACTTGGAGAAAGACTGACGATCCAAAGCCACAATATCTGGCTTCTGGCGCTGCGGCAGCTCGGTTTCTCCGGATTACGTCGAGGCTCACCACAGCCGGATGAAATACGGCCGTCTAAATGGCAATAACATTATGTGTCTCTGTAATTTTGTAGGAAGGCCATCTTGTGACAGCTGGACGCTGAGGTCCATAAAACCATCACAATGTGGTGAAGCAACATCTCCACCCTGCTTCGCAAACACATTTACTGTAACCAACAAGAGTTGGGTTCGCTCCACGCTTCGGTCTCTCATGAGACCAACTGGTCTACTGGAGGGTGACTGCTGATTGAGACAAATGTGACCAGGCTGTCCCAAAAGATATCAACGCAAGATGCCCCATCATTCTGTTTGTTTTTCTCTTTCTTTTGAAACGCTCTCACCTCAGCATGCGCCCGCTAGCTCCAGCTCTCAGGCTCCCTATTTATAGGTTATCAGATGTGTCACCTCTCACATTGTACACGTCCTCTCCTTTTCATCACTCACTTCTCACCGAGCGAGATCACGCCGCTCGCTTTACCAGCGTCCACGGGAGAAAAGTAGAAGGGAGATACCAAAGCTAACAGACAGCTGCAACCTCTGCTCAAGAGCTGTTGATTTTGAAGCACGAGGGGTTGCAGCCATATCCTTGTCTTTTATCAGGAGATGAATTTAATCTCAGATGAAAGGGAGAGTGCTAGACTAAAAAACACTTGACTGAGGTCACTGAATGCATCTGAAAAGAACAATTTACCAACATGCTAAAAGACAACGAAGACATTACTTGACTCCCTAATCAAATAAAGACGATGGTCCATTTAACGTGGCCTCCGCTGGGCCCTTGGGCTGTGGATATTCGTTTCACTGAACATACTGAGGTGGAAGAGAGAGACAATCTGCCTATTGTTCCCTCTACTACTCATCTGAAAACCTGACAAAACCAAGTTGGGAAATCTGTACTGCTCCTAATTTAAGAATTAATGAAAGGTCTGGCTTTTGTCTGTGATGCCTTCTGTGCTCAATCACAATGGAAAATTATCTCGGTCGTGATGTACAATAGAGACTAATTTAGAGAGACTAAAAAAAAAGTTGGAGAACAGTCGCATAATTCAACCCGAAAAGAGCGCAGAGAAACTTTCTTTGCTTCACACGGGTCTATTCTTAACTGGTATAGTTCTCAACTACAATTCTTGTGCCCTTCAAGTGGAGTCGGAAATATTGTAATTATGACTTTTTTTTCTAGCAGCTGGAAACTGAGAAATCTAGATGAATCACGAGTGGCCGAGTTGAAAGGATAGAGTCAATTTGAAACAAGATAAAAACACTGATCTTTGTTATCCATACTCCATATAGTATATAGAGATCAGGGATTGGAAAGCAAATCTGTAATGTCAACCTTTGTTCATCTTCAGAACACAAATTATGACATTTTTGATGAAATCCGAGATCTTTCTGACCCTGCATAGGCAGCAACACAACTGACATGTTCAAGGCCCATAAACCCCTGTCAAAGACTGACACAGAAGTTGTTAAATAAAGTCATTATTTTTGTTTTCTCATAGCTTCATAAAATTACGGTTGAACCACTGATGTCACATGGTCTATTTTAGCAATGTCCATACTACCTTTCTGGTTCTTGAACATGTCAGTTGCATTTCCATATATGCAGGGTCAAAAATCTCTTGAATTTCATTGAAAATATCCTAATTTGTGTTCCTAAGATGAACAAAGGTCTAATTTTCATTTTTGGCTCAACTATCCCTTTAATCACTCAACTTTTACAGTTTATTTTATGTAACAAACACATTTAGTTAGGATACCATATAAGTGACCGAAAGTAATAACTTTCATCATATAAAATTGTATGTAGTAATTTGGGTTTAATGTTCAAAATATATATATTTTTTTGCTTTTGTTTATTCTACTTTAGTGTTATGTTCCAACCTGAATGTGTGATGTCATAAATGCACAATTCAGAGATACTAGCCTCCCACATGCACTTGATCTGCATGCATCTGTTCTTACAGGGTCATGAACAGCAAGGAATTCAATGGCTAAGTAAGGCACTTTTTACACTAGTGCGTTTTCGTTTTAAAACAGCATTTTAAAATGAAAACAATCCTCGTCTACACTGGCGTTTTCACTGCATTTCAGAAATGATCTCCATCGACACTACACAACCAAAAACGCATGTCACATGATCTTTCATGCTGCATACGCCACCAAGGATGTTTTAATTTAAGAGAAGTAACCGTAATAAAATTGACTGTTATTCCTTGGGGTGTGAAAATACTGTAATTTTTTTTTTTTGTACTTTGCAAATTAACAGTTACTTTGCTTAAATTTGCCTCTGAAATGAGACGCAACAAATAAGCATCATGTTATTGTATTCGGTGGCACATTACCATCAAAAACAAAACTAATCCACTGCATCCTCAGTGGCTCTGATGTCAGGAGAAAATGAAGACTCTTATGTTCACTTTTACATCCAACTACAAAACACCTGCATTGCTTATGAGACATTGTTGTGACTACAGCAGCTCAAGTGTGGAGAAAATGGCGGACAATGTACAACTGGCTGAGGACAAAAATATGCTAATATGGAACAGTCCATCAGCGGTTGTGGGCGGGGCCTGAGCAGTATCGACTTGATAATTGGAGACTGTTTAGGTTTTTTGGGGATTAAAAAAATGAGTAAATGGATTTTTATCATTGTAGGGTGGTTGTGTCCACACCCTGCTAAGACATATTTATATGCAAGCAACATATAAAAGTGAATTTTGCATCCGAAGTATGTTTGTAACCAAATAGTTGACAGTAGCCATTGATTTCTATAGTCAATGGCTACCACGTCCCATATAAAATCTGCATTCTAAAGCAAAACCAATTGTGAACCACTGTACCACCTCCAGTTACTGTATTCTCATCTAAATGTGTGTCAGAATCGAAACGTACAAATGCACACACACATCTGATAAAGCCAGAGAACCTGTAGAAGCATGCAAACACAATCTCATCACCCAAGATTCATTGCCCCTGACAACAACAACATCATTAAGATAGCATAATGGGCGTTTTTTCCGGTTGAATCACCATTCCACACAAGCATGCTAGTTGTATCTAAACAACAGCAGAGAAGTCCAACTTGGGAGGTTGGCTGTGAAGGTCTTATCACATGCACAGGTTCTCCCACAATGCACGGCCCACCCTGCATGCCCACAGATTACAATTAATTACTTACTCAGAAATGATCATTTGGGCTTAACTGACCATGTAATTTTACGTGGGCATTGGCGGCAAACAGTTTACCTTGATATAAATGTGTGGAAAGCACATTAGCAGCTGCACTGAACCTCTGTTGCAGTGTCTAAGGGCATTAGAGGGATTTCATTTTACTGACACACAATCACTGGTGGCACACAGGCTCGTTTCTTGGCTGAGAACTGCAGAAACTAATTCAAATGCTTGAAGCAATACTTTGTAGGTTTATATGATGCAAATGTCAGCTAGATTGCTCCTTTGTCCACGATTGGCAGTAAATCGCCCCTTGAGTGCTTTAAGGAATGTGTCTATCATATATAGTTTTTTTGTCAAGGTTCTGTCGTCGCTGCTTTCATTGTGTTGCTGATTGTGAAATAAACTTGGCTTGCTTTGGGAAAGTGGTGCGTCTTTATGTCAAGAGTCAAAAACGGCCCAGTGAGAGTGCAGATTTGCATTTCATTTGTCTGATAATGCATCTTAATAAGCACTTGATCGTGCATCATACACAATCAAAGACATTGGCTTTGTTGGATTTCAATAAAACCTGCTGTAATCTGGCCAATCACAATTTGTCCTGCTGCCTATGGGGTAAAAGCACATGCTGATTGCATCTGAACAACAATCATACTATTGTTGAACAACCATTCAGCCACGTTCATTGTCATTCATATGCATTTGTTGCACGTATGGTAAGAGTAAACAGTCTGCAATCTATACGTGCCATAAAAGAGCAGCGAAGCACAATGATTCAGATGAATGTTGCCCATTTGCAGCCACAATTACTGAAGATCAATTAGGCTGCAGAAATGTTTATGGTAATATTTAAAGGACATGGATGTTAACATTTAAATGGTGTGGATCCGACAGCCTCCGGTATTACAGAGGAGTGGATTACCCAACGACAGCCACTAGCTATTTCTCCACATTACAAGAACAATTACATCTTCCACAGCCGTGATTAACCTGATTATCATGGCCTTGCCAATAAGTGTGCGCTTATAGTGGGAACTTCGAATTAGAAATGGTTCATCAACTGACATCTCACTATCCTCTGACATTTCGGTCAACAATCTCGTACTAGCACATCGCTCCAAATCACGGATCCATCAGAATGACTGGTAGAGACATAAAGATGATCATAATGACCCCACAGAATACGCCTACTGAGGTATTAGGAGCTAAATCATGTGCTCCTCTTCAAAACCTAGTGAGATGCCTACTGAGGCAGTATTCAAAAAGCATCTTAAAGGTATAGTCCACCCAAAAATGAAAATTCTGTCATTATTTACTCACCCTCATGTCGTTCCAAACTTGTAAGACCCAAAAATTAAGATATTTTTGATTAAATCTTGTCTTTAAATAAAGTCTTTGTTTTTCTTCTCTTTGCACATTACTGTCTATGTAGGGTCAGAAATCTCTTGGATTTCATCAAAAATATCTTAATTTGTGTTTTGAAGATGAATGAAGGCCTTACGGGAACAACATGAGGGTAAGTAATAATGACAGAATTTAAATTTTTGGGTGAACTATACCTTAAATCATGTTACCTCATCATGGCAAACACAGCAAAATAATCTCAGAATGCATTGCAACCAAGGGGCAACCTTCCGGTCTCCCTCGTGAAACCAACACGGAAGTGACTGAAACTGCAATTCATCGACTGGCCGCTTGAGGCTGGCTGCAAAAGGGAGTCAATCCCATTGACACTCCATGTTAAAATGCCCAACTTTACAGCAGAAAAAAGTATGTTTACAGCCTGGTTCAAAAAATGGTTTTGGTCTATATAGCTAGTTCTGCCCTTCATGTCACCTGTGAGGGGGGTGAATTTTTTTATAACTCATCGGTTTAAGTTATATTAAGCCTTAAAGTTCAGCATAATTAAGGGCGTGGCCACTTGAGTGACAGGGGGATTGCCGCTGCTGTCACCACTGTCGCTCTAGGCGGGCGTGGTTTCAGCAACCAGCTCCACCCACATCCCGCCTTTTTGCCCATTTTTGATTATCCGGGAGTGACGCGCGATGACGCAATTCCAAGATGGCGCGGCCGAATCCCGCCCACTATGAGCTTCAAATTAGCGCTTCAGAATCCTACGGGTGACGTCACGGATACTACATCCATATTTTTTACAGTCTATGATTGCAACAAGTGAAAACCTGAAGATGGCAGATTAAGTGAGAAATCTCATAAATATACTAAAGGTCCGAAATTTTCGTCCATTATAAAAAACTTTTCAAGAAAATTCAAAGACTTTTGTGTTTCAACAATTCTAAGCCACTGTGACATTCTGTGCATAATGAATTTGAACAAATATGAAAAAACTCTGTATGCAAAGACTTTTATAATTTGCTAACTAGTTAAAGGTATTGATGAAAATAGTTTAAAATAATTAGGCACTAGTAACATCAACATTAATTAATATTAATGTTGATATTGTTGTTAATATTATAAATAAAAATGGAATATATTTTAATTACATTTTTAAATGAAATATTTTGACATATACACTATCTTTCAAAAAGTTTGGGATTGGTAGGATCTTTAAAGTATTTAAAATAAGTTTTATGCTCATCAAATCTGCATTTATTTAATTAAAAATACAGTAAAAACAGTAATGTTACAACCTAAAATAACTGTGTTCTGTTTTAATAGATTTTTAAATGTAATTTATTTCTGTGACCATAAAGCTGAATTTTTAGCATCATCATTACTCCAGTCTTCAGTGTCACATGATCCTTCAAAAATCATTCTAATATGATAATTTGCTGCTCAAGAAATTTCTTATTATAATCAGTGTTGAAAACAGCTGATTTAATATTTTTGTAGAATCTGCTTTATTTAAAGTTTTGTATTTAATCTTACATTTAATCTCATTAATATTTTTATTTAATCTTTTGTAACATTATAAATGTCTTTACTGTTACTTTTGATCAATTTAATGCACCCTTGCTGAATAAAGTTTTCTTTTTTTAAAATACCAATAGAGTGTATTTTTTTTCTTACTACAGTATTTCTTTCATATTACATTTTTTTAAATCAATTTCAAGTCGAATCTCCTGTGTGTCAAGCACGACGTTGCACAACCGCTCCAACTCATTCACTTACAAGGGTTTCAGTTATTTCAATTTCAGTTAAAGAATTAGCTCAAGAATACATATTCCTGAAAATGTACTCACCCCTATGTCATCCAAGATGTTCATGTCTTTCTTCAGTCAAAAAGAAATTAAGGTTTTTGCACTTGTCTTCACACATTACATAACCGTGTTGAAAAGGTCACACGTGGTTAGCTCTTCATCTGTGTACTTTGGTTTAAAAAGGTAGGCTAGAGCTAAAACTCCATCTCATTTCCTCCAACTGAAAACCAATCCACATTTGACTTTCTTTGCACGTTCGCTTTGTAAACACTGATCAGCACTTTAGCCTACATCGCATTAACATGATTACATAATCAGTCCCTCCAGTATTTCGCGATTCTGCGATCACTGAATTTAACGCAAAATCAACATAATGTCGCATTTTTTGCGATCCTGCATAATTTGTAATTTAACCGCAAAATAATCGCAAAAAAATAATTATACAAATATTTCAATAATAAAAAGTTAAAAATATATATTTTACGTTGATGAAGACGCTGCGCACGTGATGTCTGTGTCAGCAGGGCTCGCAAGAGCGACGTCCTGGGGCTATTGTGTTTTTCAGTCGAGCTAACAAAACCGGGCTGCCAGACAGGCTGTCGTAAAGTAGAGGGCTCCTGCAGGTCCTTAAAAACTCCTCAATTTAGTTGTATCAAATGGAAGGCCATACAACTTTTAAATTTGTTAAATAGTATAAGAAAAGTCTTAATTATAAGTTTAATACAGTTTGGGATGGAAAGACGAGAATCGTGATAAGGCTGAATAAAACTTCAAAAGGCGATGATGTCATTGAATAAATCTGCGCGCTGCTCATTTCAAAGTCAAAAACGTTTCAAAAACGCGGCACGGATGTCTTTATATGAACGTATCTGAAGGGAACTGACTGTCCTCAGAATCGTGTATTTGGCATTTTCATTTCATGCCTGATAAAACTGCGTTAATGCTGCTTTGTGTACAGCCATTAATAGGGAAACCATAATATTTCAGCGCTCTTAAAGCGCCCCCTCGTGGCAGAGAAATAATATTTATTTCCAATTCATTTTTTAGCTGTTTATGTTTTTATGCAGCAAACATATAGAGTTTTAAAAGTGACAAGTTAATGTGCCTTCTAAAAATCTAAATGATTAAGACAGTAATATTTATGTTTTAAATAAACATAATAAATGATATACTTGATTTATTCCTTTTTAATGGTATAAAGGCTGAAATGTCATTGTATAAGATATTTTGTTTTGTGTGAACCTGTATCTGAATTATAAATCATGTCATTTTATGGCTGAATATTCTACCGTACATTGTCCAACCCCACTCATACTGTTCATTTTACTTGTGCAGCTCTTAAAAAAGATCATAACTTGCCTTAAATTGATATTTAAAAATTCTGCAGAATAGTGAAATAAAATTCCTTCCTTGATATTTGTTTACACTTGTGTATTGAAAACATATTTGACTGACATTTAGACTCCTATTTGATTTTCTATATTTTAAAAAAGAAAAATTAAAAAGCTTTATTTATTTTATTTAAATTTCTACACCTGCTCTTAATGTTTACAAAGGTCAGGTGAGAATATTGCCCATAGGTTATTTTAAAAGTTCAATTGTATCAGAATTTGGTAATGTGTTATGTATGATAATTGTGCATCCACCTAATAAGGTAAATGTGATATCCTAAGAATTAATAAATTAAAATAAATAAATAAATGAAATAAATCGCAAAATTTTTCACATATTTCTAGGACTTGCCACCACCAAATTAGTAATTTTCATCGCAAAAATCACAAAAAAAAATCGTGAAATCCTGGAGGGACTGCATAATGCGTGAGGTCGAGCTAGTGCAAGATGAGCATTTGTGGTTAAAAAGTATATAAATTGTTCTTTTAGGATAATTTTTAAGATAATGACTGATCGTTTTACTAGATAAGACTCTTATACCTCAGCTGGGATTGTATACACTCTTAAAAATTAAAGGTTCTTCATTGGCATTGATGGTTCCATGAAGAACCTTTCAACATCCATGGAACCTTTCAAATGCAGAAAAGGTTCTTTACAGTTGAAAAAGGTTCTTTAGATTTTTAAAATGTTCTTAAACATGGTATAAGAACTGTTCAGTGACTGGTTCTTTGGGGAACCAAAAATGGTTCTTCTGTGGCATCACTGCAAAACCACCATTTTGGAACCTTCATTTTTAAGAGTGTATAGCACTTTAAAGCTGCAGTGAAACAGCAATTTGGACCTTCAACCTGTTGACTCCCATTGAAGTTCACTAGAGAAAAAACCTTGAATGTTTTCCTCAACAACCTTCATTTCTTTTTTTGACTGAAGAAAGAAAGACATGAACATCCTGGATGACATACGGGTGAGTAAATTATCAGTAAATTTTTATTCTGGAAGTGAGGTAATCCTTTAAGACACTTCCTTAGAAGGCAGCAGGCAGCTTGTTTGGAATAGAGCGCTGGGTGGAGCACAGAAAGAAAGTTCATTTAAATCAGCTTAATTAAATGTGAGCGTAGTCCCGCTTTGGGAGCATGATGTCATGGGGTTCGGGTCAAGCTGTTAGAATGTGGTGCACTCGACGCAAATCAGCCACCTGCCACCGAGTGCCCCAGTGGTCACCACAGCTGGCAAAGTCACACGCCCTCCTCACCCCCCACGACCCGTTGTGCTCATTTTCATACTGCCCGGCCACAGGAGAGCGCACAGGCTGCCTTTCGCAATCGTGGGGTTCATTACTACAGCGTTCGACATCAGTCACTGTGTACGCACATGCATAATGGAAAAGTCAGGGAATTTCATGGATCACATGCTTGCAAAAATGTTTGTTTCCTCTCAAAACTATTACACAAGATGAGGCATGTTGAAATCAAATTTATGGTCTCGGGGCACAGGCGGCTCAGCTTTTTACTGAAAATATTCTGCTTTGAGTGGAAGCTGAAATAACTGCATGTAAATGCTTACCCATAAACCCAACAGCCATCCTCTGAGGGGTTAATTTTGGGAAGTTAGTCTGAAAGGACAACCGGGTTTTTATCAGCTTTGATCTTTTTTATATGAGAACTACAATACAGCCAGTAAAATAAAATAAAAAGGTTCTGTTAGAGGGGAAAAAAACACGTGGGAATGCACATCAGTATTTGTTTGTGCAAGTCCTGATTTTAACTAATGAAGCATAAAAAGACCATAATGGAGCCGACTTCATCTACATCTTCGATGCATCTGAGAGATGCCAATCCCATGGCATATGCATACTGAAAACATAGGCTGAATGTTCATGCAATATGTCCACATTGTTGTGCAGCCTGTGTGTGAGATGGCAAAAACAAATAGAGCACATATATAGAAAACATTCATTGGCATACAAGTTAATTGCCACATAAATTCTTATGCAAAGTCATGTTCACTGATTATAAATATTGTACTTTACTTTATTCAAACATTCTCACACTTTGTACAATGATCAGTTACATGACTCCTTCTCTTGTTTGTCTGAATCTATTAATTTATTTAAAAAAAATATATACATAAATTAAATTCATACACTAAAAAATATATATATATTTGTAATTAAAATAAAGATTATTGGAGTTTGTTTTACAAAAAAAATACTATTTGCTAATTTAAGTATGTTGCTATTTAAGTGTTTTAAAAATTCATTTGAACGCTATTTGTTACTTATAATTATTTATAGCCATTTATTATTATTATTAGTATTATTATTGTAGTTCAAATTAGTTCAGGATCTAAAATGCTAAACAGTCTATTATTATTATGATTATTACTAATATTATTATTATTGTTGTTGTTGTAGCTCAAATTAGTTCAGTATCTAAAATGGTAAACAATATATTATTATTATTATTATTATTATTATTATTATTGTAGTTTAAATTAGTTCAGGATCTAAAATGGTAAACAATCTATTATTATTATTATTATTATTATTATTATTATTATTATTATTATTATTATTATTATTAGTTCAAGCTAGTTCAGGATCTAAAATGTAAAAAAAATAATTTATTATAATTATTATTATTATTCAGTTAATTCAGGAAATAAATGGCAAATATTCTATTATTATTATTATTATTATTTTTATTACTATTATTATTATTATTAGTTCAAGCTAGTTCAGGATCTAAAATGTAAAAAAATAATTTATTATAATTATTATTATTATTCAGTTAATTCAGGAAATAAATGGCAAATATTCTATTATTATTATTTTGATTATTATTATTATTATTATTATTGTTGTAGTTCAAATTAGTTCAGGATCTAAAATGGTAAACAATCTATTATTATTATTATTATGATTATTATTAATCAAGCTAGGTTAGGATCTAAAATGGCAAATAATGTATTATTATTGTTATTATTATTATTATTATTATTATTATTATTATTATTATTATTATTAAATTAATTCAGGATCTAAATGGCAAATAATCTATTATTATTGTTATTATTATTATTATTATTATTATTATTATTATTATTCAAGTTAGTTCAGGATCTAAAATGGAAAATAATCTATTATTATTATTATGATTTTTATTATTATTATTAGTTTAAGTTAGTTCAGGATCTAAAATGGCAAATAATTTATTATTATTATTATTATTATAATTATTCAAGTTACTTCAGGATCTAAAATAACAAATAATTTATTGTTGTTGTTATTATTATTATTATTATAGTTTAAGTTAGTTCAGGTACTTAAAATGTAAATAATCTATTTTTATTATTTATTATTATTATTATTATTATTATTATTAATTATATTATATTATATTAATTATATTATATTAATATAAACTCTCAATTAATATCAAATATTAATATGGTACACTTTAAGGTGTAAATTAATTATTTTTACTTTTAGAGTCATAGTGACATTATAGTCATCCAACTAAAACTTTTCTTGAAAACGGTATAAACGTTTTTCAAAACCATATAAAACCAACCATTAAAGAGCACATTTTTAAAGTAGAGTTTTAAAATATTTTTCCTTTAATAACGGACAGTACTTTCATAGACACACAGGTTAAGTTGAGCAGCTCAAGAGGTTTCGATTTCACTAACATGGCAGGATCATCTGTGCAAATCATAAGCAAATCCACTTCCACTCATGATGACATTCAAGGCACGGCACGTGTTTGCATAGAAGGACTGAAGAAATGTAAATGACCTCATCATTTCACCCGTTTCCGATGACAGATTGCCTATGGAGTCCTGCGGTCATATATTAAAAAGTAAAGACTACGTGACAACGATTCAGCAGCGAGAGGAAATGCTGAGTGTGTCAAAAAATTATCCCACACTATACGAAACCATTTGGCAGGAGATTGAGCCCAGAATTCACAGCCTTTCTTTTCAAATAAGACTTTGAGCGCTCGGGCTAATAGGTGGTCCTGCAATTTTACGATTTCAGTGATTAAAGTGGCTTTCTACGCAAATTCGCTATCGAATGCCATCATGCCAATCTCTGCATACTGACAGCGCGGCTCGTTTTAACAGGTGTTTCCTGCTTCGGCCTTATTGAACCCTGTCCCTTTGCTCTTGTGACCCACTGAGAAACTTCAACTGATAACAACTGTGCTGTTGCGAAACCTAAATCTGGTTCCCATGCTGCTCTTCACATGTGTCTAGTGTCTAAACACATTTCAGGTGACCTACTTATCAGCAATACTGCACAAAATGGGTTCTTTCATGAAGGAAAACCGCTCCAATTCACTATCAGAAAGAAAATATTTGCTCATGTTAATATTCAACATAATGTTCTGCAGCCGAGAAAGCGATTCGAGATAAACCTGTGGACATCAGAACGAGAGAGATTTGTTCTGTGTGATCAATAATTGTGTGGGTGAGCATGCCGTATATGAAGGAACAAAACACACGATTCAGTTCACTCTTCTGTGTGTTGGACGACATACATCTATCCAAGCCGAATGAAGGATTATGCCATAGCTCAAACATTCTGCCAGAACATCTATTCAACTTGTAGACAACAGCACTAGCACCGCCAAGGTCATGAGAATGATTCCCAGGAAACACAAACACTTCGATATCTTTGGATAAAAGCGCATGCCAACTGCATATCTGTTTTTTTAATATACCATACAATGTCATTTTGCTCTACTTCACATTGTGCCTATGAACAATGCGGTAAAATAACTGGAAGTTGGAACACACACACACACTTCTTCTGTAATCACTGCTTTTATACAATGGCAGTAACATGATAAAAAAGAACACCCGTGTTAAAAAAAAATCAATTCATTAACAATATTAATACAGGACTCTGGACTGCAATCAAAATGTAATTTCTGTTGGATATGAAAAACATCAAAGGACAGACAAAACAAGCATAACAAAACCATGCTACATTTGAGGTATGCAGTATGGACTGTTTATCAGCTCATAGGGGTGCAACGGATCGTAGATGATCCGTGATCCATACAGACCAGACCCCACGGTTCGGCATGCAAGTGATTTGCAGGTTAACTGTTAAGTTTAAAGGGATAGTTCACCCAAAAATGAAAATTTGATGTTTATCTGCTTACCCCCAATGCATCCAAGATGTAGGTTACTTTGTTTCTTCAGAAAAACACAAACGAATATTTTTAACGAAAACCGGTGCAGTCTGCCAGCCTTATCATGGAAGTGGATGGGCACCAGACCTTTAAAAGTAAACAAAAACATGCACAGACAAATCCAAATTACACCCTGCGGCTCGTGATGATACAATGATGTCTGAAGACACGAAACGATCGGTTTTTGTGAGAAACTGAACAGTATTTATATCATTTTTTACCTTTGATACACAGCCACGTCCATCTATCATGAGCACGAGTTTGGCATCAGTCACGTCACATGTGCACGCGCTCTGTCGTAGTATACGCAAACGCCGGAAGCGATCTGTTGCATGTATACGACACTCATTGTTTACACAGTGCACAGAGATTGTGGGTATAGCGGCTATTCAAAATGGTTATTACTTGCGCGTATCCTGATTGTTTAAACCGATTTAAAGCTAAAAGATTACATTAGTTTGCACAAACTCATCCGGGACTTTTCACTGATTTCCCCCTACGGCGTTTGCGTATTCTACGCTAGAGCGCGTGCTCATGTGACGTGGCTGATGCCAAACTCGTGCTCATGACAGATGGACGTGGCTGTGTATCAAAGGTAAAAAATGATATAAATACTGTTCAGTTTCTCACAAAAACCGATCGTTTCGTGTCTTAAGACATCAATGTATCATCATGAGTCGCAGGGTGTAATTTGGATTTGTCTGTGCATATTTTTGTTTACTTTTAAAGGTCTGGTGCCCATCCACGTCTATGATAAGGCTGGCAGACTGCACCGGTTTTCATTAAAAATCTTCGTTTGTGTTTTTCTGAGGAAACAAAGTAACCTACATCTTGGATGCATTGGGGGTAAGCAGATAAACATCAAATTTTCATTTTTGGGTGAACTATCCCTTTAACCATCATAGAGTGAAAGTTTATCATTTGCACGTGTTTTCTTGCCAATTCACTCATTCCAACAATTTGAAACTATTCAAGCAAATGAGAACACGCACACTGAGAGAGAGAGAGAGAGAGAGAGAGAGAGAGAGAGAGAGAGAGAGAGAGAGATGCTGCAATCACGCCATATTGTAATTACCGTATTTTCGAGATGACAACACGTGACGTTCTACTCGAAGCTGTTCACGTCCTTTGGACTCGGAATATCAATGCCTAAACTGAGCCTACGTTGGTCAGGTGGTACAGTGGTCATGTGCTACAAGTCGTAGCCATCAGAAGACTCCCAGTTCACAAGTTGTAATCACAAGTCTAAATACCTGCAGTACGAAGCACTAGTTATTTTACAATTAATTATTACATTTCTGGACTTGAATACTAGTGTTCCTGACTTTATTAGTAACTTTATGTTGTATTCATCTATGCTTGTCTTTTTTGTAATTGTTCTTGTTTTTTACTGATTTTATTAGTTCAGCTAGTACTTTCTGCTGTGGTATAGAAGTACTTAAAGTAAGCTTTCACTACTTTACAAAAAGCAAACTTTTTTTTTTGTTTTTTGTTGATCCGAAAAATGATTCGATTCTTCACCCAAAATCCATCATATGATCCGAACCGTGAGTTCGCAAATGCAAACAAACTTGTCCAAGTTCAGAATAGCTTTACTTGAGAACCAAAGAAAAGCTGCAAGATCGAGTGAGAAGCATTCAAATTCTGCCCAGAATTCTCTGTTATAAACAGCGCTGACGTACGACAGAAAACTGGAAGTAGTAACGCTAACTGTAACCATGGTGTTATGGCAGAAATAGTTGAATGTTATGACATTATTCATTTCAGAATTTGTACAACCTTTTGAGAGAGCAATTCAAGTACTTTTCATTGACTTTCATTCACTTCACACAACTATTTTCAGCAGTTCAAAGCTCTAAAATGATCCAATTTGAATGGTATTTTTAATGGGATGACTAAAAAATACTTGGTAATCAAATACTTTAAATGTAAATTGTAAATCACCATTATAATCATTATAGTCATTCAATTCTACTTTTTGCTTTATATTTTGAAATTATAAAAAATTGTACTATTATAAAATATCAAACATATAACCTTTTTTATATATATCTAAATTTACTGAAGTAACAACTCTACAATATACCTTATGAAAAAAAGTCTGATTGATTGTGCACTTGCAGTGTATTTCAAATCCTAAAAGCATATTTTAAAAAAATGTGTTATTTGATGTTACATTAAAACGTAATATGTGAAATGTTCTAAGATCTTCAGAACACAAATTAAGATATTTTTGGTGAAATCGGAAAGCTTTCTGACCCTGCATTGACAGCAACGCAATTGACAGGCTGAAGGACCAAAAAAGTAGTCAGGACTTTGTTTAAATAGTCAATGTGACATCTGTGGTTCAACCTTACTTTTATGAATACAGTCATTATTTTTGTTTTCTTTGCACACAAAAAGTATTCTCATAGCTTCATAAAATTAGGGTTGAACCACTGATGTCACTTGGATTATTTTACTGATTCCCTTACTACATTTCTGGGTCTTGAACATTGAAAGCTATCAAATTTAATCAAAAATATCTTAGTTTCTCTTCCGAAGATGAGCAAAGGTTTTACGGGTTTGAAATGACATGAGGGTGAGTAATTAATGACAGAATTTTCATTTTTGGGTGAACTAACCCTTTAAGGGTTAAGGTACTCTAAAGTTCAGCTAACTGCATTAGTATCTTAATTTAAGTGTTAGAAAAAATTTCATTTACTTCACACTTCAGTATACTCTTTTAAAGTATATTATGCCATGAGTACATTGTTTAAAAGTATCCTAAAGTGCTTTCATAAGAGTTTTTCATAAGAGTTGAATGTAATTTTAAACAAAAATAGCCTATAAGTATATAACATTGGGTTTGAGGTCAAATCTAAATTTATTTTAGACACTGTTAGACTTTGAAAAGCTAGAAGTGTCGGTGTGATTTGACTTTCAAAGCACAAATGAAATTTAATTTTGGTTCCCAGACAAAAATGTCTAGGGCTGTTGAAAGGTCACCGCTGGCCATGTTTTAGACTACTGAGTTAGCAAAGCCCATTATCTAGCATGAGTCAAGCCCATCTTGTGTCTATAATACACAATAGCTGAAAGCGCACCAGCTGAACCTCAGGAATTATCTTATTAGCTTACATATGGGAGTCATTATAAACAGGAGTACTGTTATTGTTCAAAGACTTTTATTGTTGCGGTAGATTGCAAGCCTGCCAAGTATCGCAACAGGTGACTGCGCTCTTCAAAATAGGCTCTAATGTCAACTAAAATGAGTGGAAATCAAAAAGCCCTGCCTAAACCTGTTAGGGACTGACAGTCAGACAGGCTGAGCAACTGTTATCATCTGATAAATTATTCACCACAAACATTTTGATGAACATGAGTTGCTCGACAGCCTGGATCTCTTTGAATGTTAAAGACATGACACAACTGACACATATATGTGCAAATCAACCAGTCTTGTCATATCAACAGAACAGTTTTACCCAGTGGGCAACTTCAGGTGTTTTTTAAAGATATATAAACTGCTAAAATACATGCTTCTCTTTTAGATATGTTTTGACAGTTAGAACAATCTGCTTAGCTAATCGATGTAAGAGCAATTAATCACAAATTTTTTGTGACAAAAATTGCTAACATTCATTTTCAACTCATTCATCAAAGATCAGCCTATCAAATGCAACCTAGTGTTAACACATTTTGTTATGTGGTGTCTATTTTGCTTTGCAATATTGTCGGTTTATTAACGTTTACACAACAGTTAGTTCCCTGTTTGCTAGTTTGTATATTAGTGGTGAGATTTTAAATGAGAGTGGAGTCATTTAAATTATTCATTCAACCAAATATTTTAAAAAGACAGATTAGGAAACAAAATCTCGCTTTGGTTTATCAAAGAGTCATTGAATAATTTCCTCAAAAACACAGAATCTTACAGAATTAATCGGGTTGTAACAGTTACGCTGATAATTCCAAAATATTAATATCGTGTAACCTAATTAGACCTATTATGACGTTAATGACATTACAAACACAGATTGTTTTCAAAGCTCATTGAGTTTGATTATGAATAATATTATCCAAAGTAATCAAGCAGTAACTGTCATGTAATCAATAGTGCTGAAGAACTTCATGAAGGTACACAAAGAGATTTAAAAGGAACTGGTATCATGTATTGATTCCACAAATTGGTAGAAAATTAACTTTTTCGTAGCGTGTATCCTCAGGGAATGAACTTTACAATTTTGAGTCATGAATCTTAGTAACGTTTAGTATGATAAATCAATATCACTCAAGCAACAATGTGTTATGGTCGTATATCTGCACAACAAGTAAAAAAGTAGAGAAAAACTAAGAAATGTCTCAAAGACCTGAAAACAATGTGTTTATGATTTCTTCAAAGGTGACGTATCATGAACATCTGACTTTTTCCATGTTTAAGTGCTCTAATCTGGTTCCCAGTGCATCTACCAACCCAGAAAACATGAAAAAGGACAAACCAGTAACTTTGTTTTAGTAAGCCTTCTCTGCAAACATATGAAAAAAGGAGCCGCTCGGATGTAGGAAGGGGATCTTATTATATTATTACCGCCCCTTAATCTCCACGTTTCCACCCATGTTTACCTTCACAAACATAACCAACTGTTTTTGTAACTCCTGTGTGTTTTTAACATAAACTTGTGTGTATTTGATAGTTTAAGCGCAATAAGACATGAAAGAGAACGGTTTAGCAGTCCACTTTCTGTGCGCGTGCTTCGAATGTGTGTGCTCAGAAAACAGCGTGTTTCTGCTTCCACTTAAAATAGGCCTTTCCACAATAGTCTGTGGGGTATTTTGAGCTGAAACTTCACAAGCACATTCTGGGGACACCTGAGACTTGATGAGATTTTTATATAACTTAATGTTTTTTACATTGTAAAATTTCAAACATTTCAAAATTGTTTCCAATCTCAATTTGTGGCAGTCTGTCATCTGTTTTAATTCCCAGTGTTACACTTAGCTTTAGGTCAACAGCTTTACATTCTTGCTGACTTCATCAAGAATATATTTAACTTCAATTTTATTCATTCTTCAAATGTACAAATTCCTATTCATTTTCTATTCCATTACATCTGAACCCTGGCAATAATAAGTAGCAATCCATTTTACTCTTGATGAGATTTGAAATGCATCTCAATCTTGGGCTGATCCCAAATGAACTCATATTTTAAAATTATGAACAAGAATGAACATTTTGTAGTTCCGTCCAGCTAAGCCTTGCCTTTCTGCTTAAACTGTGTTTCTGTGTAGAACGGATTCGTGAATTATAGGGATGTATAAAATGTCAAACTTCCTAAACTAGTCAGGGGTTGCCTGAAGAACTAGTTAGCTAATTAGTCTTAAGGAAAACGCTATATAATTAAGCTGGTTTTTAGTTTGAGATGGAGCTAGACAGAGTGCAACGGAAAGGAACAGATTGGAAGAGGTCTGGAGATGCATTAAAAACACAACACAGCAAAATTTATTACATAACTGCCAAGGACCACAAAAATAAAAAGGAACAAACAAACAAAAAACTAAATCAAACTTACAAACTGCAACCCAAGCTCATTGGAAATCTGACTAAAACCTAAAACACATTGCTCATGATACATATGGAGATAATTGTGTGATGTAAACATTAAAGGATTAGTTCACTTCCAGAATAAAAAATTCTTGATAATTTACTCACCTCCATGTCATCTACAATGTTCATGTCTTTCTTTCTTCAGTCGAAAACAAATTAAGGTTTTTGAGGAAAACATTCCAGGATTTTTCTGCATATACTGGACTTCAATGGGAATCAACGGGTTGAAGGTCGACATTGCAGCTTCAAAGGGCTCTACACAATCCCAGCCAAGGAATAAGGGTCTTATATCTAGATAAAAAATTTATATACTTTTTAACCACAAATGCTTGTCTTGCTCTAGCTCTGCGATGCGCATTCGTGACTTCACGCATTAAATAATCACAAAAAATTATATAATTTGGTTTTTTTTAGAAAACGGGCGACTGTTTTGCTAGATAAGATCTTTATCCTTTGGCTGGGATCATGTAGAGTGCTTGGAGAAAAGTCTTAAAATGTTTTCCTCAAAAACACTAATTTCTTTTCAACTGAAGAAAGAAAGATATGATCATCTTGGATGACATGCGGATGAGTAAATTATCATGGACATTTTTATTCTGAAAGTGAACTAATCCTTCGAAATGTATTTGTTTACAAATAATGCACTATGCAAAACATGTTTTGAGGTCCTATTTTAACATAGTTTTGTGTAAGGAACCACACAAAAACAAGTCTTTATTCATAGATCTGCCCTGTAATCATTTGTGTCAAAAGCTGGTGTTTTATTACCATTAGTGTTCATTTCTGTATGTATAAGCATGTTTAGGTGCACAGTCACATATTTCCAATGAGCCTGGGTTACCAAATTGACTAGATGGTTGTTGAAAGACCAATCCCTAATGATTATTGTGACAGAACACTTAAGTAACAATGGCAATTAAATAAGGTATTGATGTATTTTGTATATTTAAAACCCTGATGATTACAGATTGCTCATGATTGCTTTGACATACCCTGACAGCCCATACTGATAGCATAATGACTCACACGTCTTGCTAATTGTGATGAGATGTGTTCCTGTTAAGTACCAATAGATGCTCACTGCAGCTTTTTCAGTATGACTTTGCATTTATAATAAAACAAGCTTTCCTTTAAATAAAAGTTTACATTTAACAACCAAATCAGTAGATGTTTAGCCTTATTGCATTGTGATTTTACATTGAATGCATGCATTATTTTTTTCGTGAAGAGTTTGTAGTGAATCCTTTTTGAGATATGGTTTGAAGAGTCAAATCTGGTCATTGAAATTAATTTACTTTGCAATTAGCTGGAAACACAATCAAGAAAATAAAACAACGGCTAATTTACCCAATGTTACGTGTGGAAAAACAAGTCTTAATTTCATTAACCTTTATGAAAACAACAGACTTGATGATTAACCTTTCTTTAAAGCAGCACATGAAAGGGAACTAAAAAAACACAGAATTTATGTTAAGCAGAACTGACACAATTTGTCATGCCAGGAGTTGTACTCATCATTTTAATTTAGAAGATAGGAGGCAATTGCTCAACTTTGACATGAAATACTGTGTGGTATCCTTCACCTGGACGAGCTGGCAGCGCTGCATAGCTGTGAAATGAATGTGTGCTCTTGCATTACATGCATTCACAATGATCTGTGTACAAATCAATAATCAAAATGATGGCAGCAGGGCTCAACCCCCAGTTGCCCCCCAGTAGCTCATATTTCTATTTGTCCTACCAATATTTTCCCTTGCCTCTCCACAAAAATGAGATTTTTTTTTTCAATTTTCATTTGTCTTTACAATATATATGTTTTTCTGTACTATGTGTGTGTGTGTGTGTGTGTGTGTGTGTGTGTGTGTGTGTGTGTGTGTGTGTGTGTGTGTGTGTGTGTGTGTGTGTGTGTGTGTGTGTGTGTGTGTGTGTGTGTTGGTTAAATAAACATTGCATTATCAGAAAAAAATAAACAAAATCAATTTAAAAATTTTATATTAACAATGTTATCAATATTCTATTTCATAAAGCCATGTATGAATCTCATGAAGTTTGTTTTTAAGAATTTTACATTTATTAAAGTAATAACTCCAGACAGTAACAATTTAAACAATATATTTCATTTGTAAACTTAAGTTCAGCTATTCTTTTTAATAGTTAACCTTTAACTATTTTTGAACTTTTCGGATCATCAGTCATCAAAGCTTGGTAAATATTGGTCACAGACAAAAAGATTTACTTTAAATTTCACCAAGATGATTACTCACTAAAAACTCCTACAGATCATGTTTTCATGCCATTTTAAGTCTTATTTTGACATAACAAAGTAGTTATATCTAATGGTGTGTTCACACTTGTAATTCAATTCGTTTGGTTCATTTTGTCCGGACCTAAAAGGAAAATGATACATTAGGTCCTGGTCCGCTTAGCGTTCACACTGGCATTTTTGACAGCGAACCTAAAGATACCGAACCTAAAGGCGTAGTGATAAGTTCACAACCTGATTGGTCAGATTGAATGAGATTGCTGTCTGTTGGAATAAGTGTGCTCATAGTTGCGTGCATATGATTTTATTTTCACCAGCTCCGAACTCACAAAGAGCTCATAAAAAGGCACTTTACCTCCACGTTTGCCCTCTACTCGTTTTGTTTTGGATACACCACTTGTTCCCTTCATGAAATCATGTTGCATAGTGTCACATCTTGTCATTACTTCCTGTTTTTGGTTCGTTTAAAAGTATTTGGTCCATGTGACATTCATATTTCAATCGAACCGCACCAGAGTTCATTTGCAAATGGACCGAGACCCATCTTTTTTTAGCTGTATCGGTCCGCTTGTTTAGTGCGCACCAGGGTTCGGATGGCAGCGTTCACACTTACTCAAATGAACAGCACTAACAGGGCATTCACACCAGAGTTCATTTTAATCGAACCAAACATGACAAGTGTGAACACACCCTAAGTGTGTGAGTTGTTTACTTCCTTGTTTTAATTAGTCTTCCCATTAACACCATTATATTGTACATTCAGACTGATTCGCGAATGCAGATTGCGCTCAAACACAAGAGGCGGGACTTATAGCATAAACCAATCACAGCTGATCATAACCAGACATTTCCAATCATATCGCGATGGAGACATTGCCTCCTTTCAGGTGACTTTCCCAATTCAATCTCAATTTCCCCCAATCAAACTCATGGACACTTTAGGGGGTCTGTTAAAACTCAATGGGCTCAGGGGAGGCGAGAGAAATGCGGACTCTCGCTGTAACTTTACCTGCTGAAACTATTCTGAATTATACAAATAATTTTTATTGCCATATCATGCAAAACTTTACTGATTTGTATCTCTCTGACATCATCACATAATTTTGAAATATGGAGTTACAATAATGTTCAATAAACAACACAAAAGCAAATTTTTAAGTCATTAAAAACACACCTACAGTATATGAAACTTGACTTTTTATCTAAAGTGAAGCATATTCTTCAGATATAGAAGGACACTGCAGAAAATGAAAAATTGAGCAGGAGCTGATTGCACAGATGGCGAGGCAATGAAATTTAAAAGTTTACAGCCATAAATGAGTCAGGTGGATGTGTCTGCTGGCACATCTAGCAGATGATATACAGGGCACCAGCACTTTCTTGTGGACGAAACTACATTTACCTGCACAATGCTCCGGTACAAACATCATTAGCCCAGAGACCTTTCTAGAAGCACGGCAGGGGATTGTGCACCTGCTATTGCTTGACAAACTCCCTCTCTGCCCGGGTGTTTGGTTTTAAGGGCACTGTGGTCCTCTGCCAGACCCAAGCAGCCAGAAAATTCAACTGCCAGCAGAAGTTTATGATTTGAGTCAAATATACACACCTGTAAAAAGCCAGATTTGCCCAGGTTTTTCTGCATCAATATGAGAGCCAAGAGCATTTTTAGAGTATAAATGGCAACTTTGTCTTTCGAACACAAACCGTGACCGTTTTCCTAATGCTCCCGCTTTTGGCTTATCGAAAAATAAAGATAAGAGATCTTAAAAACCTGATCTGAACACTCCGATTGATATAGCCGTGTTGAATAAAGCAAAAAGGTTAACATGTCAACCTCATTCCAATATGCCAGCTCCGATAATGCTGTTGGCTCCTCAATTCAAATCAATAATATCTAGCCCATTCCCAGAACAGTGCTGGGAGCTCTCCAAACATCAAAAGACCTTGACACAGGACTTGGGAACTGGCTGACACTGCATGCACCTCAACAACTTTGCTGAACCTTTAGAAATTAAATAAAGTATATAAAGTTGGAAGCATGCAATAAAAGACTGCAACTGTGAGTTACGGTAACTGCACGCCTCCACACAGACAGAAAGAGGTTGTCTGCTTTACCATTTCTCCGCTAATATGAGGTCAATGCATCCTCTTAAGAGAGCATTCAAGGGCTGTTTCCGTATGTTTAAAGTTAATTAGTAACCCCAGCGGCATATATAAAGTAGACTTTGGAGCATAGCTCTGACAGCATTCGTTATACATGCAAATAACAGATTGGTCATTTCATTTATTTTTCCAATGGTGCATTACGATATTACATATTTACTCTAAAGATCACTCAATATGAAAGGAATATATCATCCTCTGCAGTGGATGAGAGTCCAAACAGTTGGTAAAAACATCACAATATTCCAGATGACTTCAGTCCATCAATTAAAGGGTTAGTTCACCCAAAAAGCAGAAAGCTCTCAGATATAATCAGAAATATCTTAATTTGTGTTTTACAGATAAACAAAGGTCTTACAGGTTTGGAAAGACATGAGGGTGAGTAAACAATATCAGAACTTTCATTTTAAGTTACCTAACCCTTTAATGTCATGTGAAGCAAAAAGCTGTGCATTTGTAAGAAACTAATCCATCATTAAGACGTTTTAATAACTTAAAAACTTAATAGCATAAGTCCTGTATTCATTCTCCAGTGAAAAAGTTGTCTTGTCTGAAAGGTAAACTGCCTTATTACTTATGGATTATGGTGATGTTTTTTAGCAGCTGTTAGGACTCTTATTCTGATGGCACCCATTTACTGCATTTTAAGCATATTTTCATTTTTGTGTGAACTTTAAATGTCTTTAGGTGGACACTTTTTCTCTTGCTATAGTGATAGGGCTTTATCTTTAGTGAGTGTTTATCTTGAAGGACGAAAAACTTGAATAACACTTGAACATTGCAGATAGTTATATGGCAAAGTAAATGTAATATGAATATTAAAATACAATTTGTATCCAAAAGCAGGTTTCAGGCTTTTAGACACTGAATGGTCTCTGTCACTTATTTTGATATTTATAGCTCAATCTAATCAGTGTAGCTGGTTAAAACACCTTTAAATTCCTTACGGAACATCTGTTTTTTTTCCACAAAGAAAATTGCTGGCACTAATTTGATGGTGCCTTCAGGAATGCAAATGGCACAAGTGACAAAAATACATGTATTGTGGGTGGAAAGAGCTTAAAGCAGGATGAGGTTTTAATTCATGCGAATTTCGGTGTCTTTTCTTTTTTTTAGATCATTTATCCTTTTGATTACAGGGAGAAAATGACTCTAATCTGTGTCGTATTAAGGAATTAAAAATGTTCCTTTTAATGAGGCATGCTGTTTTGGTTATTTTTCAATAAAAATAATTTGACAGAAGAATAAAAGAGCCTGTCATTAATAGTCACACATGGCTGATCCTTTCCATTATACCCCCCAATGTCTAAAATAACTAATTTCGTAAAAATAAACTGCACCAGTTCTGTCAAAACCAGCTCCATCATCACATTCAAAAAATAACACTTCATAAGAACAGCACAGCACATACATCAAGAGGTCCGACAACAGCACTAACCAGCCCCTCTATTTCCTCAGCATGCCAACTGTTACTCTTGTCCCCAAGTGGCCCACTATGCATATGCAATCATCATATTTTCCCTGTATGAGAAACATTACACAGGGAATCACAGCCAAAGGATGCATATGCCATCTGTGACCACACATGCAGCCTGACCTAATGACTCCTCTATTGTTCAGGTCCAGAGATCTCCGCTCAACTGTCTGTCGCACAGCCAGACAGATATTTGACATTCCATTATCATTGAAATCAAGTTTGGCAGTCTTATGACATCAGTGTCAAACACATTGATCATGCACTATTCATAATCTTCAATAGGAGACCGTTAGGTTAAGCTACAGAATGTAAGTGATTCTTCAAGTAGGGGAACTTTTTCGTCCACTTGGATGATTTTAAAGGTTATTTTCTCTAAATGATTGTGACCCTGGACCACAAAAACTGTCTTAAGTAGCACGGGTATATTCATTGCAATAGCCAAAAATACATTTTATGGGTCAAGATTTTTATTTTATGACAAAAAACATTAGGATATTAAGTAAAGATCATGTTCCATGAAGATATTTTGTAAATTTCCTACCTTAAATATATCAAAACCTAGTAATATGCATTGCTAAGAGAGTCATTTGAACAACTTTAAAGGCGATTTTCTCAATATTTAGATTTTTTCGCACCCTCAGATTGATTTTTAAATAGTTGTATCTCAGCCAAATATTGTCCTATCCTAACAAACCATACATCAATTGAAAGCTTATTTATTCGATGTATGAATCTCAATTTCAAAAACTTGACCCTTTATGTCTGGTTTTGCGGCCCAGGGTCAGATTAAAAGAGATTTAAACTTTTTTACTGTGAAAGTGCTAATTTCTGAGATAGGCTACTTTGCACTTTAAATACAGATAACATTTTCAGTCGATATTGATGTCTACGATTAGTATTTTCAAAATTGCTGCTGCTGCTATTATGCAAAACATTTTAAAGAACAATAAAGTTTTTCCATTAAGCTTTATATTTGGTTATGATGGTGTTCATGCAAATTGAAAGTCAAGGTGAGAAACACCCAGTCAGGAAAGAAAGAAAGAAAGAAAGAAAGAAAGAAAGAAAGAAAGAAAGAGTGATTACCAACCAAGTTCATTTTTAAAAAAAATTTTAAATAGTAAATTCAAAATTAAAATGCTTCGCTTGATAACTTGTGTTAGCATGTTCAAGGCTCATCCAACTTTCCCTCTAAAAACAGGTAAAAAAAAAAAATTACAATCACGCATAACATCAAAACACAACCCCATACAATACATTACACCAAAATTCACTTGAAATCTGATTAAGGCCTTAATCAGATATTTATTCCAGGAAGCAGCCTGTACGTTTTGACAACCATTTCAAGTAGGCAAAAGTCACTCTAACTGAAGAATCACCCATATATCAGAATACATAAGTGTTTACATGAAGCTGCTGTGTCATATCCAATGCTCATCAGGTGGAAATACATTTTTCTTACCTTGTGTGACCGCTCTCAACACGTGGACGTGCATGCAGAAAAACGCCCACCAACTCCAAGTGCACAATGCAAACTTTCTCCTTCCATTCCCGCTGACATCCCTCCCGGAGAAGCGCGTAAAAATCTTGGAAGAAGTGCTCTTAGGATCACACATGATGGCATTCTCGTCCACACATGCGAGAAGTGCTGTTGGGTAAGTGCGCGCTGTGGCTTCGCCTCCTAAGTAAACACTGTCCTCCTCCACTGGCGTGTTGTGTCTCCCTGGTCTGTGTGCTTTAGGTAGGCTCTCTGTGGGATCAGATCCACCGGCGTCCATTCCGCGCTCCGTTCCGCAAGTTTAACTCTTGATACAGTTAGAACGCGTACATTCCGTCCAGTCGAAAGTTCCCGGTGATGTCGGTAAATAATGTGCTTTTCATTAACAGTTAAATGCAGCTACTTACTGCGTGTGATGCCCGCGAAAGCGTGCGATCACTGCGCACACGGCATTATGGCTTTATGAATATACTGAGTCTGGCGGTAATTACATTTATGCATTACACTGATGACACCACACTGATTCACTTTACGGAATCCAGTCAGCCTTTTTTTACTTCCTCTCGTAAATAGCCCACTTTAAAAGCACACTCACTTAATACATCCCCAAAGTGCGTGAATAGTCGCAAGATCCGCGCTTACTTTGCAGATGCTGCTCCTGCTGTTATTTCAACATGTTGCAAACCTTATCTGACTGATGTAACGTTACACTAACTATCGATAAGAATCCAGACGGTTGCATGCAGCCACGTAAACCAAGTCAAAATCACCCACTAATATGACCCTCTCTTAAATTCACCGGCAGTGCCTGATGAAACGTCGCAGCGAATATGATTATAAACGCGAATCAGTAAATAGGTATCGCAAGGTATCCCAGGTGCTCCGGCGCACTTTTGAGCAGCTAAAGCAACAAGCGACTGTTCGTTGTGTAGGTGCGAGCAGAGCTCCGGCTCACAGCGAACTGAGGCGACTGAAATGTAGTGTACAGGTCCAGCGCACTTACAGCAACTTCCATTGAGAGCTGCAGCCGCTCTCTCTCTCACTCACTCGCTCACCTCCGCCCCACTAAAGACTCATTGGCTGCTGCTGCTGGAGGCAATACTTTATACAGTCCTTCAGAGAGATTCAAGTATTGCAGCACTGCTGTATGTTTGTTTATATATTACGGGTGCGAATTATACAAGGGTCTTATCGCCCTAAATGCGCCTTGGAGGATATTAAAACAAATTGTCATACATTTAATTATAAATAGGACAATGGAACATTTCTGGAGCGGTTTAAACAACTTTTCAGTAACCTCGAACCTGCTGCTAGTCAGACGTTTGCTAAACAATAGAGTTCGCCTGAGGTAACCACAGCAACGGTCGCTTGCGCGCCAAATTATAGTCAAAACATAACTGTTGTCATTATTTAGTACAGATTCAGAAGTATTTGTAAAGAAATGAAAACTAAAAATTACTTGTAAAAAGTCGTAGCCCTCATATGGCCACGGTCCCCAGTAACCGTGGTTTTGTTAGGCTGTAGTAAATGTTTAGTAACCATGTTTTTTGGCATATTGATTACCATTTGTATAACCACAGTTTTATATGGAAGCCCGTTTCCGCCACTACATAAAAAATAAAAAATTAAAGGTTATTGCGACATTTTAATCTCACAATTCTGACTTTTTTCTTGCATTTCAGAGTTTACAGCTCACAATTCTGACTTTTTTTCTCAGAACTGTGAGATATAAACACACAATTGCTAGTTATAAAGTCAGAATTCCTAGATATAAAGTCAGAATTGCTAGCTATAAAGTCAGAATTAAACTCACAATTGCGAGAAATACAATTGCAAGAAGACTTTTTTCTCGCAGTTGCGAATTTGTATCTCGCAATTCTGGCTTTTTTCTCAGAATTGTGAGAAATAATCTTGCAATTGCAAGTTATAAAGTCAGAATTGCTAAATGTAAAGTCAGAATTGCTAGATGTAAAGTCAGAATTGCTAGATATAAAGTCAGAATTGCTAGATATAAAGTCAGAATTGCTAGCTATAATGTCAGAATTAAACTCACAATTGCGAGAAATAAACTCGCAATTCTGACTGTTTTCTCACAATTGCAACTTTGTATCTGACAATTCTGACTTTTTTCTCAGAATTGTGAGATATAAACTTGCAGTTACGATTTTTTTTCTCCTCAGAACTATAGACTTAATAACTCGCAAATGCACAATTCTGTGAAAAAAAGTCAGAATTGTGAGAAACAAAGTCACAACTGCGAAAAAAAAAAGCCAGAATTGCGAGTTTATATCTTGCAATTCTAAGTTTATTTCTCGCAATTGTGAGTTTAATTCTGACTTTATATCTAGCAATTCTGACTTTATATCTAGCAATTCTGATTTTATAACTCGCAGTTGCGAGTTTATATCTTGCACTTCTGACTTTATTTCTCGCAATTGTGAGTTTATTTCTCACTTTGTATCTAGCAATTCTCACTTTATATCCCACAATTCTGACTTTATATCTAGCAATTCTGATTTTATAACTCGCAATTGCGAGTTTATATCTTGCACTTCTGACTTTATTTCTCACAGTTGTGAGTTTATTTCTGACTTTGTATCTAACAATTCTTACTTTACATCTAGCAATTCTAACTTTATAACTCACAATTGTGTGTTTATATCTTACAGTTCTGAGAAAAAGTCAGAATTGTGGGATAAAAAGTCACAGTTACCTTTTTTATTTTATTTATTTTATCCATAGTTTTACTACAAATACCCTTACAAAAATTAACCATGGTTTACTACAAATAAAACCAAAAAAAAACATGGTTACTTTAGTTAAATCATGGTAACCAGAAATGAACCATGGTCTTGTTACACTAACCATAGTTTAACTATGGTGTTTGTAGTAAAACTACGGTTATACAAATACTGTAGTAATCAATGCGCCAAAAAAATGGTTACTACACTTTTATTTTCATAAAACCATGGTTAATTTTCAGTTACACTATGGTTAGCACAACAAGACCATGGTTAATTTGTGGTTACCATATGATTCGACTATGGTAACCATGTTTTTTTTTTTTTGTTTTTTTTTTGCTTTATTTGTAGTAAAACCATCGTTAATTTTAATGTTCTGTCCTCTATCATCAGATCAAGTCATCTCACACAATTCCTGGTTGTTTATGTTAATTAGCATAACTCAGGCTATGTAAATATGTGTGAATCAGCTTTCTGTTCTACAGAGATAAATAGCTTGGCTTAGCCTTGATGTCAGAAACAAGAAAATTGACCCGAAAGGGCACAAAGTTGCACGTCTTTCCAAGTGAATGATTCCATTAAATAGTTCGAGCTCTTAGAGTTTATATGTTCCACTTTATGAACAGTAGGATATTGCAGGGATTTTATCAAACTTCAACCTTCTAAGTATTAAACTTTGGCGTATAACTCATTCCACACTTGTGTTCTCTTAAAAATAAAGTTTTTTGTGTCGACATCTTTGGTTCTGTGAAAAACCTGTAAAATCTATGGAACCTTTTCATTGGAAAAACAGTTCTTTGTAGCAGAAAAAGGCTCTTTAAATTACTAAAACGTTCTTCACACTAAGAAAAAATGGTTAAGAACTGTTCACTAGTTCTTTGGAGAACCCAAAATGGTTCTTCTATGGCATCAGTTTGGTGCTTACACCTTGATGGTTCCATGAAGAACCTCAAACATCCATGGAACCTTTCAAATGCAGAAAAGGTTCTGTAAAGTTGAAAAGGGTTCTTTAGATTTACACTCTTAAAAATAAAGGTGCTTCAGCAGCTTCACGATGCCATAGAAGAACCTTTTTTGTCTAAATGGTTCTATAAAGAACCTTTAACATCTGAAGAAGCTTTCTGTTAAGGTTCTTTGTGGTGAAAGAAGGTTCTTCAGATTTTAAAAGGAAGATGGTTCGTTAAAGAACCTTCGACTGAATGGTTCTTTGTGGAACTAAAAATGGTTCTTCTATGGAATCCCTGTGAAGAACCTTTTAAAGCACCTTTATTTTTAAGAGTGTAGATGTTCTTCACAACGATTCTTTTAAGAACTGTTTACTGAAAGGTTTTTTGGGAATCACTGCAAAAACACCCATTTGAACCCTTAATTTTAAGAGTATAATATGGTAATGCTTACATTTTCACCAAACCCTTTAGCTTTAGAAACCCAAACCTTTAGCTTGACGCTTTGTAATTAAGACTTTAAATGCCACATATAATCCACCTGAATGTCTCATTGAGTCTAGACGCTACCTGCGGTCTTTAATTGCTCAGGCCAGTGTAATAATTCATTCAGCGACTGATATTTATGAGAGAAAGAAAGAACAGAAGAAACAAATAGCTAAGAAAATGCCTTTGTCATCACAGCAGGAAACCGTCGGTTTCATGAATGCAGATTTTGTTCTATTAAATAATCATACCAAACAAGCAGTCCTTTCATCTCGTCTATGTTAACAAATTTGAGCAGGAACGTTTATGTCAATGTATTCTTGTAAAGGAAGCTCTCAGTGTTTTCCTGAGTTGTACCTGTCAAAGCCGAGAGGATGTTTGATAAGGCTGTTGAGTCACATGATGTCTGGGTTATTTATCACCTCATCGCCGTGATCCATGCGATTCATCAGCTTGAGAGATTTTTCATAATCAAAGAGGCCCGTGATGGTTTTTAGACAGCCGACACGATTATTGTGTGTTAGTCGCCACGCCCGACTGAAGGTGCGCGTTGTTTTCCCACTCAGCTGTTTCGTGTTTCTGATAAGAGATGATGCATATGGCGAGCCGCTCGGCGTAAATGCCTCTGCATCTGTTTATTTCAGAGCTCTGTCTGTGTGGCAAACAGCGTTGAGACAAAGCCAGCAACAGCAGGGCCTGTTTATTTCATGCCTTTCAGATCCAGGTCCTGTTTCCTGTCAATAAATAGTTAGTATAAACTGTTTGTCTGATAACGGCCCGTCTCATATGCTGAAAACGGGTTATTTTTGTGCTTGTGTGGCCTCCAGATCACTCCAATCCCACGTTTCCTCAAGCCTGTCACAGCCCATCCCCTGCTGGCCACGTTCATGGTTATATCTCAATGAGCAGGGCTTTGACTCGGAGCAAACTGGGCTACCTTTCTTCACTGGCGTCCAATAAATCATTTCTAGCTCTTATCTAAGACAGGACCAGAAGGACCATGCAATCGGATGAAAAGGAGACGTCAACCCTGTAGTGCAAGTGTGGCCATGGGGTTTGTTGTCGCCATGCTGGGGGGTCGAGGTGCTGGTTATCAGAGAGATGAGATCATACGTGGCCCGGCTTAAGAAGACATGCTCCTTAAGTGAAGAACCTCAGCCCCCTGTCAGATACAGATCAATGCCCCTACCGAATATCTGTGCAAATGTATCTTCTTGGGATGATAAATGACTTATCGTCATGGCAATAAATGTTCTTCTCTGCTGGAAGAAAGATAGGCTCTCTGGATAGATTCCAGAGCATATTTATCTATTTCTGCTTAAAATGTGCAAGTACCATTTCTGATTGGTTCTTCAAGTGCCTGAGGGTTCAATGGAGAGTTCACCAAAATAATGAAACTTCAGTCTTCATTTACTCAACCGCATGTCGTTCCAAACCCATATGACTGACTTTCTTCTGTGGAACATCAAAGGCGATGTTTTGAAGTAAGTTCATACTGGACTTTGTCCATGCAATGAAACGGAATGGTGACCATAAAGTGCAAATTATACTTGATGACAACACTGAATCAACAACAAACTGACTTTAAAAAATTGATTGTTTCGGCCATATTGGCAGCACTGAACTTAAACAATGCCACTGAACCAAACTGAACTCACAAATTTTGCTGATTATTGCTGCTAAAAATGGTCAATTACTGTCATGTTTTGGGCTGTCCGGGAAGTACAATTGGAGTACTACAGACTGCCAAAAGTTAGAACAAATCAAGGAAAAGAATGCAAAGGCTGTCTGAGGAACAAAAAAAAGTGTTTGTGGCCAAACTGAACCAGGATTTCCATGGCAAGAACCTTGACAACATTCGTGTTTGTTCTTATCATTTCCGGTCAGGTAGGTAAATTAGGCTAATATCTTAATACTGCTCGTACATATTTATTAATGCAAACGCTTTCGGTTTTTTTTTTTTTTTTTCTGTGGTTTAGACAGCATAAATTAGCAGAACAACATATTCAGTAGTACATTAGCCATGCAATCCATGCTGTTGTTTACATCTGAGTATCACCAATATAGCCGTGTATCCAGCTAACTGATCAAACGCAATGTAAGTGCAAACCTTTGATTGTATAAAGTACCAGGCTATATAAATAAAGGTGACTTGACTTGAAGTGACACATAAGCTCTGAAAAGCTTAATCTTTGTCTAGCTTCTGGTATGTATTTTTTTTTTTTTTCAGAAGTCATGACTGATCAAAATGTTTTTATACTCTTTTAAACTAAAGTCGTGGATCTCTTAACCTCCTCACACAAGTGCTTTTGAATGTGGGTGTCTGTTGTTGTTGCATTCTGCACTATCTTCTTGTTGTTCCATCTCTTTAGTTTCATTTTCTACTGTGAAACAATGGCCTGGGCCACTGTTGCCAGGGTTGCCAGGTATTCACAATAAAATCCGCCCAACTGCTACTCAAAACTAGCTCAACCATGTTCCGGTAAAAATCACATACCGGTGGGTAAGACACATGTTTTTTGGCATGGGTCCCTTGGTAAAATTCACATTCCAGGGGCTAAATTTCACATTACTGGGGTCGCTTCAACCTACGGACATGAAAAACAACGCACGGCAACAGTGTTAAAGTAGCCCAGTTCTGCTGGAAAATCAAGGATTTAAAATCACACCTTGTGAAACATCTGATTATTGCAAATTCAAGTTAATGCGCATGTGCGACTTACGCGTACAAAATCGGATGGTGTGCATACAGTGCTGAGGCAGTTGTGGCCTAATGGTTAGAGAGTCGGACTTGTAACCCGAAAGTGGCGGGTTCGAGTCTTAGGTCTGGCATGGATTTGGGTGGGGGGAGTGAATGATCAGCACCTTCTTCAATACCATGACTGAGGTGAATCCCCACCTGGATGGGTTAAATGCAGAGCACAAATTTTGAGTATGGGTCACCATACTTGGCCACACATCACTTCCTTTCCTTTTCCTTATACTATTCTTGTGACAAAAAAGACCTTTGCATACCTGTAAAAAACGCCTTAAAACACAATTTAATTTGCCAAAATGACTAATCTGAAATATTCTAAAAACTGATTTCACAGACATGGCTTTAGCCTAGTCCTAGACTAAAAATGTAAGTCTGAGCTGTTTCAGCTGAAAGAACTGACTGATCTTAAAATATATCAGTGCCTTTGTTTTGTCTCAAAGATGTACACCAGTAATGTTTTTAAAGTAAAGTCACATTTATAAAAATGACTTAAAAGTCTTAATTGAACTATGGCCTAATCCTGGTTTAGGCTAAACCCTGTCTATGAAACCAGGCCTAAGTCTTTTAAAGCAGCTTAAATTATGGTCTTTTTCCTATTTTGGTCACCATTCACTTTCATTGCATGGAAAAGGGCAGCATGAACTGTTTTTAGATGTTTTTGATTGATTAATTTTTTTAGATAAGGTTTTGATTAAGTAGCATGGGTATATTTGTAGCAATAGCCAAAACTATATTGTATGGGTCAAAATTATCACATTTTCTTGCCAAAAAACATTTTTTTGTAAATTTCCTAATGTAAATATATCAAAACGTAATTTTTGATTAGTAATATGCATTGCTAAGAACTTCATTTGGACAACATTAAAGGCGATTTTCTCAATATTTAGATTGTTTTGCACCCTCAGATTCTAGATTATAATTGTATCTTGGCCAAATATTGTCCTAACAAACCATACATAAATGGAAAGCTTAATTATTCAGCTTTCAGATGATGTATAAATCTCAGTTTCAAAAAATGACCCCTATGCTGGTTTTGTATATAATTATACTGTATATATATATGTAATTATATACATATATACACTTCAAAAGACATGTAATATATCATATTAGTCATATTGTATATTGTCATGTTGCCACACTTAAATTATGTTTGTTTCTTTCTTTCTTAGTTTTTGTGATGCCATAGAAGAACTCTTTGTATTCCACAGAAGAGAGTAAGTCATATGGATTTGGAACGGCATGTATATAGATATGTCTTTTTGTATTTAACGTAAGAAATAAAACCATACTGGAATGACATGAGGTGGAATAAATGATGACAGATTTGTCAGTTTCAGGTGAACTATGCCTTTAAGAGAAAAAGTATCACTTTTTTGAGTAAATGATGTGCCTTGCACTGCTTTAAGCTAAAAGGGTTTGCGCATATTTTCTTATTTTGTCACACAGTCATCATGCAAGAATGATGTCCTATGGGAGCAATCTTTGAGGCAACCAAAAATTGCAATGCTTTGTTGTATCTGTTTTGTTTGAAGCACACTAGGAACTCTAAACAAGTCTTGCATTCGTCTGTTGCTTTGATAACCAGCCTCTATCACTCATTACAAGGCCTGACTGACTGTCTCCTTGCCAACACTCAGTGTGGCTCACAACACACCAAGCAGATGCAGAAAATCCTTCATCCTGCAAGAGAGGAAGACACTGCTGCGAGCTCCAGCATCTGGATGGTAGTACAAACTTCTGCATAGCGTGGCTAACACATATTGGTTATTGAATAATTACTTTATGCAAATGTGTGTGGGTGCATCTGACGCCTTATATGAATGACCCTGAAAAACTGAAGCGATTATTACTGTCTGACTGAGCCTAGATGCCACTGAACATATAGTGAGGTTTAAACGTGTGGGTGCTGTTTGGTGTCGGAGTGTACACCACGTACTGTGTGTGTGTGGGAGTGAGTACACCAGACTGTCATGCTATAAAATGCTATATCAATAAAAGCTTGTTCTGACGGTGAACCAGATGCAAAAACTAATGAGTCTTTAAGCATGTTTAACAAGATTAAGCATAAGCTGATACAAAAAGTGAAAAATACTATCTGTGAGATTCAATACTCTACATTTACGCACAAATGTAACATGGAGATGCTTTATATGCAATGTCTGCTATCAAATGGGATCTTCACATAAATCTTGGCACCCTTAGCTAACCTGCGATAGTGCCCTAACGAGCCACTGCGGTGTAGTCCAGACTGAAGCACAGCACCACACTGCCCCCTTTGGCACAGTGAAGGAACTGCATGTACATTCATGCGTATGGAGAGCCGTACGGAGAACAAAGTGTTCTCTGACTGAGGTTTCTTCTTAAAATACTCTCTGAGGTATTTATGTACCTGGGGTATTCAGTTTTTTTAAACGAACAGATCTGAATGTTTTTTTTTTCCTTTGTTTCTTTTTGTTATATAAAGGCAAGATTAAAACATTTGGACACTTTTAATTCTTCACAATTTGTTTTGCTTCTTTTCAAGTGTTTTTTTCTTTTAAAATTGATTTTCTTTAATCACTTAATAAAATGTGACCTTGGACCACAAAACCAGCCATAAAGTGTCAGTTTTATGAAATCGAGATCATCTGAACCCTGAATAAATAAGCTTTTCATTGATTTGGAATCTTGGGGTGCTAAAAAATCTAAATATTGAGAAAATCGCCTTTAAAGTTGTTCAAATGAAGTTCTCAGCAATGCATATTACTAATTAAAAATTATTATTTTTATATATTCACGGTAGGAAATTTACTAAATATCGTCTCGGAACATGATCTTTACTTAATATCCTAATGATTTTTGGTCTACAAGAAAAATCGATAATTTTGACCCATACAATGTATTTTTGGCTATTGCTACAAATATACCTGTGCTACTTATAACTGGTTTTGTAGTCCAGGGTCACAATGCACTATGACAACACTATTACATTTAAATTATGATTATCTATACAAAGAATGAAAATTGAATAACCATAAAATAAACAATATTTGTTATGCATAATTATTCAAGAATGATAACTTTATTACACACAGTGAAGACCATTTTGTCTTTGTTGTTTCACTCAATGACACTTTTGTCTTCTTAAACACATTAAAAAAAATAAAATATAGATTTTCATTTATATATCAGCTGTGATTTTTTCAAATGATATTATTTAATTATCTTTATCTAAACTATTGCTCAAAAGTTTGGGATCAGTAAGACTTGTAATGTTTTTTTAAAGAAGTCTCTTATGCTCATCAAGGCTGCATTTGACTAAAACTACAGAAAAAACTAATATTGAAAAATGTTATTACAATATAATTTTATATTTTATTTTAATATACTTTAAAATGTTATTTATTCCTGTAAGTTGTGGTGCCAGTTATTATTATTTAATTTTTTTGTGGAAATTGCAATTCTTTTTTTCAGGATTTGTTGATGAATAACAAGTTAAAAACCACAGCATTTATTCAAAATATTAATCTTTTCTAACAATGTAAATCTATGCTATCACTTTTTATTAGTTTAACACATCCTTGGTGAATAAAACTATTAATTTCTTTCAAGAATAAACATTTACTGACCTCAGTAACTTTTTGAACAGTAGTGTATATTGTTAGAAAACCTTTTTATTTTAAATAAATTCTGTTCTTTTTAACCTTTTATTGATCAACGAATCCTGAAAAAAAAGTATCACAAGTTCCAAAAAAATATTAAGCAGCACAACTGTTTCCAGCACTGATAATAAATCAGCATATTAGAATGAGTTCTGAATCATGTGACACTGAACACTGGAGTAATGATGCTGAAAATTCTACTTTAATTACAGATATAAATTAAATTTTAATGTATGTTAATATAGAAAAACATTGTTTTGCATAGTAATATTATTTCACAATATTACCTTGTTTTCTGTATTTTTGATCAAATCATAAGCATAAGAAACAATAAAAATCCTACTGATCCCAAACTTTTGAACAGTAGTGTCCATTGTAAAAAATGCATTATTCAAATTAAATAAGACTTTACAATAAAGTGTCATTTGTTAACATTAGTTAACGTATTAACTAACGCGAATGAACAATAAACAATACATTTATTACACTATTTATTCATCTTTGTTAATGTTAAAGTTAAATTTGTTAGTTAATAAAAATACAGCCGTTTGGTTTGTTCATGTTAGTTCACAGAGCATTAACTTGTGATTTTAATAATGCATTAGTAAATGCTGAAATTAACCCTAACTAAAATGAATAAATACTGTTAATGCTGTCTTATTTCATGTTAACTAATGCAGTTAACTAATGAACCTTATTGTAAAGTGTTACCAAAATAATATCATTTCAGTTTTGCTTCAAAAAGTCATGATGTTTGATTCTCTTATTTGCTAGATGGAAAAGACACTTTGGTGGAGATGTTTGTGATGTTTCAAAAGTGTCCATAGTTGAAGAAATACTCAACTATATAGTGTTACGCACTAAGATCTGTAAGAGTAGTGTTAGTTAGCAATGCTAGTCAGGTAGTTCTGATATGTGTTTCTTCATTTCTTTGTATATTTATTAGCTCTCTTCTCTGATAAAGTTGCAGTCTATTAGTGTTTACTGATTGCATGGCTTTTCCTTTTATCTGCTGGTCCCCTGTGAATACGTTCTGAAAAAGTGTACATTTAAATTCGACTTAATTCAGTGAAGGCTCCTGGGGACCCCTCTGAACTCATTTTCAGTTCCGAATAAGTGAACAAGCACTGGAAAAAAATTCTTGTTGGTTTACTCGGCTGTGGAGCCTTGTTATGCCTCACCAACCTAACAGAGGTCACACAGGATGTCTCGCTACGATAAAATGAATCCGCCCATTCCAATCCATGCACAATCTCCCTGTATGATTAGACATGAACTACTGCTTCAACAAAGGCCATGAACCAATCACAGGGGGCAACAGGCTCACTTTGCAGGCTCCGTGGAAGCATGTGCGGGTTTGATGAGCGTGAGTCTGAGTGACCTGAATGTTGCCGCCGGGACGCACAGAAGTCACCCTGATAGTTTCATTTACCTCTGATAAAATTTATCAGCTCCACATTTCAGCTTGCTGTCCTGGGGTTTAGGAGTTATCAGGGAAGGCACTTGAAAATGTAATTAATTCAGCAAAGCATGCCCCCAAATAACATTTGACCTGGAATTGCAGCAGGAAATATGTGTCCCCTGCTGTCACTTCACCGTGTCTGTCTTTATTGTGTTATTGTGCACAAGTTCAGTCCTTCAAACATGAAATGCATGAACAATGAATCTGTCACGCTGTCCTGTTTTTTCCACCGCACAAAACAGATGGCAGACTAGATCTAATATGAAAACATGTTCTTGATGATCAAAATGCATGTTTAGTAATCACAGGTTAAAAGCATGTTTAGTTGTGAGTTAAGCAATATTGTTAATCCTGGGTTACGATGTCCTGTTCCAAAGATAGGGTGACCACATGTCCTCTTTTCCCCGGACATGTCCTCTTTTTGGATTTAAAAAAATGCGCCCAGCCGGGATTCCTAAATCGCCCAAAATGTCTGGGATTCTGCTTTTGCTTTCTACAGTCGCCATTCATTGTGTGCGTTTTTGTATTAATGCGTGGAACTGTATCATTATGCTGAGTATTTAAGCAGCTCGTGTTGGATGTAGGGTTGCCAAATCCGCATTTTTTGCACGGAATTGGGCTGATTGTAAACTGTTGCGGCAGACTGATTTTCTCCCGTGGGTTAAAAGTTTGAAATATTGCATAAATTCTATTGACTGAAATGCTTGTATTGAAACCTTTTGCATTCTACCTGTGATAAAACTGTGTAAGATACTAGCTTTGTGAATGATGACCACTGTGGTAGGAAGCTTCCCAGCAAGCATTTTTTGGTCTAAAAGACGTCTATTAGCCGTGAAAACACAGCCCAGACATCTAGGCTAAAACAAGTTTGTATTTGGGCTGTCAGTGAAAATTTAATAGACGTCTACAAATATCCCAGTGTTAGACTAGTCATCAATTTAAAAATGACAAATTAAAATGACAAAAATTAAACCATAAAACCTTGTAAACGCTGCTGAGTTTGCTTACAGGATAGAATATCATACATCTAACTAGTTATTTTGCCAAAAAATGGCATGCAACCAAATTCAAGATTATTTGGGCTAGAAGTGGGTTACACATAGCCGTACTATATCGGGTTTATAGTTAACCCAGACGGTGAAATGACGACTATTGCTTGCTGGGTTTTTAGCTGTGTTTATGATCAATCTGCATAACGGCAACTGTAAAATGTAGTTTTGGTATGGAAATGACATATTTTGACACAAAACTAACCACATAGGAAAACACTTTGCCATTCTAACCAATACCCCCAACCCCCTTCTTTTTTGAAAACTAAAATATGGTCACCCTAACCTGAGACATCATGTGAAACGCTACGGTACCCTACTTGAGAATGTTACTGCTGGTTGTTTAGCATCAAACAATCAATCATAAACTAAAAAATGCTGCCTTCATTAAATATTCATACACTTTATACAGGCACAGACATTTTCACAGGCTGTTTTTAGTTTCAGTGGCTTGGAGAAGCAGTTAAACATGTCAGAAGAGATGGCAATTGCATTAACTTGAGTGATGAAGAATATTACTTAAATTGTAAGATATAATACGAGCAGATTTACATGGCACAGATAGACAGCAAAAAGACTATGCTTGTGTTGCATGCTGTATTTGTTCAGGTCTGGTCTGGAAAAATTACTCTTGTGAAAAGGAGTACACTTTAGCAAACTTTTAAAAAGAGTAGGCTGGTTATTACGGAAATAATATACTTTAAAAGTATATACTTAAAGGGATAGTTCACCCAAAAATGAAAATTTTATGTTTATCTGCTTAACCCACAAGGCATCCAAGATGTAGGTGACTTTGTTTCTTCAGTAGAACACAAACATTGCAGTCTGTCAGTCATATAATGGCAGTCAATGGGATCCACACTTTTGAGAGTCAAAAAAACATACACAGACAAAACCAAATTAAACCCTGCAGCTTGTGACAATACATTGAGGTCTTAACACACAAAACAATCAATCTGTGCAAGAAAGTGAACAGTATTTATATCATTTTTTTTAATCTCTGATTTACCGCAATGTTCAACTGTCCTGAGCGCCTTCACAACAGATGATATTAAATACTGTTCAGCTTCTTGCACAGACTGATTGTTTGGTTCCCATTGACTGCCATTATATGACTGACAGACTGCAATTGTTCGAGTTCAAAATCTTCGTTTGTGTTCTACTGAAGAAACAAAGTCACCTACATCTTGGATGCCCTGGGGAAAGCAGATAAACATCAAAATTTCATTTTTGGATGAACTTTTCCTTTAAGTGTGAAATAAATGTGATGTTTTTGGACAGTTAATTGCTTGTTAAAGGAATTGTTGAACCAAAAATACAAATTTGCTGAAAAATGTACTCACCCTCAGGCTATCCAAGTTGTAGGTGAGTTTGTTTCTTCATCGGAACAGATGTAGAGCATTTTAGCATCACATTTGCTCACTAATGGATCCTCTGTGGTGAATGGGTGCCGTCAGAAAGTCCAAAGAGCTGATAAAAACATGACAGTAATTCACAAGTAATACAAACGACCCCAGACCATCAGTTAATGTCTTGTAAAGTGAAAAGCTGCATGTTCGTAACAAACCATTGCTTCTGGCTAAAATATAGTCCTCTATGCATAAATGTTGTTTTGTTTTGTTTTTTTCAGTGAAAATGTAGTCTTGTATGAATCAGGAGGGAATATGTTTTCAAAAATCTTCTAAAGAAATATGTTGGTGGATTTTGATGTGAGAGGATCTTTTTTACTAGAATAAGCATTATTATGGATTAGGAAAAGTTATTTAAAATTAAAATGCCTTAATGATGAATTTGTATGCTTTTTTAAATTTAATTCATACTGTATTATCTGCAACTGTACAGCAATATATATTTATTTATTTATATATATACAATACAATATATATATATATACAATACAATATATATATATATATATATATATATATATAATACAAGTAAGCACACTTTTTTCACAAGGACATACGTTTATATTCCCATTTACAGGTGCTGGTCATATAATTAGAATATCTTCAAAAAGTTTATTTATTTCACTAATTCCTTTCAAGAAGTGAAACTTGTATAATGTATACATTAATTCCACACAGACTGATATATTTCAAGTGTTTATTTCTTTTAATTTTGATGATTATAACTGACAACTAATGAAAACCCCAATTCAGTATTTTAGAAAATTAGAATATTGTGAAAAGGTTCAGTACTGAAGACCACTGGTGCCACACTCTAATCAGCTAATTAACTCAATACACCTGCAAAGGCCTTTAAATGGTCTCTCAGTCTAATTCTGTAGGCTACACAATCATGGGGAAGACTGCTGATTTGATAGTTGTCCAAAAGACGACCATTGACACCTTGCACAAGGATGGCAAGACACAAAGAAAAGGTCATTGCAAAAGAGGCTGGCTGTTCACAGAGCTCTGTGTCCAAGCACATTAATAGAGAGGCGAAGGGAAGGAAAAGATGTGGTAGAAAAAAGTGTACAAGCAATAGGGATAACCGCACCCTGGAGAGAATTGTGAAACAAAACCCATTCAAAAATGTGGGGGAGATTCACAAAGAGTGGACTGCAGCTGGAGTCGGTGCTTCAGGAACCACTACGCACAGACATATGCAAGACATGGGTTTCAGCTCTCTTGAACAACAGACAGCGTCAGAAGCGTCTCGCCTGGGCTAAAGACAAAAAGGACTGGACTGCTGCTGAGTGGTCCAAAGTTATGTTCTCTGATGAAAGTAAAATTTGCATTTTCTTTGGAAATCAGAGCCTGGAGGAAGTTTCTGGATGGAGAATTGTTATTTTTGATCCAATTACCTGAGCCATAAATGACAGCTTTATGGCTAGAAGCACAAGAACTCACCTCAAACAGTTATAGATGCTGTTCAGGCAAAGTGTAAATAACAGTAATATGCTATATGTATTAAATAGTTAAATTTAAACAGTTGCCATTTACAGTATACTGTTTAAAATGGTCTCTGAATAATACATGGGGCTGCAATATTATTACAAAAATCAGTATTGTAGATTATTGCTCTTTATATTGCAATAATGATTTTTAATATTGATATGGAATAGTATATAAAATGTATTTGTTTCGTTTTGGGCATGTTACATTTTGGCTTCATAGACAAACCTCTCAGTCCAGGATGTTAGTCTATACTAGCACTAGTTATGCAAAAACTCCCATTATATTGAGACTTAATTCATTTTCACATTTCATTTTAATGCTGAAGCCGTAATAAGTTTAACTGTACAGGGGCATTTTTTGCCCCTTTGTCTTGAATTAAAGGGGCATTTTTGTCAAATCTTCCGATAATTTCTGACCCTGATCTGTACTAAAAAAAGTACATTTAAAGAGGTAGTTAACCCAAAAAGAAAATTCTGCCATTAATTACTCACCCCCATGTCACTTAAAAACCCATAAGACCATAGTTGGTTTTCGGAACACAAATTAAGATATTTTTGATGAAATCCAGGAGCTTTCTGACCCTGCATTAACTGCAATGCAACTACCATGTTTAAAGCCCAGAAAAGTCAGTTAGGACATTGTTAAAATAGTCCATGAGACTATCAATCGTAATTTTATGAAGCTGTGAGAATACTGGTTGGCTCTTTGCACAAATTACATTATTACAACCATTTCAGTACTGGCATGGGGCAAGATGGTTATTATTTGGCAGAAATTATCTGGTCATGGTGACTGGGCTCTGTACCAAGTGTTGGAGACTATTTCAACACTGTTGTAGTCATTCTCTCCACATTAAAAATGATTGCTGTAAATACAGGTCTTGGGGGGTGGTCGTTTACTAGTATTGATCATTAGAAATCAAATGTGTGAGTTCATATCATATAAATCTAAGAAGCTAAGACACCCACAAGAAGCAGAAATTATTTTCAGGTCATCTACCCCAAATCAGTTTGCAAAATATTAAGTTGAAACATTTTGAAAGTACCATCAAAGTTATAACTTATTGAATAAACATTGCATAAATATTCCAGATAACGGATTGTGTTCCTTGGCGCATGAAAAACAAGGCACACACAAGAATATAATTAGATCATAACATATTCACTTTGATTCAAATTAAATATGTTTACATGGGGAACACACACTTGATTTCAATCCAAATTGGAAAATGATGCACTGTTTGGCTGCACACATAATTTCTCATGCCAGGAAAAATTTCCTTTGTGGGAGCTGTTTTCCCTGCTGAAATTACAGTACACACTCCTACTTGGTTCAGTTGTGAGAGAAAAAAAGAGATATGATATGATAGACCATCAGTGAAGTCTTTCTGATGCAGGGTTGAAGATAGCTTTTAAAATGAGGGGAAATGAACACAGAGAACCCCTGTTGAGTTCAGCGTGTGTAGCTGATGGCTTTGTTACGGCACAGATTTCTTTTCCTGGGGTGAAATTAAAGGTTGAGTCGGAGTGTCGTGGATCAGTGTTTATTGTGGCAGGCACAGAATTTTGCGTAAGGTTGGAAGCATATCCTGCCTTAAACACTGACAATTGTTTATTTGAAACATGCCACAAGTGTTTGCTTTGCAGAGCAAAAGAGCTAGTTCACAGAAAAATGAACATTTATACATATACATATATACAGTTGAGGCCAAAAGTTTACATACACCTTACCAAAATGGTAATTATTTTACCTAAATGCATGCTTTTTTTTAAATTACCGTTCAAAAGTTTACATACTTGATTATTAATACTGTGTTGTTACCAGAATGATCCCTTTGTTTGTCCTGAACAGTTAAACTGCCCACTTTTCTTCAGAAAAATCCTTTAGGTTCCTCAAATTCTCTTTTCAACAATGACTGCATGATTTTGGGATCCATCTTTTCACACTGAGGATAACTGAAACAGACTGAAATTTAATTCCCTATTCACTTTGGACCTTCCCTTCATCAAAGCTCTCGAAATTTCATACAGTATGTGCATCTTTATATTCAGCACTAAGCTAAATGCACACTTTTGAATTTAAATGCACAAATGAAATTTACAGAGTTATGGAACATATGAAACATGGCCTAAATAGACCATCAATCAATTTTGCAGTGCCTGATCAGCTTGCTTTAATATAGCTTTGGCTAATGATTTTAAGCCTTTGTATAACACTATTTTTAACTTTGAGACTTGGAAACTCCTCGCTTCGGCTCATGAGAACAATATGCCTTCATCTGCTGTGGCTGAATGCAAATACTGCCTATTCATAAACACTCTCATTGTTATACATTTTAGTGTGTGAATAATAAACGTGAACTGCTCTTGTCCACGTTTTAGCACGTTGCAGCTGTAAAATTATCTGTTTCTTTTCACTAGGCGATAAAGTTCTTGACAATGCCATCTGATCTTGTTACAGGTGTGGGAAGTTTTTGGCATCCAAAGTGTGCTCAATTTTCACTGGCCTGCTTCTGAGCGATGAATTTCCTGTCCCGTGTTGCACGATGTAGTGGTTCCACTGCATTCGTCAGCATCGGGTCTATTAAAGCAAGGCTCCTTCTTACTCAAGGGACACGCTTTGAGCCACATTTGATCACAGGAATACAACACTGAGGGTTGATACCATCTCAAGGTCCTTCGGTTTACTAGTTCCTCTACTTTTACAGTGATTTTTACTGCGTTAGTTCTACATTTTATTACATATATAATTTTTATAATAAATGCTAATATCATTAGAATTATGAGATTGACACAAAAGCGCAAACAACTAACCCCCCGTAAAATAGGGTTTGCACTTACATCACGATTTGGTCAGTTACATGGATGCGCGATACTCAGATGTAAACAACAGCATGGATTGCATGGTTAATGTACTACTGTATCCTGTACTATATGTTGTTCTGCAGCATTTATGCTGTCTAAATCACAGAAAAAACATGTGGAAGCTGCTAAATCATAAAGAGAAGAACTTCGTCAGCAGGAAAGGGTGCAATATTTTGACAAACTTAAGTTAATAGGTAGTAAAGACACAGCAGTATTAATGAAGATATAAGATATTAGCCTGATATTTCACCTACCTGACCGGAAATGAACGAACACGAATGTTCTCAAGGTTCTTGCCCTGGAAATCCTGGTTCAGTTTGGCCAACCACAAATGCCTTTTGTTCCTTAAAGGAGTAGCTCACTTTCAGAACAAAAATTTACAGATAATGTACTCACCCCCTTGTCATCCAAGATGTTCTAGTCTTTCTTTCTTCAGTTGTAAAGAAATTATGTTTTTTGAGGAAAACATTTCAGGATTTCTCTCCATATAATGGACTTCTATGGTGCCCCCGAGTTTGAACTTCCAAAATGCAGTTTAAATGCTGTTTCAAAGGGCTCTAAATGATCCAAACCGAGGAAGAATGGTCTTATCTAGCGAAACGATCGGTTATTTTCTAAAAACATTTATAATTTATATACTTTTTAATCTCTACAAAGAGTACACACAGAGCTAGACAAGACAAGCATTTGAGGTTAAAAAGTATATAAATTGTCTTTTTTTTTTTTTTTTTTTTTTTAGAAAATAACCGATCGTTTTGCTAGATAAGACCCTTCTTTCCTCGGCTGTGATCGTGAAACTACATTTTGGAAGTTCAAACTCGGGGGCACCAGAAGTCCATTATATGGAGAAAAATCCTGAAATGTTTTCCTAAAAAAAACATAATTTCCTTACGACTGAAGAAAAAAAGACACGAACATGTTGGATGACGAGGGGGTGAGTACATTATCTGTAAATTTTTGTTCTGAAAGTGAACTGCTCCTTTAAGACAGTTTTTTGCACTCTTCTCCTTGATTTGTTATAACTTTTGGCAGTCTAGTACTCCAAATGTTTTCCCGGTCCGATTAGTACAGCCCAAAACATGACAATAAATGACCATTTTCAGCAGCAATAATCAGCAAAATATGCAAGTTCCCTATGGTGTACACTACAGGCTGTGCTTACAGCTAGGGCTGTAGTCAAGACCACCTTTGTCGAGTCCAAGACAAGTCCAAGACCAGGACTAGTCGAGTCCAAGTCAAGACCGAGTCCAAAGAGGTTCGAGTCCAAGACAAGACCGAGTCCAAAAAAGTTCGAGTCCGAGTCAAGACCGAGTCCAGGACAGGAAAAAAAGCTGTATGCATGACATCATCACGACAATCATTTTGGGTTATTATTTGTTGATCTAAAAGCAAAAACAGTGTCACAACTAGACTTGTAGTCAAGACCGCCTAAACCGAGACCAAGACACTACCAAGACCAGAAGGGATTGAGACCAAGACAAGACCAAGACCAAGACCAAGACAGACCATGTCAAGACCAAGACCAAGTCGAGACCAAGACCGATACGAAGTCGAGACCGGAGGGAAAAAAAACAGACTAGTGTTGAAGCCAAGGTTAATTTAGTTTAGCTTTTTAAAATTTGTTTTATTTTGGTATAGTTTTCAAATTTTCAGTAAAATTTAGTTTAGTTTTTGTTAGTTTCATTTACATTTTTTTTTGTTTTAGTTTGGTTTCTATTTTGTGAACACATTTCTATTTAGTTTTTCTATAGTTTAGTTTAGTTTTAGTTTTTTTGAGATTAAATAGAGATCACAATTTCCTCGCAATTCTAAACTAAGCAAAATAATGTGAGACAAAATATTAATTGCTTCAGTCTATTTAAAAGTGTTTAATTCATTTTAATGAATTCTTAATAATTTAATACATAATATTTATATTTAAAATAGAATATGTTTAACACACCGATTTTTTTATATTACATTTATGAAAAAGTGGTTTGAATGAATAAATGACATGCTCACAAAAACCTCACTGGATGAATCTGCATTTTTGAATCAATCTCTATTCGTTGACAAATACATTTTTTAACAGTTGTTTCCATCTAGTGGCGAAACAATGCAATCGACACAAACATTATTTGAAGCGCCAATTACTTTCAAAAGATGACGTGCTCTGTTTTAATTTCTACCATAGACATCACATCAGTGTTTATATCCAAACTATGACCTTTAATCATAATATTGCTGTGATAATATGAATGACTGGGTAACAACACCCATAATTTTTAAGTATAGACATTCCCCTTGATATCATATAATCTATTAATCTAAAGAAAACAGAATGATGACATATGGTGATACCTCATAATAGCAGTGTTAGAACTGATATACAAACACCAACCCACTACTATTACCAATGCTCGGTACGGTACTAGTACTGAGCATTTAAGCAACTAAATTACAATATAGCTTCACTGCAGATGTACAGTAGTGTAGAAAAGAAGTGACCAGTAGGGGAGAGCGGGGCACAACCTAACACTTTTTGAATTTCGCGGATTATGTAAATCCACTTGGGGTTCAGAGTACAATTTTTATCCACATTATTTTCACATTTGTCTAGTACAAATATATCGCTTTGTTTAATATTTACAGTGTATACGTTTTTCGTTATTTACCTCAAAAGAAAGGAAGTGAAACGTGACAACATGCCCCATAGATGGGGTACATTGTAACATCTGAGGGGCACGTTGTAACACGACCATATGACAGCTTAAAATGTTATCTGATCAAATGAAAAAAATATACACAACAAACTAAAATACATGTGTTAACTTTTTCAAATGAAGTAATGACGTTTTTTAAAAAAATAAAAATGGTCTAATTTTGGAGTTTGACAATGAACATAGCGCGACGATGCTTTGAACGGTCCTGATCGCAACACACAGCGGTACAGTAGTTCAAAACAACGTGGACAAATAAATGAAACACATATAGACATTCAGAAAAACACTCCACTCCTCCACACAGCTCTCATAGAACACGACACACATAAACCAGCCAAAATGCTTTACATGTCTTGAAATAATAACATCTGAACATTAAACATTGATTGTCAGCCTTTATTCACCTGTTTCTTGTGGTTTTTTATCAAAATCCTTAGAAGTCAATAGTGTAAATTGCACCGCTTATGTCATGTTAGAGTGTGTGTGAATCAATGAAAATTAACGTTAGCAGGGCACGCAGATGCAGAGCTTGCCGTGCAAATATAATCTAGTGTGTGATTGGTTATTACTTTTTTGTTTTGTTTTTTTTGTTTTTGTGATTGGTTATTGGTAGTGATGGGTCGTTCGGGCAGATGACATGACGAAAAATAATATTTTAATTAAATTCGGGCGGGTGAAATGAAAAAATTAAAATTATAAACAGTTTAAAATGTGTGCTTACTGGGAACATAATAAAGACACCTGGACTCGGTCGAGACCAAAAGCCATATTTGGCAAGACCAGTGGCCGAGACCGAGACAAGTCCGAGTCTGAATACTAGCGAGTCCGAGACAAGTCCGAGACCATAAAAAAACGGTCTCGAGACCGGACTCGAGTCCAAGACCGGACTCGAGTACTACAGCCCTGCTTACAGCATCCCAGACAGATATTTTAAGGATTTATGGAAGATGAATCATTGTCTGGCCATCTGGGATTTAGGTATGGGGATAAAGGTTAGGATTTTTTTTTTTTTTTTTGGTAGTATTATGTCACATTGTGAGTGTATATACTGTAAGCACCGTCTGTTGCTTTCTTGTGGTTGTGGCATAGGGTAGAGCGTTTGGACCGTCAGCGGATTTGTCCACAGCAAACGCAAAAACGGGGCGTGGCGCGGCACAACTAATTATTTACAGGACACAACCAATCAGAACAGCTCTCGGTGTTTCCAACGCTTCTTTTACACTTGTAAGATATACTTTAGCTCAAAAGTGCGAAATTCCAGGAAGTATGCAAACCTTGTACCAGATTCATCATATAATATCCGATTCTATAAATCTCCCATAATCAGTCTCTTGTCAAAAAATCGCAGTCTTCCATGTTTGGTGAGTAATATTCATGAGGAGCAGTAAGGTTTCCAATAAGGTTTCAGTGTGGGCGGGGCTACCAGGCAATCGCAAAAATAAGAATATTTATATTTACTGGTTGATGTATTTGGTCAGTACAGTGAAATAAAATAAGCAATTCTGTCACATTCTCTTGGTTTACTTTAGAGACTGTATGCATCTATGTTCTCATCTTAAACTGATGTATTAATATTAACTTCGCTGATAATCAGCCATGCCTTTGATTCAAATAATAGTGGGCTGGCTTGCATGGATACAAATGAGCGGCTTAAACATGAGTGAATGGCTTCAAAAGCGAAGATGATGATTCATCTTTCCGCTGTTCTTCAGAATAACATCCCGCTTAAATTCCATATCCCCTCGTTAGATAAATCAATTGTATTTAAGTAATGTGATAATGGAGAACGGGCTGCGTTTACCCACACACTGTGAGTAGATTACAACAATGAATGGGATGAGGACATGTCTGCCTTTTGTGAGACTAAAATCACATTAGGAATGAAGGACATGACCTTCTCATAGCTCTCTCAATCTGGTCTAATGCACTAAATACCAGTAGATGTATAAAAGGGCCCACTTTGATTAAAATGCACTCAAATCAAAAGATTATCCTTAATGAAAAATATTTCTACTAATAACCTCACATTTCTGAATTTTGCACATTGATTGCATTCAATGGTGATGGTATTTTACTGTTTGAGGGTCATTTCGAAATTAAGCGGTGCATTCTTGGGTCTATCTATATGCTTTTCATTTGATTGTTTTTCAATGCCAACACTAAATGAAATATTATTGCAATTTAAAATATTTTCTTTCTGAATATATTAAAAAATGTAAATGTAACTCATACCAATGATGACAAAGCTGAATTTTCAGCATCATTACTTCAGTCTTTAGTGTCATGTGATCCTTCAGAAATTATTTTAATATGCTGATTTGATGCTCAAGACTCATTTCTTATTTCAGTGTTGAAGACAGTTGTTGCTGCTTAATATTTATATGGAACCTCAAAGGAATAGTTCACCCAAAAATGAAAATTTTGTCATCATGAACAAAGTTTGTTTTTGAATTTTGAAGAACCAGACAGTTGGTCCCCATTGACTTCCATTGTAGGGACGGAAATAATATGGAAGTCAATGGGGATCATCAACTGTTTGATTACTAGCATTCTTCAAAATATTTTCTTTTATGTTCAACAAAAGAAAGAAATTCATAAAGGTTTGGAACGACATGAGAGTGAGCAAATGATGAGAAAATAAATTGATTAGAAGTGACAGTATTTCAAATAAATTCTGTTCTTTTGAACTTTCTATTCTTCAAAGTATTCTGAAAAAAAATCTATCATGGTGTCCTTGAAGAATAAAACTGTTCTCTATTTATTTTGTATATGAGTTATGTTCCCTTGACAACACTTTGGTCATCAAGCAATAGCTTTAACACAATAGCATTGTCACATCCACTACAACTTTGCGGCAATGGAAAAAGTTAAAGAAATATGGCAAGTCACTGACAAATTTGACAATGCTAATGTCTGCGTTCAGATCACGTTTCTGTGAATCTTTCCTATATGACTCTAATAAGCACACAGCTCATGCCGCATCCCTCCCTCTCATTTAGGCAGTCTCATTTTTGCACAAGAAAGCGAATACAATGCTTTCCACTACTGTCAATAACCAGACCATTTGTTACCATTTTCAGGCTCATTGTTGCTTTTGCTGAGCAGTTGGGCACGGAAATGGATTCCTGGTCAAACCGCTGTTATTAATAGACTTGACTGAAATGAAAATGAGAGCCTGAACACTGCTTTCAGAAACTTCATAAGACCTCCCTATTCAATTGATAGGCACCTTTTCAGCTCTGTGATTAGCATTACCTACATTTGCATTGAGCCTAATCAGATATTCACAGAGCACATGCCAGTGTGCACAGAAATGTATTTTTTTTTTGCCTGTGTTTGTGTCCAAATTAACTATTAGATAAGATGAGACATTAGCTTTGATTACGTTTTTGACCAACAGGGCTTGAGAAAGTCCAAGTCAACCATGAAAAAAGGCTTCAAACTGATCAGAGACGTCACATCAAGGCTGATGTTCATCGATTTACCCACTTCTAAGGAAATTGATGGACTCTTTTAGAGCCAGGGTCCATTATGGCTCTTAGTAATGGAGAATTTTTTTAAAACAATTTTATTATTTTTAAGTTACGATCAGAGCAAATATGATTATCATATAAGCCCTTGATATTTGGAAAGCTGTAATGGTTTTGGCCTCCTGCATGTGCTTTCAGCATTCACCATTCGGATTCACCAAGGACCTCGTTGGTTTAAGAAGAAAGCAAAAAATATCACATCTTGTAATGCTTTAATGTCAAAACTCTATTTATAGGTGAAAATATTAACATTAACCCGTTGATACATGATGTCCACACAAAGGCTTTTGACCATTCAGTGTGATTTTCATTGAGCATTGCTGATCTGCTATACGCTCAAAAATATTTTTTTAAATAATGACTCTTATAAAGCTTTCACAAGGATATTTTAATTATAAGACTTAATGCAAACTTCAATGGTTACATGTTGTACCCACAAACAGTCTAAATAAGTGGTTCTAGGAATAGTAAGCAAACCAGAACACTTCAATAGTCAAGTAATTTTCTTTCCAAGAGTAGCCTAATTTTGCAGTGTGTAGAGCTGTGTGTTTGTAGGCTAAATACACACATCTGCTTCAAGAGCCTGTTCTCTTTCACTCAGTGTTTTGTACAGTATTGTATGTTCAATCTATGTGGAACGCCCATATCTTATAAATATCTAAACTGAATGAAACATTTCATTTCACCTGGCATAGAGCAGATTAACGTAGTAGGCTAGCAGAATGCTACGAAGTACGGGATGTAAACATCCAGTCAACGATGACAGTGAGAGTAAAGAAAATCAATTTTAAGTTTAATTTTCAGTAAAACGCACTAGTGAATTGGTATTAATAATATACGTATATATATTGTTGCTAAATCTTTCATTTAGCAGTTGCTTTGTATTTTGCCACTAGAGGGCACACTCTTTAGCTAATTGTCTGACTGTTTATATGATTCCCTTGCATGACTCTCTTGCATGGACCGTCTTAACTGCGACGTCTAAATTAGATTTTTGCTTTAAAGTGTTTTCTTTATTGAAATAGCCTATTTGTTGTAGATAACCCTAATATGAATAATTTCCTATTCATATTTTAAAATATGATTAGCAAAGCCTCCGCAAAAGGCAATGTGCTATTTTAAGCCTAGCCTAGCTATCATTGATTCAATCTGAAGTTTCTCCCTACATCATGACTCTAACATATCTCTATTTTTACCAGATTAAGAACCACAACAGTGTCTACACAACAGTTAAAATAAAACTTCCTGTTTTATCTCATGCAAGCACTGAGTCAAGTTAAATTCGAGTGAAATCAGGTTTATTTTTGTTCTGCTCATTGCAGACTAGTGTAAAAAAAAAAAGAATGAAACAGTCCCTCTGGAAGCACGGTGTGACATTTGTGTAACTGTTGCCATAAACAAATGTTTTGGGGGATGCATTTGCATGTTCTAAACCACAGAGGCAGGAGAGAGGAACAATTCCTCTATAAGTCAACAAATGAGCACAGAAATAAAGACTTGCCACAGTATATTCCAAAATCTGTCCGACAGCCCTGGTAAAAAAACAAAACAAAAAAAAAAACACCATATGCTGGGATGCTGATTAGGATGCTGGTTTATGCTGGTCTTTAGCTGGTCATGTGCTGGTCAAGCATCAAAACCTAACCAGCATATGCTGTTTTTTTAACAGGTAGCTAATATTTCCAACATCTTTCAGGTCTGATCTATTCCCTGATAGCATGTAAATCTCAGAGACATCTATTTGACATCTGCATTTACATCTGCAAGATGTAGTTTGCTCATCTGTAATATGTCTATTGGACGTTTCCTATCAGATGTCAAATAGACGTCTATATGTCTTTAAGATGTTTTTGAATTAGAATGTATGTAAAACTGACATCTTATAGACGTCTGCCAGATGTTTGTACATAGCAGATGCTTTCCAGATCAAGAGATCTTTAACAGACATCTTGCAGATGTACGTGTGCTATCTGGGTAGAAATCTAGCTCTACCTTTTGTGTTTGCTATTAGTGATTTAAGATGAACCACGATAGGAGTCAGTCAGTCAGTCAGAATTGTGTCAATGACTCATTAGGATAATTGTTTGACTAATTAAGATTTGCATTCGCAACCTTTTGGATTTTAGTGTTAGACAAGCAAATTAAGCTATTCATCCAGTATAAAACAATGACACATCGATGAATGATTAGACTAGATGATGATGAAATATGAGTATTTAATTTAGGGGTAGGAACTGACAAAAATGATGTCAAATGGATGGAAACAAATATGTGATGAGAAAATAAAGAATAAAAACATAATTTTAGTGGCCTCTGATAAAAAATATATATACCCCGATTCTTCTTAAATGTTGTTTCAATTCAGCACAGCCGTTTTACACACAAACCCAATTTGATATTCATTTCAGTTAAAGAGGCTTCACTTCATTCTTATTTATCATTATTAAACCTTTAAAAAATCACTAAGCTACATCTGTACTGATTAAAATTCAAGTATACTGTTCCCCAAGTCTAAAAACAACACAACTTTATTTTGTATTAAGAGTATCACACATATAACAACAACCCTGATACGGTTTAGAATATATATTTATTTATTTATTTATCCTATGGTGAGCTGCTAGTACTTTACCGTCAGAAAGTACTGCTGTTTGCTTTGTTGTTGCACACTTCAAACAAAAAACTGCAGCTGTGAGTTTATATAGCCAGTGATGAGCTCCATTAGCTCCGCCCACTCGCCCAGCGCTTTGACTGACATTTACAATGAAGCTGCAGGTGAAATTATCCAGCTTGGCTTGTGAGTTCTTGCGACATAGTTCAGTTGTTTGAAACCCCGGTGTCTTCAAGTAACTAGAATGGAACGTTCAAATTAGACCGGGAGAAGTAATCTTCAACAGGTAAATCACTTATCTGACTATTTAAAGACGAAGACGATGTATGTAACTAAGTGTTTAGCATGTAAACACTTCAGAGACGAACTTCTTGACGAAACTCGGCGTCCTATGAGCCGTCGTACGTAGGAAACTAAACCTTATCAGGGTTATTGTTATATGTATAATAGTCTCAAAACAAGTTAAAGTTGTTGTTTATAGAGCTGGGGAACAATATGTATACACTGCTTGACCTTTAATCAGTGTAGAAGTAGGTTAGTAAAGTTTCCAAAGCGTACTTGCGTGCATAAATGAAGTATGTTAAACTGATGCAAGCAACAGATGAATTACTCTGATTAGATTCTCTTTTTGGCAAAAGGACAAAAGCGATATTTTGACTGTCATTTTGCTCATAAAATCCGTTTATTAGTCACCCATCCTCGCTTACAGTTCTAATAACCAGCTAATAGGATGTAATGGGTTTAATCTTGCATTCAACATGGGCTATAAACTGAATGTCTCATGCTATAGCATTATGACTGATGGAAACTAACAAGTGTGCACGCTGTGCACACTCACCGAAAAGTCTGGCAGTGAACGGTTCTTGCTCTAGCATATTAATCTGACACCGTTAATCCAATGACAATGTGTGTTGTTGTGGTTTTTCAGGTGTTTATTTAGTACTCATACATGTCAACCACTATCTGTTTCTCTCCTCTACATGCATTTTTGCTTTCTGTCATCAGATTTTGTTTTTTGCATTATTTAACACAAACTTCATTTTCGCAATTACTAATGCAATGAATGTAAATGTAGTTGTAGCAATTGCTGTTGTCCTAATGAGGCCCACCCTGTCTGTCCCCTTCCGTCCTGCTTGTGTAGATTGTCATGTGACTGTTAAATGGGATAGACAAGGTTTCACTATGTTCAACAGCTATTCAGTTCTCGTATTTGCCTAACAAATTGAACCACATGTCATGGCATGCTTACTCTGATAATAACTAGAAATTTAGGAGAGTCATCCTTAAACTTGGAAAGCTTCTCCTTTTAAGACAGCTTGCTCTACAGGAATTGTAGTCATTGTGGGATGCCCAAGTAGGCTTGGTTTGTTTGCCTTGGGCCTTGCACGTTCCATGGCATCAATGGTAAACGTCTCATCCACTCCCAGTTGATTAAGCAGTGACTAAAGAATAAACTCGTGGAATTTGGATTGTTGCAAATCAGCAAACGTAATGCCTTATTAATGTAGTCACTATTTTGGATTTGACACATTTGTGAGTGAATGCGTTTGTAAATGAGTTTTGAATGCAGAAATTATGTGAGAGTGATAAATAATTCAGAGTGATTTATAATTCATGCCATATTTATTTCATAACATGTTTTAATTATAGACATGATGTCGTTATCATGATAGGATATACTTGGGCTGATTATTCACACAATTAAATTGTGTGATAATTGGTTTGGGACAAGGAAAATCTTAAAGAAAAAGCCTGCACATATCATTGGTTAAAATAAATAAGTATTTCAATTAACATCAGCAGTGTATTTCGTAATAGATGTGGTTATTTTGCTTCTTAATTTTTAAATAAAATGCGTCTGAAGTTCATAACAAATCAAAGATTGTCAAGTTTAAAACAAAACCAGACAATTTATTATAAAATTTGTATATGACATGGTCAGAATTTATAAGGCTCACAGAGAAAATCACTGAAAGTGATATTCAAAATATGGATGTAAAAATGCTTTTATCTTTTATATATATATCAAATACATCAGATCAGAGATTAGTGTTGTTGAATGCATATAGCTAACATAAAGAAACACTCCAAAACTTGAAACAACAAATATTAAATGTTTTCTAGCAGTGTGTCTAAAGTATATTTAGCATTTTTACATGCATTATTTACATCAACATGTATATATGTTGTTAGATTTTTTGGGAACATCCATAATTGTTTAAATTGAGAATTCGTTTTAAGTAATATGCTCTTCATTCTAAAATCCATTCTAGAGGCCAAATATTGATTTGTAATTAAAGAGTTAATTTCTGGTACGGCAGTATCTCACTGTAGAAATAAAGAAATGGCCACACTGGAGAAGTGTTGTTGGAGAAGTTATTCTAGAGCAAGTTCAACACTGGGCATTGAAAAAAAACAATTTTGAACCACACACACACATACACGTGATTTATTTATTCATTGTTTGTTGTCTTCATTCATTAGACTTTTATTTATTCATTCATTATTCATTCATTTATCAAGTGTTTGATAAATGCCAGTTCTTTAAAGAACCTTTTCATTCATCACAGTCTGACAATAACTTTATCATTAGAGACAGGCTTCAAATATATTTTAAAGTTCCTTTTGTAAACATTGGATATTTATG
>NC_133361.1:31552244-31590262 GCF_049309525.1 Garra rufa | reverse complement strand
GAGCTGCGCACATTCACACTGATAATGAACATTGATTTGCGCAGCTCGTCAGTGAACAACGGCTGTGTGTAGTATATACGGCTCAACGTGAAATCACGCACCTGATGGCATTTACTGCTGATTACAGAATCGGCTTTACTGACAAAACGCGCAAGTGATCGGCCGATACGGATCGGTGCATCCCTACTGTATAACCTAAATAAACGAAAATAAATGTAATCACTTTGCTATTAAAAACAGCAGCTGTGTAATGGGGAAGAGAACGAGAAAAAAACTCTGGGGCCAGTAATTCTGATGAGCTGTTGGAGAAGGTCCGGGCTAGGTTTTAGGAATTTTTGCAACGGAATGTTTGTTTAATAGCCTATTTAACATTCTTATTTAGGCTAGTTTCATATTTAAATGTATTATTTATTTGATTTATTTTAGCGTTTTGTAGGCTGCTTGTTCACTGACGGAAGTGCTCAAATAAACACGCACGTTTGTTAATAATGTTTGAGCCTCATTTATTTTGGGTTTCAAAATAATATACATATGTATTTTCTATAGGCTTATATACACAAACGTTATATATAATGTATATATATTTATTTATATATAATTTAGATATAAATAATTTTTATATATAAACACCGTGCCATTTTTTTCGTTCTTCTTTTATTTAAATAGCCTACTGTGCTGCTAATTTCTGATTTGGGAGTGATTTGTTTGTTAAAAAATGTTAGGCTACCTTATTAAAAGTATTGCTCTTAACAGACCTGTGTGTTTTGTATCACTAGCGCAGTGTCCGTTCTCCAGCATATAAGCTCTGCCTGCGTGAGGCGCACCACATCCAACTTGAAAAGTTCTATAACAATTTATTAGGGCTGCAACAACTAATCGATAAAATCGATTATTATCGATAATGAAATTCGTCGACAACGATTCTCATTATCGATTAGTCGGGTCCGCCCACAGTGCACGTGCACTTCAGATGATCACGTCAAATTACAGCACTGAATGACGCATGTCTATAGACATAATGCATCTAAAAAGAGTGGAGGAAACAGACTGAGATGCTGCAGGAGAGATACGTGATCTGAGCTGCCCAAAACATCAGAATTCTTTATTTTAAACTATCTCTATTTTGAAGCTGATAATGGCTTGCCCTGTGAGGCGCTTTGACAGATCCGTTCGCATGCTCGTATGAAAACTTTTAGTTTACGGTCATATCCTTATCTGTAAATGTCACACATTCACACAAGCATTTCCATTTATGCATAAAAGTCCATCCTGGCAGTCGTTAAGTTTAAATCTTTACTGAATGAGAGTCAGACAGCCAGACAGGGAGACACTTAATACTGAGTCAGTGCAAAAACATTCATGTCAGCCGTTGAATGTTAAATTTAGATTTAAATACAATATGTAGTGCACGTATTTATGAAGGGTACTAGGAACTATAGGCCAGGGCTGTGACGGTGGCAGATTTTTACCAACTATGGCGGTGCGGTGTTTATATATAAAGAAATGAGCCTCAAACATTAGGCTATTAACAAACGAGTGTGTTTAGCAACTCTGTCGTTGAAGAAGCAACCTACAAAACGCTAAAATAAATCAACGAAATAAAACATTTAAATAAGAAAGTAGCCTAAATAAGAGTTAAATAGGCTATTAAACAAACATTCGTTGCAAAAAACAACCTCGACAGCTAATCAGAATTACTGACCCGATTCCGACTGGAACCTCTCTTTCTCTTCCCCATTGCGCAGCTGCTGTTTTTAATAACAAGGTAATTACATTTATTTTTGTTTCTTTAGTTTATAAAGTTAATTTAGAAATATATTTGGAACACTTTTTATTTGTGAAATTCAAGTTTTTGTTTTTTAAAGACACGAAGCGCCCAGCGGCCGACATATGAATTTAGCCTTCTCCAATCATCACGATTTAAATTAAAATCCTTAGATATATATATAAAAAAACTGAAAGCATATCACAATATTAGTTTAATCGTTTAACTTAGATAAATGTGTAGGCCCTATATAGGCGCATATCTAATCGTTTGTGCGCAGAGTGAAAGCTTTACAGGACATGAAGGTGCAAGCGCCATGTGAAACTTCATTTTTGCTCTTAAATGTAAGAGTAATACATTTACTTTAAATTATTACTGCACTACTGTAAAACGAAATAATTCAAATCGAAAACAAAACTATTTTATTAGATATAGGCCTAATCCATAAAGATGCATTTAGGCTTTAAAAGCGCGTCCAGTGAGCAGATCTTTGCGACACTGACTCAGAAAATACTAGTTTATTAATAAATAATTTGAATATCTCCTTAATTTCCCCCCGCCACATTCATGGTAATTACTTTAGCTGGGGCTTTGCGGCCAGTTTAATCTTACTGCGTGCATCTGAACGTAGAACTCTGCTGAAGGCACTTGCGCTCGCTGCTGATGCTGCTGTAGGCGGGACACTAAACACCGACACGGCAGAATAAATAGCAGAAACACTGTATTTTATGCTTGTTAGTGTGTTTTTCTTCAGATATTTGTCTTTTCTCTTTATTACGAAAGGTGAATTGTTGTAAATTGTTAAGCACTGTGTTTTCATAGCATTCAGAATGTGGAATAGTGTGATTTTAAAAATAAATAAATAATTGACATTTTTAAGCCAACTAATCGATTAATCGAAAAATTAGTCGGCGAACTAATCGATTATCAAAATAATCGTTAGTTGCAGCCCTACAATTGATTAATTCTGAACGTGTTATGTTCATATTGCACCAAAATGCAACACTGCACTCCTTTGGGTCCACAGCAAAAATCGTTTGGATGAACTGTTTACGACATAATAAAAATGCAAACAGAAAGACATACTGAGATTCCTGCCTTTATTAGAGAGAAGAATATGCCCCTCCAACTGAAGCTTCGAATATTCGGTGTTGATTACTACCGAAGCTTCGCAGCTCAAAAAATGGTATTTGGACCAGCCCTATAAATAACAGCTCAATACTCCTGCGCTCTGTGAGCACCGTCTTCACATCGCATCTCTGAGACGCAAAATGAGTTCTCTTTCGCTGCTGATTGCATTTCAGTGGCTTTAAATCACTTTTTTTAACCCACAATTCTTAAAAACACATGCAAACGATACATTTTCATGACCATGGTGCACAGCAATGTCACATGAGCCTGTAGAGACAATAGTCTTAAATCTCCACCAGCTGACAAATTTCTACCAATTAATCGTGTCTAGCGGTATATCGCCCATCCTTGCCTCCAAAATGTCTAAAATGGTACATATTAGAAATAAATCAATGTTTTACAATATAAAGTCTAATAATCTGTGGCATAATGATAACTGTTTTTTTTTAATGCACCGCTGACAAAAATGTAAAACATTATTACACCATATGCATTTTAAAATGTGGGGCTTAAAACTGACAAGGCAAAGCTTCTGTTGTCTTTAGGAGATCTGTTTTTCCTGGTTGAACAAGGAGTGTTTCACTACAAAGGTGTTCAAACTGTTTACAAATCTTAAAATGTCTTAGTCATTTTGTGTACAAAATATGAACCTTTAACACAAATGTGTCCTGTACGGACTTTTATGATAAATGTGTAATATCATAAAACAAGTTGTCCAAACTTAAATGTTCATAAACTTTGCAAACAGACATAAACGTCCTGAACAATATGAGGATCTTAGCTCAGAAACCTAAATAGAAATGTGCGAGCACAGATTTTTATAGTCCACGAATACACATGAAAAGCATGCCATGTCAACCACACGCTCCACCTGACTAGAGGAGAGTAGAAAGCTCCTGTTCCTGCTTTGTGAATGTCATCAGATTGGCTCTTAGGATCATGTGCAGGGCATCGTCCCTCACAAAGGTTGAATTGTTAGTGTTTGCAGGGTCTTGTATCCGATTCCAAGCAGATGCATTACAGCTGGAATGTGCAGACTCATTTTTCAGCCCAAAACAATGGATTTCTTATGGTTCACTTGAAACAAATGCATATTTCTGTCATTGATCTGTCATCGCATTTTTGGGAAATCTCTGTTGCATCTGTACATTCTGTCATCGAGTTTATTTAAAATGTGGTTTGTGATCTAAGGCTGGTGTCAATGGCACACCGTAAGTAGAATTCAGGAAGCATGCTTTATTTATTTGCTTATGTGTTTATTAATTAAACAAAATCGGTTTTTGACAATGAAAGGAGTTGGAATGTCACTGTCTTATACAGTCAAACCAAAATGTATTCAGACACCTTCAAAATTTCTGACATTATCATAGTTTAGAAAATGGTAATAAAATATGACAAGAACTCAAGAGTTAAACTGTGTTAGAGCAAATTCATCTTGATAATCACAAATAAATTACAGTCAAGCCAAAATTTATTTAGATTACATTTAACATTTCTCACATTATCAGTTTATTTGCTATAGTTTAGAAAATGGTAATAAAATATGACAAGGATTCAAGAATCAAACTGTCAGAACAAATTCATCTTGATTAAAATTTTTTGTTCCCAGATTTTTATCAGTTTTACTGCTAGTCCACTGTATGAAGAGTTTTGGGTATAATATGTCACAGTTTACTTTATTTGGCTATTCTCACTTACATAAATTAACTATAGAGTCCTGCACTCACTAGTGAAAAAATATCAAAAATTTTATCTGGTGTCTGAATAATTTTTGGTTTGACTGTATGTGTTGATGTCCCCCTAATTGCAGATTGGGGAGCATTTGAGAAACTTTTTTTTTTTTTTTTGTGATGCAGTTCACAGAAGGAAGTGATGTAAATCACATTTTAGAATAATAGTATGGAAATTCACTTTGTATGGGAATTAAAAGAGTGTAGATAAACACTACTGTTCAAAAATTTGGAGTTGGTAAAATTTTATAGTGTTTTTAAAAGAAGTCTCATATCCTCTCCAAGACTGCATTCATTTGATGAAAAAAAAAATCCAGTTGCTGTTCAGTTGTGTTGCTAAATATTTTTATTGAAACCGTAATACATTTCCTTTTCAGGATTCTTTGAAAGAATACGCTAAAAAAAAATGCTGGGTTAAAAAACAACCCCGCACTGGGTGAAATATGAACAAACCCAGCGATTGGGTTGTTTTGACCCAGCGGTTGAGTTAAATGTTTAACTCAGCCTTCTGGGTAGTTTTATTTAACTCAACTATTGTTTAAAAATGAGCCCAAAATAGGTTTGAAATTTTATTAATTTGTTTAGTAAATAAACATTTATTAATAAGTTAAATAAATAATAATTAATATATATTTTTAAATTGCTTATTAATAAATGTTTACATTTTGATTATTGCTGATTCCTCTAGTAATTACGTGTCTGGTTTTTAATTTACAACCTACTTTGGGTTTCATTTTAAGCCAGCCATGTAGTCATTTTTAATCAATAGTTGAGTAAATAAAACTACCCAGAAGGCTGAGTTAAAAATTTAACCCAACCAATTGGTCAAAACAACTCATTCGCTGGCTTTGTCCATATTTCACCCAGCACTAGGATGTTTTGAAACCAAGCATTTTTTAGACTGTAAAAAAAAATAAAAAAAATCATGTTTAACCTTATTAAATGCTTTAACTGTTACTTTTTATCATTTGAATGCCTCCTTCCTGTATAAAAGTATTAGTCTTTTAAAACTTAACTTCCTGAGCTTTTAAATAATAGCTTAAAATTAATGAGTAGCCACATTTTATATTTGACTATAAGATTAATGTCAAATGTTGTTTTTAAGATTATGAAAAACAAATGGTTCAGGCAGTGATCTAGGTGATCTAACTAAACCAAAATTGTGATTCTTTGTCATCTTTGTTCACTCAAAATGACAATGTTGTTTTAAATGTCTATAACGTTCCTATGTAAAACTCAAAGTACCACACAGTTATCTGAAGTTTCAAGACATTTCCTCCTCTATGGTTCGCAGATGCCAGCCTTGCTCGTATACGTATAGTTCAAATATGGTACGTCACGCCAATGATGTCAAACTTTGAACTGAGTGAGATTTAAGAACTTCAGATAAGAAAATTTCCTGAATGAAATTTTGGCCTGTTTCTCATGGGAAGCAATGTCATGACTTTATCAGGCTAGGAATTTTGCCTATGAGTTCCATAGACCATTTTTATGGTGCATTGCTTGTCTTGTCACTTTAGGAGCTTCACAGTACCTGTCCCTTTTCTCACAGGGCAATTTGAAGTCCTTTGGCATTCCAACAGAGTCATGAATGTTTGAAACATGAGGGTGTTTTAAATGATTTTCATTTTTGTGTGTTCCTTGAAGGAAGTAACGTTCTATTATATTTATGCAATAAGACATGACATGTATCAGTTTTCATCTTACTAATCTGCTATATTTAGTGTTAGTTAGGTCAGAATACCCTTGACCCTAATGTTTAGATAGTAAAATTTCAGTCATTGTAAGCAAGGCCACACAGAAGTGCTGGTAGCGTGTTACTTTCACACAAAACAGCTTGGTGCAGTTCCTCTGAACTGGTAGCTTGGAGGAGCAGGGCTGCAGCCCATTGGCTGATGAGGTGCTTTTGGTTTGTGGTTTTTTCTAAAATCGGATGGAGCCACAGGAGCACGTGGTAAGGGCTTCCGCTAGCTCGGTTTTTGCGCAGCTCTTCAACATGACTGAAAATCAATCAAGCAGGGTCCCACAGGGATAGTCAGTGCGTGGTGCAGAGCTAAACAACCTGTAGATGTAACATACAATTTCACTCTTCACTCTTCTTCGATGCTCAGTGAACTTGAAAAAATTTAAATATTCTTCTGTTAAACAAGCACAAAATTGTAGGTCCTTGACTTTCTGCAACCAGGTGGCAAAAATATGACTTTTCTGACTCAATCTTATTTAATATATATTCAAATTATATATATGCTTTTTTAAAGAATTATTTTTTTTTTTCAGCAAAGATGCATTAAATGAATCAAAAGATTTCTAACCAAAATGTATCATTTTAAAATAGTTTCGTAACTTCTGTCTGTTCTTTAAAGATCTTGAAAACATGTATTACAGCTTCCACAAAAATATTAAAGGTGCAATAGAATGGAAAAGTGTATTTAGCTTGGCATAGTTGAATAATAACAGTTCTATACATGGACATTACATACCGTGAGTCTTAAACACCATTGTTTCCTCCGAAGTTCTGTGGATAACCTATTGTGAAAAAACAAAACGAGGACAATAGCGACAATGGCGGATCACGGAAATAAATGTAACGTTCCAGGTTGTGCAGGAGATGTTACATGCATCGATGGATTGGTGTCTATACTCAGAAAGGTACAGAAAACAAATAACGTGTTCGAATAAAATAAGACGAGCCACTAAAGGGACATGATTAACTTCTTGTTAGCGGTAGCCTGTTGCGTTGCAGTAAATAAAATTTCACTTACCACATAAACAGAGTAAGGAGAGATGACTGTGTGGACGATGACAAATGATTTGCAGATCCTGATCACCGCTGACAGCATCTGAACTTGTCAAATGTGCTAAGTACTGCCGCTGTAGTATAGCGTTTCATAGAGCAAGTACGATTGCCGATCTCAAAAGTGAAAGTAAAACGTTATCGTACATTCAACACAGCAGTTTCAATGCCCCACATAATAATAGTGGCTCAAGCTCCGTAATTAAATATTTATTTTCATGTGTGAACTACTGAAATGAGCCACTCTGTAAAACAGCCAATCAGAACAGAACTCATCATTATTATTCCCTGAACCTTCCAAATAAGGCAATAACAGACCATTTCATTTTAGGGACAAATCCTAGGGTTGTAAATGGATTTGTAAAACCGTTTCTGGAGAATTTGTGTCCTTACCTACCTAAGCAATATACCTTCTATGTAGATACCAGAGAACAATTTAAAATATTGTATCAATGCATTCTATGGCACCTTTAAGGAGCAAAGAGTAGCAAATCTGCATATTAGAATGTTTTCTTATCATGTGACCCTGAAGTAATTCAGCTTTTTCGTCACAGGAATTTAAATTTTAAAAATGCATTCAAATGAAAGTTTGAGTTCAAATGAAGTTTTTGATCAAATAAATGCAGCTTTAGTGAGTATTAAAAAATCGAAACAAAATCATATGTGACCCTGGACCACAAAACCATTCATAAGGGTAATATTTTTCGAAATGGAGATTTATACATCACCTGAAAGCTGAAATAAATGTAAATATAAACTTTCTATTGATGTGAGATTTGTTAGGATAGAACAATATTTGGCCGAAATACCACAATTTGAAAATCTGTAATCTGAGGGTGCGAAAAAAATAAAAAATCTAAATATTGAGAAAAACGCTTTTAAAGTTGTCCAAATGAAATTCTTAGCAATGCATATTACTAATCAAAAATTAAGTTTTGATATGTTTATGGTAGGAAGTGTACAGTCGTGGCCAAAAGTTTTGAGAATGACACAAAAATTAGTTTTCACAAAGTTTGCTGCTCAACTGCTTTTAGATCTTTGTTTCAGTTGTTTCTGTGATGTACTGAAATATAATTACAAGCACTTCATACGTTTCAAAGGCTTTTATCGACAATTACATGACATTTATGCAAAGAGTCAGTATTTGCAGTGTTGGCCCTTCTTTTTCAGGACCTCTGCAATTCGACTGGGCATGCTCTCAATCAACTTCTGGGCCAAATCCTGACTGATAGCAACCCATTCTTTCATAATCACTTCTTGGAGTTTGTCAGAATTAGTGGGTTTTTGTTTGTCCACCCGCCTCTTGAGGATTGACCACAAGTTCTCAATGGGATTAAGATCTGGGGAGTTTCCAGGCCATGGACCCAAAATATCAACGTTTTGGTCCCCGAGCCACTTAGTTATCACTTTTGCCTTATGGCACGGTGCTCCATCGTGCTGGAAAATGCATTGTTCTTCACCAAACTATTGTTGGAAGAAGTTGCTGCTAAACTCTGCTCCTTTTTACCATCATAACTTTGTCCCCTGCTTCTGCTCTTCACTTTTAATACTTTTTCCTCAGTCAACATTTTGGGTGTAATCATCAGGATAGAATAACATTTTGGCGTACTTCTTGGCTGACAGAAGACTGTTAATAGTGTTTTGGGTATTTTGGGTACCAGACAAGACCTCCTGTTTACAGGGTTTGGGTATTAGACTACTCTGCTGACGAGTGGTTCTGTTACTGGATAAACTGATATTTTCTGATAGGATCTGGCGTCCGGGGCTGGATCTTATTTATCTTGACGTGGGGACTCGATCTAACAGAGGGTGTTTTGGGACCATTCTTTATTCATGGCTGTGTTTTTGGGCAAAATTGTGAGTGAGTCCACTCCCTTGGATGAGAAGCAACCCCACACATGAATGGTCTCAGGATGCTTTACTGTTGGCATGACACAGGACTGATGGTAGCGCTCACCTTTTCTTCTCCGGACAAGCCTTTTTCCAGATGCCCCAAACAATCGGAAAGAGGCTTCATCGGAGAATATGACTTTGCCCCAGTCCTCAGCAGTCCATTCGCCATACTTTTTGCAGAAGATCAATCTGTCACCTGATGTTTTTTTGGAGAGAAGTGGCTTCTTTGCTGCCTTTCTTGACACCAGGCCATCTTCCAAAAGTCTTGTCCTCACTGTGCGTGCAGATGCGCTCACACCTGCCTGCTGCCATTCTTGAGCAAGCTCTGCACTGGTGGCACTCCGATCCCGCAGCTGAATCCTCTTTAGGAGACCATCCTGGCGCTTGCTGGACTTTCTTGGATGCCCTGAAGCCTTCTTAATTCAGTGGAAAGTTTTTTTCGGGATTAAGTTAATTTTCATGGCAAAGAAGGACTATGCAATTCATCTGATTCACTCTTCATAACATTCTGGAGTATATGCAAATTGCTATAAAAACTTAAGCAGCAACTTTTCCAATTTCCAATATTTATGTAATTCTCAACTTTTGGCCACGACTGAACAAAGTATTTTCATGGAACATGATCTTTACTTAATATCCTAATGATTATTGGCATAAAAGAAAAATAAAAGACCCATATAATGTATTATTGACTGGTTTTGTGGTCCAGGGTCACATTGTGGTTAAATTTCTCTTCAAATCTGAATTTTATTCTGTGTGGCTCAGTGTCAGTGGTCAGATCAGATTCCAGGTATTTCACTGTTAAGAACATGAAAAAAATTTAATATTAATAACAATAATTTCTAGTTATCCATCTCTCTTTCCACACTGACAGTGGGTTTGATGTCATATGAGAAAGTCTACTGGCACTTAGACATCACTGAAGATACATTATATGTATATTGACTTACTCGGGTGGAAGTGGAAGTGGAAGTTGATCTCCTGATAATTTAAATTTAAATATACTTCAAAAATGAGTATCACTTCTGCTGTTCAACTTTGAATGTGTTCCCAACATTTCTCCTTTTATGAGGCCGAGTTAAACACCTGCTAATGAAATGAGGAAGTGAAGAGCGCTCTCTTACTCACTAACTCCAAAATAAGTCAAGAGGAAATCTGGTCAAGGTATAAGACAGGGGTGGGGGTGGACTGCGTGTTTGTGTGTCTGTCAGGGTGAACCGCTCTACGTGATGCTTAATTTTTTTGACTCGGCTGAGTCACGCCCTGACACGAACATATAAAGACAGTATATCGCTGTTAATCATTGTGCTAAAATGTGAGGGGAGAAACCCGTAGTTTCCCAAACAAGAGTGATGTTGATCTCGTAAAGGGGGGCGTTTTCGTTGTGGGAGAATGCACACCCCCTCATTTGCTTTCAAAACTTTACTCTCACATTAGCTCCCACGCATTTCTCTGACTTCCAAAAATGAGCTGTTTTTGCTTTTTTTGAACAACAATGGATGCTGAAGCTAATTTTAGATGTATGACAGCATGACATGTCTTCATCCCACCCACATCAGATTGACTGCATACTGTACTTAGAAATGGCAAACGCTGGCTAAAATCTGCTGTTCTTCCTTCCTTTTAACCAGAAACCCACTGATGTCTGATCAAATTTCTCCTGTCTGGTAAAGATGGGGAAGTAAGGCAATTACGATTGGTTTGTGCTCACATACACAGCTGTTCCAGAGCCTGGGGGGCAGAAGCAAAAGGGCAGATATAAGAATGGAGTTTGGGATGATAGATACACAGAAATATGCAAAAGCGTGTGTGGGCATATCAGTAGTAATGGTTTGATTTCGTTTGCAAAGGTCCGTGGAGCGTTGGAGAACAATGCTGGTATTATGCAGCCGAAAGGGGCCGACTGCGCCTCCAACGGGTCTGTTGGCCGCAAAATGTATGCAAAGAAATTTGTCATGCAGAGCCTTGTGTTAATACATTGCTGCACATTAATTTACATTTACTGTATGTCTCACAGAAAATCTGGGAAATATGAGAGGTCATGAGCGAGCGGGAACTATTCTCTTATTTTTGTCAGGAATAAATTGGCTCAAAGGCCAGTTTAAAAAGACACAAAGACACATTGTGTTGTTCTTCAAAGTAGGTGAGACATCAAAGTGTTCTCCCCAGAGAAAGTCTCATCATTTATTGGTTTCACTGTGATTTAGTTTCTTCCAAAGAATGGAACTGTGACATAGTGACTGTGTGAGAAGTTTTAAGGATTTTCCGCCTTTTCGCCATCAGATAATGAACTGTGTGCACTTGTGTGCACTTGTAAAAAATCTTTAAAAAATGTAAAAACTTTTTTAAAAGAACTTTTGTTCAGAAGAGATGCATTAAATTGATCAAAACAACAGTTTTCTGTTTGAAATAAATGCTCTTCTTTTGAACTTTCTATTACCCGAAGAGTCCTTAAATCAACGTAAATGTAAGCAGCACAGCTGTTTTTAACATTAATGATAATAATAAATATTTCTTGAGCATCAAATCAGCATATTAGAATGATGTCTAAAGCATCGTTTGACACTGAATACATTACATTTTAAAATATCTTAAAAAAAATAATGTGTTAAGAGTTTGTCACACCACAGAAAAATGTGTTATTAACCACCCAGCCTAATTTGAATGATAAAAAACAAACAAAAAAATGAATTCAAATCTTGAAAACATAAGCAGTATTCTCTGCTTTTTTAGTTCACTTTCAGAACAAAAATGTACAGATACAAATGTACTCACCCCTTGTCATTCAAGATGTTCATGTCTTTCTTTCTTCAGTCGTAAAGAAATGGTGTTTTGTGAGGAAAACATTTTAGGATTTCTCTCCATATAATGGACTTCTATGGTGCCCCCGAGTTTGAACTTCTAAAACGCAGTTTAAATGCAGCTTCAAAGGGCTCTATATGATCCCAGCCGAGGAAGAAGGGTCTTATCTAGCGAAACGATCGGTTATTTTATAAAAGCATTTACAACTTATATACTTTTTAATCTCAAACGCTTGTCTTGCTGAGCTAGACAAGATGAGCATTTGAGGTTAGAAAGTATATAAATTGTAATTTTTTTTGGAAAATGACCCATGGTTTTGCTAGATAAGACCCTTCTTTTCTCAGCTGTGATCGTTTAGAGCCCTTTGAAGCTGCATTTTGGAAGTTCAAACCCGGGGGCACCATAGCAGTCCATTATATGGAGAGAAATCCTAAAATGTTTAACTCAAAAAAACAATTTCCTTATGACTGAAGAAAGAAGGACATGAACATCTTGGATGACAAGGGTTAAGTACATTATCTGTTAATGTTTTGTTTTGAAAGTGAACCACTCCTTTCAATGCTAGGGGCGTGTACGCTGTCAACGCTGAAACCACGCCCACTAACGGGAAATCCGCCACCTCTTAACTGTCAAATACAAATAAATTAAAATAAGGAGACTGAGCTCTTTTGTAAATTATTTCAACCAGGTAATATTCATTTGTGGATTAAGGCATAGCTAGCCAGCAATCTGTAGGGTAACAGTAATGACAGTAACTCGTGATTGACCGAGCGAACCACTGATGCTAATGCGCTATATAGGATGCGTTCAACCGATCGCTGTAAATACAAAAAACCCTGATTGATCTGTGCATCAGCGATTGAAGTCGAACATCCCTAATATAGTGTTAGTGGAGGGCCCAAGCTCAGTGGTTCCAGTGCGTCATCAAGACATGATTTCTGGCCCGCCCAAAAAATCTGGAACACCGAAATGGTAGAGAAACTGTTTATTCATGTTTCAGAACATGTTACAGCAATACATTTCTAATTTTTATAATGGGTTTAGAAACAATTTCCTGAATTTCTTTTACAAAGATTTTAAATTGTAATGTTTCAAAAAGTCATATTTTTTACTGTAGTTTTGATCAAATTAATGCAACCTTGGTGCAATCTTACTGACCCAAAATAATCGGAATGTATATGGAGTATTGATTGTTAAATATTTACTAACAACATGTCAACCAGCTTTGAGCTCCAGACTAGATTCAGCAATACTGAAATGAGTGAATTTATTTACTACTGTATTTTGGTGAATGCTACAGTAGGTGGTTGCTGCGTTACTCTTCATGTTGCAATCAAGTGTCAATCTGTCCAGGAGCTGTTGATACAAGCTACGTTCCTCTGTTGTTTCCTCTGTGTGTGCTTTTTTTTTTGTAATGGTCAATGAAGTTCACACGGAAATGAAAATTCTATAAAAATTGACACACCCTCATATCACTCCAAACCTGTATGACTTACCTCTGAATCAAGAAAAAAAGAAGATATTTTGAAGAAATATCACCAAACCATTTTGGTGACTATTGACCTACATTGTACGGAGGAGGTAAAACCACACAGACAGACATTTGTTCATAAATTCTTGTGAACTATCCCTTTACATAAATACATAAAGATCAACATTCTGAAAGATATTAATTACACTAAATAAACCCATGAATATATAAATCTAGTATGAAATTAGCAGTGAACATTCATAAGCGCTTGCAGTTTTAATTTAAAGGTGACATCATGAAAATCTGCCTTTTCCATTTTCCATGTTTAAATACTATAATCGGGATCTATCAACTCAGAAAATGCGAAAAGGGCAACCCAGTAACTTTGTTTTGGTAAGCATTTTTCTGCAAGCATATGAAAAAACAAGATCGTCAGATTTCATTGTGGTAAGGGGATCTTATTCTAATATTACTGCCCCTTAATCTGCACGTTTCCTCCCATGACAATGAGCCTATTTCCAAAAAAAGTCGAGTGATCCTTTAAGTGTTCATTTGATTTTATGATATTTGTGCCCACTGATTATATATAGCCTATATCAGAATTTTATCTGCCATCTGCAGACCTGCTCTCGGTATTCATAACTTTCGACCATTAATCACCCTGCTGCAATCTGATCGAGGTACACAGTTGATTCACGCATGTATGTGCTGCAGCATCAGATATATTCAGAAGACTATCAGCTATACTGTCCTCCGTGCTTTCGCTTCAGTCATGTGCTGTGACATTCTCACAACCGCTGTCCACAAGGTTTAAAAAAAGATATGGTTTGTTTCACCCCCCTGAAACGAGGCAGTGTGTGATTGCACACAGAAACATGATGCTTGCCGCAGGACACAAATGTGTCATTATGGTGGCACAGAGCTGCCACAGCTGTAGGTCACTCTTGCGTGAATTGTGTTTTATTGTTAGCATTAAAGAGGAGATATTTAAAGACAATAAATGGGTATCAGAGGTAATTTCACAATTGTGGAAACATTGATCATTGTAACTTAAAAATTATACATTTGGAAGTGTCAGCGACAGTTTAATCATATGTTTTGTGTATTGTATGAATCTGCATTCAAATAAACAATAATCAACATTTAAACAAACAAGTCAACATGAAACCCCTTTTGCAAAAACAATGTAATGCAGTGAGGGATAAACATAAGCAATAATTGTTCTGTTGGTAAAACATCGGACTTTTCCAGTGCACCATAAAAAATGTGTGACTCTGGACTCAAAGATGGGTCGTATGGGTCGATTCTTATCAATTTTTATGCCAAAAATCATCTGCTGTAAATATATCAAAACTTCATTTGGACAGCTCTAAAGGCGTTTTTCTCAGTGTTTAGTTTTTTTTCACACCCTCAGATTCCAGACTTCCAGATAATTGTATCTCAGACAAATATTGTCCTAACAAACCATACATCAATGGAAAGCTTATTTACAGCTTTCAGATAACGTATAAATCTCTTTTTTTTTTTTTTTAATTTACCCTTATGACTGATTATAATTTTACATTTGCAAGTTAAAAATGATGTGTGGCTTTCATTGTAAAGACTAAAGTCTATCCCTTACAGCCTCATTTTCATCAGTATAAAATTTAGTATTTTACCCTAGCTACATGATTTGGGGTAAAAATTACTAGAAAGATTTTTCTAGTAAAATTGTGGGGAAAAAAAATCCAGGTTTGCTGTGCTTGTTTGTGGGGTTCAAATTTTACCAATGTTAGTGATTGTATATCAATGTTACTAATAATAAAAGTAATAATAATAATAAGTGACCCTGGACCACAAAACCACTAATAAGTGTCATTTTTCTTTAGTTCAAGATTTGTACATCGTCTGACTGGCCAAGATACAGCGATTTGAAAATCTGGAATCAGAGGGTGCAAAAAAATAACAAAAAATCAAAATATTGAGAAAATTGCTTTTAAAGTTGTCCAAATGAAGTTCTTAGCAATGTGTATTACTAATAAAAAATTAAGTTTTGATATATGTACGGCAAGAAACTTACAAAATATCTTCATGGAACATGATCTTTACACAATATCCAAATGATTTTGGGCATAAAAGAAAAATCTATATTTTTGACCCATACAATGTATTTTTGGCAATTGCTACAAATATTCCTGTGCTGGTTTTGTGGTCCATGGTCACATATATTAATAATTAAAAATTAACCAAAGTATATTTCACAGGAAAACCAATTAAGTATTTAATAAAAATAGAATTTTATTTAGCAATATAAAATGACAATGGTAATAATTATGTTTGCCTTGACTCTTAATTTTCAAACTTTGAACTATCAGACTTTAATTTTGCCACAAGGTGTTTACTGTTCAGTGTTATATTTTATTTGTAAAAGAGAGCCAATAAATCACTCACTTTAGATCATAAAACTGCATGAATGCAGTAAGTATAGTCATGTCGATCTATTTATCATGGCTGAATGGACACATTTAGCTTTGTGCATGCTATAACAAATTGGTTTCTTTTATCTACGGTGTTGTCAATGCTATAGGTGTGAACGGAGTGTCGAAATGGCATCTAAAACTTTATTCTCTACCCCTTTCTTGTCTCAGAGGCCTCTGCAGGAATGGAGAACGGAGGCTCAATGAACTTGCTAGACTATGGGGAGGCGTTGTGGGAGAATGCCGAGAAGAACCGGTACATCTTGTGTCGTTTCATCAACCCCAACAAGCTGACCTCATACCTGCGCCAATGCAAGGTCATCGATGAACAAGACGAAGACGAGGTGCTGAACTCTCGCCTGCTGGAGTCCAAAGTCAACCGAGCAGGTATTATTCAGTGTTTTCTTAAGCACATACCGTAGCATAGTTGATGCGGCGATACGGATCCGTCCAAGGTTGGTTTTGCTCTCTGAATCGTATTGCAGGGACATCAACATTCATAGATGCCGTTGACAGAAAATACTAAACACCGTGGAATATGGAAATGCAAATTCAATGCTGAAAACATTTACATGCAAATCACATCATCAATCAGTTACTCGGTCACCCCATCTTTCACTGTGTTTTTCCAGTGGTGTAATGTGATGATGAATGGACGCTTTTAATCCTGTGAGCTGCCGCTGTAGTTTTTCTTTCCCAACGACTTCTTTCTGAACCTTCGTATCATTTTTCATCTTCCGAATGGCCACAGGCAAAACGGATGATAGGGATTTCGCCCGAGCAGCTTGCTAAAGTCTGCACTGTTTGTTTGTCACAAAGCAGCACATCAAAATGCTTGTTTACCATGGCTGGGATTTTCACAGCCCCCTAATGATTCTCTTTTCCCTCTGGGACTGGCAGTTTGGCACGAATAACACAAGATCTTTTGTGCCACGACTTTCTCTAGTGAGTTAAAATACAATGCGTTGCTTTCGTCAAAGACAAATCTGGACATTCCCTGCTACAGCCGCACGACAGAGTTTAATAACATGTCCTAACCAGATGCAATTTGTCTGTTCACACCAGAAGCAACATTTTTATAGGATGCAAGAAAATCAATCACAAATCACAGCCAATCAGAAGAGCGTGAGGAGCTCTCTCTGCAAGCTTGCTTTCCTCTGGAATACACATGCTTTCAATAATTTTCAAGTTATTTCCTATATAATATTAATATATAATATTAAAGTCACATCTTAAAGGGATAGTTCACCAAAAAAAAAAAATACCTCATGATTTACTCACCCTTAAGCTATTCTAGGTGTATATGACTTTCTTCTTTTAGACGAATGCAATCAGAGTTATATAAAAAATGTCCTGGCTCTCCTAAGCTTTATAATGGCAGTGAATGGCTGTTGAGATTTTGAAGCCCAAAAAGTGCATCCATCAATCATAAAAACTACTCCACGTTTATAATTTATTCCTGTGGTTTAAAGCTGAAATTTTAGCATCATTACTCCAGTCTTCAGTGTCACATGGTCCTTCAGAAATCATTCTAATAGGCCGATTTGCTGCTCAAAAAACATTATTATTATTATGTTGAAAACAGCTGAGTAGATTTTTTTTCAGGTTTTTTTGATGAATAGAAAGTTCAGAAGAACAACATTTATGTGAAGTAGAAATCTTTTGTAACATTATAAATGTCTTTATCATCACTTTTGATCAATTTAAAGCATTCTTGCTAAGTAAAAATATTAATTTCTATAATTTATTATAGGGAAAAAATTATACTGACTCCAAGCTTTTGAATGGTATAGTGTGTGATGTTACAAAAGCTTTTTATTTCAGATAAATGCTGAACTTTGGAACTTTTTAAAATATTGATAATAATAATAAAAGTTTCCTTAACAGCAAATCAACATTTTAGAATGATTTCGGAAGGATCATGTGACACTGAAGACTGAAGTAATGATGCTAAAATTCAGTTTAGATCACAGGAATAAATTACATTTTAAAATACATTCAAATAGAAAGCAGTTATTTTAATTAGTAAAAAAAAAAAAAAATCTAAATCTAAAAATCTAAATATATATATATATATATATATATATATATATATATAAAAGCAAAAAATTTATTATGACACTGATAACAAAATTGTACTGATAATGATTCATCCTGATCACATTAGCATGCACTATTCAAAGTAATCTGTAAAGGTCACATCAGGTAGAAATAAGTCATTGCACTTTTTCAGTTCAACAAGCGTAATGCTGCACTGGTTTGTTTCAGGTCGGTTGCTGGATATCCTGCACACAAAGGGAGACCGAGGCTATGTGGTTTTTCTAGAAAGTCTAGAGTTGTACTACCCTGACCTCTACAAGCTCGTCACGGGGAAGGATCCAACACGCAGATGTTCCACTATAGTCGGTGAGCCACTTTTAAATTAAAATGCCGGCCATATAAATGACCTACGACCATGCCTTAAAAATGTTTGTTGCCTTCCACCTGCTTCCCCTCCGGGATGAGCCTCTGCCATAAATTCCCTTTCAGAGTTGTGCAGTAGCCTTATAGACAATTACTCTGGTGCTACTATGGTACACTAATGGTATTAGACGTTCAAGATTTTTTTTCGTACAATAGTATTTAATTGACTGTATTTTTTTCCTGCAGTGGAAGAGGGCCAGGAAGGGCTAATCCAGTTTTTAATGAACGAGGTCATGAAGCTTCAGCAGCAGTCCAAGGCTAAGGACGTGCAGCGGGTGGACATCATGACCAAATGCCGCACACTAGAAGATGAGCACAAGAAGCTACGACTGGCCAACCAGGAGCTGCAGACTTTCCAGGAACGCTACAATAAGATGAAGGAAGAGCGTAATAACTATAACGATGAACTTATAAAGGTGAAGGATGATAACTATCAACTGGCTATGCGATACGCCCAGCTCAGCGAGGAGAAGAATATGGCCGTTATGAGGAGCCGAGACCTTCAGCTAGAGGTCATTTGAGTTGTTTTTCGTCTTCAAAAATCGTCTTATGTATTTACTGCTAAAAGTGATGGGCCACTCATATTTACACAAATGTTTGGACTAAGTGGGATACAAATGTTAAAAGCTGTCTCTCCATTTCCTCTAGATTGACCAACTAAAGCACAAGTTGAACAAGTTGGAGGAGGAGTGCAAGATGGAGAGGAGGCAGTCTCTGAAATTGAAGAATGACATTGAGAACCGCCCTCGGAAAGAGCAGATATTTGAGCTGGAGCGAGAGAATGAGGTCTTGAAGATCAAAATCCAGGAGTTGCAGTCCATCATACAGGTGAGGACCCTTTTTGCATCACAGTAAATAGAAGACTGTGAAAAAGCAAACAGTTGAGAAAGGTTACTGAAAGTCAGCGGTTTCAAAGTTGTTTTGTATGCTTGTTTTGTTTCCTTTTATGCATAGCCCGGGCCTCTGCCTGATTCAGACAAGGCCATCTTGGATATCCTGGAGCATGACCGACAGGAAGCTCTAGAGGATCGTCAGGAGCTAGTCAACAGACTATATAACCTGCATGAAGAGGTCCGACAGGCCGAGGAGCTCCGGGACAAGGTTAGGACCAGACTTATACTGAAATAATCATTTCCGCTTCAGGCTTCTATCCAAAAAATGCATAGCACATACAAATGGATGCTTTGAAAAAAATCCATGTCTGGGGTCAGTAAGTATTTTTTGGGTAACACTTTACAATAATGTTCATGAGTTAACATTAGTTAACTACATTAGTTAACACGAACTAAGAATGAACAATATTCTACAGCATTTATTAATCTGTTAATTTCAACATTCACTAATGAATTATTAAAATCACAAGTTGTGTTTGTTAACATTAGTTAATGCACTGTGAGCTAGCATGATCGCACCATGAACGATTGTATTTCTTATTAACTAACATTAACGTTGATTATTCATGTTAGTTGATACATTAACTATTGTTAACAAATGTCACCTTATTGTAAAGTGTTACCCTTTTTTGTTTGTTTAAAAAGTACATTACATACATTTTTAAATACTTGATTTCAGCAAGGATGTATTAAATTGATCAAAAGTGACAGTAAAGATTTGCAATACTGTATGATACAAAGAATTTCTCTTTCAAATGAAGACTTTTAAACTGTGGTCATCAAAACCCCCCCCGAAAAGTGTAATGGTTTCCACGAAAACTGTTTTCAACATTGTTAATAATAAAGAAAATATTTTTTGAGCAGCAAATCAGCATATTAGAATAATTTATGAAATATTATGTGACACTGAAGACTGGAGTAATGGCTGCTGAACATTTAGTTTTACCCTCACAGGAATAAATTACATTTTAACATACACTACCAGTCAAACGATTTTAAAATGTTTTTTAAAGAAGTCTCTTCTGCTCACCAAGCCTGCATTTATTTGATCCAAAGTACAGCTAAAACAGTACAATTTAGAAATATTTTTTACTATATACAATAATTGTTTTCTATTTTAATATATTTAAAATGTAATTTATTCCTGTGATCAAAGCTAAATTTTTAGCATCATTCTTCTGTCACGTGATCCTTCATAAGTCATTCTAATATGTTGATTTTCTGTTCAAGAAACATTTTTTATTAATATTATTATTTTTATAGTCATTTTTTATCAGTAATCCTTGATGAATAGAAAGATCCAAAGATCAGCATTTATCTGAAATTAAAAAAAAACTTTTGTAACATTATACACTATACCATTCAAAAATGGTATTCTTTACCATTCTTTGAATTGATCAAAAGTAATGATAAAGACATTACAAAAGATTTCCATTTCAGAGAAATGCTGTTCTTCTGAACTTTCTATTCATCAAAGAAACCTGAAAAAATTCTACTTGACATAATAATAATACATGTTTTTTGAGCAGCAAATTAAGAAATAAATTACATATATTCAAATAGAAAACAGTTATTTTAAACAGTAAAAATATGTCAAAATTGTACTGTTTTTGCTGTACTTCAAAAGATCAAATAAATGCAGGTTTGCTGAGCAGAAGAAACCTCTTTTAAAAAACATTACAAATCTTACTGTTCAAAATCTTTTGACTGGTAGTGTATATTCAAATAGAAACCAGTTATTTTTAATTCAAATAATATTCACAATATTGCCATTTTACAGTATTTTAAATCAAATACATGCAGACTTGTTGAGCAACAGACACTGATCTTTTTTCAAAAACATAAAAAAAATTAATTTAATTGAATTATCATTATTTTTTTAATTGTTTGTCTTTTGTTATAAACTATCCTGTCCTGTTCTTGCTATGAAAATAGCATTTGGTGTTGACACGACATTAAAAAAGAGGAACAACTTTGTATCTGTATTTAATGAAATAATATAACTGGACTTTATTCATATGCAAGGCTAGATGCATTGCACCTAGAACTTACCTTATCTGCAAGCAATGCAAAACATTTGTTGCCAAAATGAGTCATCCTATATGGCAGCATAACTTTGCTGCCTACTGTCTGAAACAGTCTTACTGCCGTAAGTGCACTGACTGTGTCTAGGTAGACAGCTCACTTAAGCATCAGGTCACATTGGTCAATTTCGGTCACATCCCGAAAGATCAAATGTCCTCATGATAAACATGCCAAATGTGATATTACATGGGCCTCATGGGGGATTAAGTGTATTTAATATGGCCTCAGCGTGAGAGTTTTTAGTTGACGGCTAGAAATAATGAAGTGTAGGCAAAAGGTTTTTTTCTCTTGTCACACATGAACGAGAAGTGACAGAGGCTGATGAGGACTGGCTGCTCTAAGTGGCCCCTTCTGCAATGTGCTGCGGCTCTAATTAGAAGCGCATCTGAAGTGACGTGTGAAAAGTGTCAGAATTCGGGCTAAGACAGGAAGGGAGGGGGAGGGGTGGCGGAATTGACTTCTTATCACAGTCAGCCCTCTTTTGGAGCTTCTCAAATGTTATACTTCTCGCATTAAAATGCGCATTTTGGAGGCCTACTTCAGTCACAAAAGAAAAAAGAACATTTGAGTTAGTCTTGTATAGCGTACCAGCATCTCTCTTAACACTACAACCAAGTTTAATACGTGCAGATTGCTTGTCAAAGCCGGACGTCCTGGATTCCCAAATATATGTTAATGTTTGTTTGTTTGTTTGTTTATTGAGACATGGAAAGTAATTCTCGTTTGAAAGTGTTGGCGTGCTATGGAAATCTCTGCTCCAACAAAATGGAAATTTATGCCGTAGCAGAGTGTTTTTCTCTGTAAATGATGAAGGGTTGTCTCTTCGACATGCAGTCAGCAAAGTTTGAGTCGCATGAAACGTTTAATGTTTAGTGTGGAATGATGGAATGAGGGGTAGGTATTAATAATGTACTGAAAAGAAGCCCTCAAACTGTTGCCATGGCCATGTGATACAATTTTAAAAGATGCCACTTTGCTCTTTATTCTGTTGATGGGTTTAAAAAAGAAATGTTTCATTTAATGATGCACAGTACCTGGAAGAGAAGGAGGACCTTGAACTGAAGTGCTCCACTTTGGTGAAGGACTGCGAAATGTACAAGAACCGCATGAATACGGTCATGGTGCAGCTGGAAGAGGTGGAACGTGAGCGGGACCAGGTTGAGTACTAATGTTGCAACTGATGGCTTTGGATTAGTTCATTTCCTATTACTTAAAAGGGCTACCGATATATAGTTTTTTTTCTGTCTCACAGGCTTTTAAGTCAAGAGATGATGCTCAGCACCTTGTGTCTCAGTGTCTGATTGACAAAGACAAGTACCGCAAGCAAATACGGGAGTTGGAAGAGAGGAGCGATGAACTTCAAATCGAAATCGTACGCAAAGAAGCCAAGATAGTCAACTTGGAGTGCAAACTGAGACGGATGGCTAAAGAAAATGGTTTGGATCAGGTAGGACATTTTATGTTTTATTGAAAAGTTAAGCGTTTTTTTCTTTAAATTTTTTTTTGACTGATTGGCTGTTACCATTGAATTTTTTTTTTAGATCTGTCAAACGATTAATCGCATCCAAACTAACAGTTTTTGTTTACAAGAAAAATGTTATGTGTACATAATAAATATATTTATATATTAATTGATATTAATCTTCCCTAACATTAAAAGTTGTTAAATATACTTTTATATTTCATATGCAATCTCCAATAAATATATATTTTTATATATATTATTATATCAAAAAATATATATTATTTATATAATGTATATTACGGTATATGAAAATATATAATAATTTTTATATATTATTTATTTATATATTTTATTTATTTTTATTTTATTTTTGTGGCATCTTAGGCAAATATACTAATACAATTATTAGTGATGTCCCTGTTAAATAGATTATTTCCCCCAAATATTTATTATTTATTTATTATTATTTATTATTATTATTATTATTATTAACTATTGATTATAGCCATTCAACTTTTTATTTAACTTGAAACAATCTTCACTAGTGCTGTCAAACGATTAATTGCGATTAATCGCATCCAAACTAAAAGTTTTTGATTACATAATATGTGTGTGTGTGTGTGCTGTTTATTTATTTTGTATACATAAATACACACACATGCATGGATATATTTAAGAAAATTATGTTATTTATATATTAAATATATATTTAAATGTAATATTAATTATATAAATAAAATAAATACATTTAAATGCATGTAAATATTTTCAGAATATATACTTTATGTGTGTATTTAAATATACACAGTGCACACATATAGTATGTGAACAAAAATGTTTAGTTTGGATGCGATTAATTACAATTAATCATTTGACAGCACTAATATTATTTTTTTCTTTAGTGCTGTCAGTCGATTACAAAAACAAACAAATTAATCACACATTATTCTGAAATTAATCGCAATTAATTGCGATTAATCTTACCTAACTTTAAAGTTTTTAAATATACTTTTATATTGCAATAATTTCACGTGCAGTCTTCAAATGAATGTAGAAACAACATAAAGACCGTATATTTTTAAATATTTGTTTAGTGGCATCTTTATGACTGAAGGCGAGTATCACTGATACCACTGATGTCCCAATGAAATAGATTTTTTTTGCCCCTAATATTTAACCATTGATTATAGCCATTTAACATTACAGTATAATTGAGAGCTAACATTTATTAGACTTTAAAAAACAACTTTTAATTGAACTTAAAACAATCTTCTCATCAGGCATGTGTTGCAAGCACAGTATAAAGGCAGACTAAAGAGTCAAATGAATTATTACTGACATATGGCCTGAAAACATCTCATCTGACCGCAGTTCACACACACGCTTTTACACGCCCGTTTGACTAGTGCTTGGCGCTAAAGTGAAGTTGCGCATATGAAAAGTCTCCCGTTTGATGTGGTCTTGAATACGTTCTGCAACTAAATAAAAACAATTCTTGTAAGTTGTGAGTGGGGTGGCCAACCATAGCTCTGCCCCTGCGTTAAATATTTTTAAGCCATTAAACTGGAGAAATGAATCATATGTGTTAACATGCAAATTTTGACAGCACTATTTTTCTTATTTTATCATAATATTTCTCCTTCAGAGTCTGCCAAGAGACATTACTCCGCTAATTATAGCTCAGCACTTTGGGCAACCTGATGGAAACACAGGAGGACCTTCAGAGGACTCTGGAGAAGACACTGTTGATGATCAAGAGCCTAAACTCCAACGCAGAAGTAATCTTAAGGGCAGAGTGAGTGGAAACTTGTAACTATTTCTTTAAATCTCTCATTGTATATTTCTGTATCTCAATTCCTGTCATTCTAATTTATTAGATTAACAGACCAAAATCTCCAGCTGCTGGACCCAAAAGTCCTCTATTCCAAGGTAAAATGTTTTTTTTGTACGAGCTCTAATGGTGCTCTGTGTGAACTTGCAGTTAATATGTAGTTAGTGTATGGCATTGTTCAGCGAATGTTTCGTAAGCTTTGTTTCCTTTCATTTATTCTCTCATTATATAGCCATGCCTTTCACCAATGGAGATCTGTTAGAACCTGTAGCCACTGACAACACAAGTCTCAACAGTCCCAGTGCAATGATTTCTCCTGCAGAGATCTGCTATAAAAATCTTCAGATGCGATGCCGTAATGACAGTATCTTGTCCACCGTACCAGAGCCTCCAGACCAGAGCTCCATTGTCAGGAGAATCAAGGAGAACCCAAACTCTCATCACAAATAGTAATTAAAGCCATAGATAGTTACTTAATTATCATGGTTACTTGTGTGTCTGATTTGTGTAACAAACGTTTTGAGAATAGTAGCCTAACTGGTTGCTGGTAGTTGTAACAAAACACAGGGTTCGTACAAGGTGCTTAAAGTGCTTGAAGTACTTGAATTTGACTTTGAAATTTAAAGGAGAAGTCTGGTGTGATATTGACCTAAAGTGTGTTGAATCATGATACCGAGTGTGAACTTACCTTTCATAGCTCATCTCGGCTTGTCCACTGCACTCCGAAATCTGGCGCTAGTTAGCCGATGCTAACAACAGGTTGTCGTTGAGGGTGCATCGGGCATCGGACGAGGCACAAAGTAGCTCCATACTTCATTGGTAGACTTCCAAGGGCCCTGACATTTAAAACGAGACATTGAGAACTTTGAAAAAGCACCGGTAGTTTATTTAGAAGAAGATTTATACAGACAGTGCCTTCAGGAAATTTACCGTTTGCCGCCATCTTGAATTTAGTCACGATAAGTCGAGTGACGAGCAGGAAGGAAGCACATGTGCTTCACTTTATTTTTGCCATTTTTAATAGTATATTTTTATTTATTTCTCTTTTTTTTAAAATGGAAGACATTGTTCGATAAGTGAGATCTCTGATTGAAGTCCTTGAAAATCAGAAAACGTAGTGTTTGAAAAGTCCTTGAAAGTCATGGAATTTAATTTTACAATATCTGTACGAACCCTGAAAAAACTTATTTAGGGATTATTTAGAGTGCTTTTCCACAAAAGTACCAGTTGGCAACTATAGTAAAGTCATAGTAAACTGTTGCTGGCATTGTAGAGTAAAATTTACTATGCTGTATCTCTCTTTCAGTATTCCCATTTCAGACACTGCAGATACTGACAGTGGAGACAATGCCGACATGGGTATGAACACGCATAAATCATTTATTCCACCCACTCACCACTGAATCATACACTTAAGTGACTCGTCTTTATAAAAACGTCTCTTTCTTTACTGTAGATGACCATGACTTAGACATTTCTTACGGGCCTTCATCCATCCATTCATCTTCATCTTCCCACCAGTCTGAGACAATGGATTCGTATGATCTGGAGCAAGTCAATAACATCTTCAGAAAATTCTCTTTGGAGAGGTATTTTGTTGTATTTATAATCATTCCATGAGCACTCAGTGCGGTGAATCAATTCATCCTCATCCTTGTTCGCATTATCTTTCACCAGACCGTTTCGTCCTTCATTGACCTCGGGCCCTCCGCAAAACTCATTGCGACCTGTGCAGAGTCTTTTTCTCTCTGGAGAAAACCTTCTGTCGGACATCACTATGATAGGTGGAAATGATAGTGGCATTTTCGTGTCCTCTGTCCAGTCTGGTTCTGAAACAGAACGGTCCGGTGTTAAAGTTGGACATCATCTTCTAATGGTGGGTTTGAACTCCGACATATGTTGTACAGCACAACAGAGATAACATGAAAACCTGTTGCTGTAGTAGTGGTAATCTTTTCCCATTTGGATTCATTTATTCTGTAGTTGGAAGGCATTATTCGTGGAGAAGCTCAGAGTGTGGCATTGGACACCTGCACCAAAGAAGAAGCTCACTGGACCCTGCAGAGATGCACCGGAAAAGTGCATCTCCATTACAAGCACAACTATGATGGTAAGTCCAGACCTCTTTTAAAAAGGAACATGCCTTTTTCAAGAGTTCAATGTGCATAGAGGGGGTTATAAGGTCTGATACTTCAAAAAGTCCTATGCCACCCTGGGAGGAACCTAATAACATATTCAGACTCTAAAGAAAAAACAGGCCTTTGGTCTTTTAGCCTACGGCTCTGTCTGAATCAAATGCGCTGCTTCTATGTTTCCATCACACACCATCTTATTCAGTGTTGTGTTAAGTTGCATCCACACCAAACTGTTGGGTCACTTCTCTGCTTCTCACTGCTCTTTATTGGCCCACAGAATGTCTTGACCCTGCTTTTTGTGTCCAGGCTACAGGCGGCTGCTGAAGGACATTGAAGAAGGAACAGTGGTATCCGGAGACTCGTTCTACATCCGTCTCAATCTGAACATTTCCAGCCAGTTGGACAACTGCTCACTCAATGTACGATGTGACGAGGTTCTCCATGTCCTGGACACCATGCACCAGGGCAGATGCGAGTGGCTGTGTGCCCGCGTGGACCCTTTCACCAACAAGGACACAGAGAAAGGCACTATACCCAGCTACTCTAGGTAAGGACACTGAAAAACGAGTGACCATTATAGTGTCTGTTTCAAAAACGAGTGTGAACATTCGTCTATTGCCTGCTGCAGATTGTCTGTCAGTGCGTAGGTGAGTGTGTGGGTGTGCATTTTTATATGTGACTAGAAGCTGTAAAGCCAACTTAGCTGTCACCTCCTCCCCAGAGCCCAGCAGCTCCTCTTGGTGAAGATTCAGAAGCTGATGTGTCGAGGAGGTCGAGAGGAACTCGAAACTCTGCGAGGACTACGGGTCAGTTCCTTCTGGATTATTGGAGAAACACGCCCACTTTTTGGCTTTCATGTTTGTTGATGAGTCAGAACCGATGACAATTTAAATGCCAATTAAAGCGACTATTCAACACTTTTGTCAGTTCAAAGGGGTAGTTCAGCCAAAAATGAAAATTCTGTCATCAATTACTCACCCTCATGCAGGTGAAACATAACTGTTTTTGTCCATCTAATGAAAAAGTACTTTTTATTTATGTACTGGTCAGCTGTGGAGTCCATTTATAATGTCAGTCAATACCTTTTAGAGCAAAACAGTCATGAACCTGTCTTTAGCTTTGGTCACAGGAATAAATTACATTTGAAAATATATTCAAATAAAAAGGTATTTTAAACAGAACAATATTTCCAAATTTGACTCTTTTTATACTTTGGATCAAACAAATACAGGCATGGTGAGTCTTTGACATGTATGAACTTGTCTTTGACCCTCAGAATTAAAAAAAAAGCATTTTTCTGCTCTTTTACGATGTATTAATGAAAATTACCTCAGTTTTACTTCCTGTTGTACATCATTGCTAAATACAGTGTAGAAATTAATGAGGGTTTGTGGCCAAAATGAACAGAAATGCCCCATCAATTCGAGGCAAAGGGGCAAAAATGTCCCTGCACAATTAAACAATGTATTACAGCTGTCAAAATTAAAGTTAAATGTGAAAATGGATGGAAAGTGTCCATTACATTTACATTCGATTGCTTTTACACTCTTGTTTTGTGCAGCGTTGAGCCTTATAATCAAACGCATTTCTGTTGAACTTAGGAATGCATTGGCCAGTCAGATGCACTTTAGATTAGTCAGTGTTAAAAATGCTAAATTTTAAAAACATTTTTAGCAGAATTTTTGGCATGTTACTCCAGTCACATGATCCTTCAGAAATTCTAATATTCTGATTTGCTGCTCAAAAAACATTTATTATTATTATGTTGTTAAAAACAGTGGAGTAGATTTTTTTCAGGTTTCTTTGATTAATCGAAAGTTCAAAAGAACTGCATTTATCTGAAATAGAAATCTTTTATAACATTATAAATGTCTTTATCATCATTTTTTTATCAATTTAAAGCATCCTTGCCAAATAAAAGTATTAATTTCTGTAATTTCTTTCTCCAAGCTTTTAAATGGTATAGTGTATAATGTTACAAAAGCTTTTTATTTCAAATAAATGCTTGTCTTTCAATTCATCAAAATATCCTGAAAAATGTACTCAACTGTTTTAAGTAATAATAATAATAATAAATGTTTCTTGAACAGCAAATCAGAATATTAGAATGATTTCCTGGAGTAATGATGCTGAAAATTTAGCTTTGATCACAGGAAAAAATTACATTTTTAAATATGTTCAAATAGAAAATTATTATTATTATTATTTTTTTATTTTTTTCAAAATTGTACTGTTTTTGCTGTACTTCAAATAAATGCAGACTTGGTGAGCAGCAGAGACTTATTTAAAAACCTTTAAAAATCTTACTGTTCAAAAACTTTTGACTGGTAGTGTAGCTATAATTTAGAGACCATTTTTAACAGTCTACTGTTATTGATGATAGTTTAAAATAAAAATGTAAGTATTTGACATTAAAGACAACATAGTTTTGTGATTGTAATAATGTGATCTTATAAAAATTGCCCTCAAAAATGTAAAAAAATGCCCCTGGAAATCAATTCAAGTAGGCAAATATTGCCCCTTAATGGAAAAGTTGATTTCTGACTCCCTGGTGTGGTCATATGTCTGATAACTCATACCAATGAAGTCATTCCCTTAATGGTTTTTGGACTGAATATTGTCCCGGAAAATATCACTTTCCATGTGCCCCTTTCTAATGAATACTCTCATTTCCATTTGTACTCACAGAACACCCTTCAACCCGAGGAGCCCACACCATCTCAAGACCCCAAGTCTAGCCCACGTCTGTCCAGAGCCAGTGTCTTCATCTTTCAGTTATTACAGGTAACAGGTCCTCTTGAGTTTGCTCTCCCTGCCATAGTGCTGAGGTCTTACTGCAGATAGGAAAAGAGCAGAGTCTTGCTGAGATTAAAAGAGATCCCTGGTGTCAGTTTGTCAGCAGGGTGGATAACAAGTACAAGAGGATGAACAGCAGTGAGCGTGTCCGCATTGTCAATGGAGGAAATCCATCATCAGTTTCCAGGCCAGGTTTTGAAACGCTGAGGCCCGAGGGTAAGACTGCCCACCCTCATTTTTACTTGTTTATTTCCAAGGAATCTTTGCAGGCGATGACATGTAGACAGGCTTCGTCCTGTCATGAAAATGAAACCTGAAAATGTTGGGGAATTTGTAAAGCTTGATTTCTAAAACTGAAAAATCATAAATAACTTTGTATCATCTTTAATTGGAAACCAATGCTTTCTTATTCGCATGTCTGTTTCCAGTGTTTATGCTGAATTACATTTGACATTTAGCAGTACTAAATGAACTGCTTTCAAAGCTGACCTGTGAACTGTTTCTCTTTTTTCAGACACATCTGATTCAGAGAGCGACTTGAACAAGAGCTTGAATTTGATCCCGTACAGTCTAGTGACCCCACACCAATGTCAGCGCAAAAGACCTGTCCTCTTCACCCCTAACGTCCTAGCCAAGACCATCGTCCAGAAGTTCCTTAACCTTGGAGGTGCTATGGAGTTCAATATATGCAAACCAGGTAAAAGTGGGTGGGAAAAGGTTGCCCTAATTATAGCAACACACTGTGGTTTTGGTGGTGGTGATGATGATAAAGATATTTTGTTTTTGTTGCCATTATTAACTATAGGTCACATATATGATAAATTTATCTTGATAACAAGGGCTTGTTTGAAATTTGTTCCATGACTTCAACTCTTACGTCATAAGCAACCCACTCAGTCTATGTCTGGCACAAGCTTTTGAATGTATGTAATAAACCTCAGATAAATCAAGCTGTTGCAGTTAGAAATCAGTTATTAATGTCGAGTGGGTTGTTAGTAAAGCTGGGGATAGAAATTAACCGATATATACACTACTAGTCAAAAGTTTTTGAACGGTAAGATTTTTAATGTTTTTTAAAGACATCTCTTCTGCTCACTTAGCCTGCATTTATTTAAACTAAAGTACAGCAAAACAGTACAATTTTGAAATATTTTTACTATTTTAAAATAAAAAAATTCTATTGGAATATATTTTAAAATGTAATTTATTTAGTGTTCAGTATTATTCAGTATTCAGTGCCACATGATTCTGCTGTTCAAGAAACATTTTTATTATTATTATCAATATTTAAAACAGTGATAGAAATTAATACTTTTTTTAGCAAGGATGCTTTAAAATGATCAAAACAATGATAAAGACATTTATAATGTTACAAAAGATTTCAGATAAATGCTGTTCTTCTGAACTTTCTCTTCGAAAAAAATAAAAAAAATTCTACTTGGCTGTTTTCGACATAATAATAATAATAAATGTTGTTTTGAGCAGCAATTAGGAATATTAGAATGATTTCTGACTAATTAATTAAATAATTAATCTTAACTAAATAATTAATCACTAACTTCTGAAGCTGAACAGCCTGGTTTACAAGACTAATATTGCATTAAATAATAAAACTCAAAGAACTTATGCAAACAACACATTAAAATAAAAAAGTTACCTGTGAACAATGTAGTTTTATATGTAGTTTTATGTATTTTATAAATAAATTTGCATACATTTCTAGTACAAAAATCTAAACATTTGGGATGAAGTCCGTTTCAAAACTTGTTTAATTTCTGTTAAATTTTTTTGACACATTAGAGTCAAATGTTGTGTAATTTATGTTTATATGTTTTTTTGTTTTTTTAAATTTTTTGGGGAAATAAAATCAATTTTATAAAATCAAGCAATTTTTATATGAACAAATCCCTCTGTTAAAACCTTCTGGATATAGACAGGAATAAAAATGTAAAGTTTGGTGTGTGTAAGTGCTACTGAAGTGGAGATTTATGGCTCAGTTTAGGAGAAAAACTCATTTTGAGAAAACTGCTTTTAAAAATATGTATTGTAAAGTGCTATAAAAGAAACACTTAACAGTGTCTTTTGGAAGTTTTCTTCCCACTAGTCTCTAAAAGCACTTGAAAAACCAAAAAGCCCAAAATCTCAAACTTGACAGGTGCATGAAAAAACTGTGTTTTTGCCTGTAGTGTCTCCCCTTAACGACTGGTAACTGATCAAGTAAAAAAAAAAAAAGAATAATGCTAAAAAATAAGCCAATTAAACCAATTATCAGGCCATCTTTAAAAAAAATAACCAGATGACATTTTGTTTAATGACATTTAGTTTCATTAATAGTTCCAGAAGATCCGCTCTCTTTGTTGCTATACTGCTGCAGAATCTGCAGAGCCAAAAAAATGGTTTCACCTTCAGAGTTTGTAAGGTTTCAATCTGAATGTCGAGAGAAAAGGTGCTGTAGTAAGATTCACAAAAGAAAGAATTGACTGGCTGTTCGCATATATGACAGTGTGTATCTTGAACTACACATCCCCAGCAGAGTTTATTTGTAGTGGTGCTTTAATAAATTAGGGGAACTTCTTCAAAAGTATTGTAACAAAATAATAATAAATGGAATTGAAACTGGAATTGATTTGTGTAATCGAATGTAGAAAACCCTTACAACGCCCTCCCTAGATGCAAGCAATGTTTTCCTTGACATGCCTACTTACAAGAACTATTAATTCATCTTCTTTCCAGACATTGTGACAAAAGATGAATTCCTCATGAAACAGAAGATAGAACCCATCATTTATTCCAAAGAAAAGCAGGCCTGCACATATGAATGCATCACCCCGGAAAACATCGAAGCGGTTGCCTTCAAGGTACAGTAATAAATGTTCTTTCCAGAAGAATTTAATAATGGCTAAATTATGTTTTTGCTTTTATGTGCTGTCATTTCTTCTGCTTACTCAAAAAGCTTGTCAGATATTTATGTGTTCGCTTTGTGTTCGGTTTTGCAAACCGGTATCATTTTGAAATGCTTAACCCTTTTTTTAATTACTAGTTCAAGGGTTACTCCACCCCAAAATGACAATTATGTCATAAATCACTTACCCCCAACTCGTAAAAGCTTTTGTTGTGTCTCTGGAACACAATTTAAGATGTTATGCATATTTTGGATTTTGGAGTTCCAGGTAAATACCACTGTGAAGTGAAGTATGAAAGACGTCGTCAAAATAGTCCATCTGCCATCAGAGGTTCAACCATAATTTTATGAAGCTACGAGAATACTTTTTGTATGGAAAGAATACAAAAATAACAACTTTAACAATTTGTCTTCTCCGTGTCACCGTAGCACCATTTTGGATAATATCCCCTGCAACTTAACAGTGTACACTGTTCTCTGTCAGCCGCAACACACATTTACATTTTCTACATTTATTTATTCTTTGATTCAATGAAACAATGTATCTGCATGACGCAGCTGACAGAGAACAGTGTACGTCTAATGGTGACGTGGAGGAGATGAATTGTTGAATAAAGTCGCTATTTTTGTTTTCTACCTGTACAAAGAGTATTATCATAGCTTTGTAAAATTATGGTTGAACCACTAATGGCGGATGGACTATTTTGACAACATCTTTCATACTTTTCTGGGCCTTGACAGTGCTATTTACCTGGCAGTCAATGGGACAGCCTCAAAGCTCCCGGTTTTCATCCAAAATATCTTAAATTGTGTTCCGAAGATGAACAAAGCTTTTACGGGTTTGGAACGACATTGGGCTAAGTGATTAATGACAAAATTTTCATTTTGGGGTGGAGTAACCCTTTAAGGGTCATGACATGAGAAATCTAATTTTCCTTGATCTTTTGACATACAGTCAAGCCCGAAATTATTCATACCCCTGGCACATTCTGACTTAGTTACTTTTATTCAACGAGCTACTTTTTTTTTTTTTTCACCGGAAATGACAACAGGCTTCTCTCAAAAGATAATAAGACAATGTACAAGAGGCATCATTGTGGAAAAAAAATATTTCTCAGCTTTTATTTATATTTAAACAAAAAGTGGCATGTCCAAAATTATTCATACCCCTTGCAAACTGTCACAGTCTATGGGAAAATCCAAAGTTCTATACCGTTCCAAATAGTCCTAGCTGTTCTAAAGCATCCTAATTACCCTGATTCATTGGGAACAGCTGTTTTAATTAACTCAACAGGTGAAAAACAGAAGCTCTCTGCTGTTGGTTTGTGGACAGTCATGGCTAAGACAAAGGAGCTCACTGAGGACCTGCGGCTGCGCATTGTGGCTGCTCACAAGTCAGGAAAGGGCTATAAGACCATATCTAAATGTTTTGAAGTTCCAGTGGCTACAGTGCAAAGTATTATTAAAAAATACAAGATGTTCCGCACTGTGAAAAATCTGAGAGGACATGGTCAGAAGCCAAAAGTGACACCTGTGCTGGCCAGGAGGAGAGTGAGAGAGGTAAAAAGAATCCAAGGATCACCACCAAGGCCATCCTGATGAATCTGGGCTCTGCTGGTGGCAACATCTCAAGGCAGACAGTCCACAGACGCTGCACACCGCTGGGTTCCACGGACGCAGACCAAGGAGGAAACCACTTCTCCAGATAAGGCACACAAAAGCCCGCTTAGCCTTTGCAAATGTTCATCTGGACAAAGAAGAAGACTTCTGGTCTTCTGTTTCATGGTCAGATGAAACAAAAATTTAATTGTTTGGCCACAATGATGTAGCCTTCATTTGGCGTAAAAAAGGATGTAAATAAAAGATGAGTAATAATTTTTTTCCACAATGATGCCTCTTGTACCATTAAAACAACCTGCATTTTTTATCCATCTTTTATCTCAACGTGGAAGTAAGCCTATAAGGAAATAACAAGAAGAATCAGGGGCGTTTACTCCAAAGAGGCAAGGGAGGCAGTTTCTGTTCAAAATATTGGGTGAGAAAAAAAATTACAGTACAAATTACAGTAGTACAGAAGTAAAACAATGCCAACATTACAAAATGTTGCATTAAAATTGTATAAATCACTTGTTTTTCTAAAGAAAGGTTGTCCAACAGTGACACCAGCAGGTAAAGTTACAACAGGAGTCTGCATCGCTTTCACCTCCCCTGAGCCCATTAAGTTTTAACAGACCCCCTAAAGCGTGTGCTGATTTTGTTGGGGGGTAATTGAGAATAAATGGGGAAAAGTCATGAGAGAGGAGGCAATGCTTCTATTGTGATATGATTGGATATGACTGTTTATGTTCAGCTATGATTGGTTCATGTGAAAAATCCTGCCTCTTGTGCTCATGTGTGTTTCGCATTCGCAAATGAATGAACAATATAAATGACGTTAATGGGAAGACTAATTTTAAAAACTAAGTAAACAACACATTCAGATATAACCACTTTGTTACTCAAAATGAGACTTAAAATGACATGAAAACATGATCTGTGTGAGTTTTTAATGAGTAATCAGCTTGGTGAAATTTAAAGGAAATTTCTGTGACCAATATTTACCAAGCTTTGATGACTGATGATCTGAAAAATTCAAAAATAGTTAAAAGTTAGCTATTAAAAAACTAGCTGAACTTAAGTTCACAAATAAAATATATTGTTTACTGCCTTGAATTTTTATTTTGGAATAAAACCCAGCACTGAACGTCAATGTAATGTCAGGTTGACGTTGGACCCCAACATCGGACAGACATTACATTTCGGCTGACAATGAAAAATCAAGTTGGCGTATTTGACATTGACTTAAAGGGATAGTTATTTACTCACCCTCAAGGCGTCCTAGATGTATATGACTTCCTTCTTTCAGACGAAATCCAATCAGAGGATGGATGCACTTTACTGGACTTGTTTTGGACTGATGAAGAGAAACACTCACCTATTGCCATTCTACAATTTGGAAGTGCCAGGATAATTTTTAATATAACTCCAATTGCATTTGTCTGAAAGAAGGAAGAATATACATCTAGGATGCCTGGAGGGTGTGTAAATAATGGGCAAATTTTCATTTTTGGGTGAACTACACAACCTAAATTCAAAGACATTAGTAATGGACGTTAAATTAACATTGACATTAGATGTTGAATTGACGTTGAATTTTGAAATTTAACCAAATAATAACATCTTGTGTGCCTGCAGAGTATGTAAAATACTTGATGAGATTCATACCTGGCTTTAATAAATAGAATATTGATAACATTGTTAATGTAAACATATAAAATAGATATTCCTTTTCTGATAGTGTAATTCATGTTAATTTAACCAATAAGACTGGGACAAAATCAGACTTTTTTACTGCCAAAGACCTCAAGGGACATATTACAATAAAACAATCTTTAAACTTGGATTAAGCAATGTTTCACACTCGTCATTTTGAAACACTGTTAAAACCCCATCCTCTCCTCCTCATAGTGGATGCTGCTCTTTATACAAAAAGACTTCCAGCTGAAGAGCTCTGTAAGTCTCAGTGTGTTTTATGTGACTGAAAGAGGCATGAGCAGAGGTATGTAGGAGACAGACCTGATGCTCCTGATGGCTGCAGATGCAATCTGCTTGCTGGGGGTTTATCAGGTGGTTAGATGAGAGGCAGAATATTGTTTTTCACTTGCTAATGTGTCAGAAGATGAGTGTAATTTTCCGCTGCAAATCTCACTTGTTCGAGAGGTGTGCCAAAAACAGGGCAAAAAATGAGAACCGACACCTCACTGGATGAGTTCTCAATTCTCTCTTCAGTTCTCAATTCTCCTTTCTGCTTTAAATTGCAAATTAATATTTACAATCTAGTTTAGATTCATCTGCTTGTGATAATTTAAAGTTAAAATGTGCATTTTTATGTTTCTTAGAATAAGCACTGTCTTCTTGAAGCTGATCTGAGCTGTGTAAAAGACTTGTTGAGGAGAGAGATCTACCCCATCATCATCTTCATCAAAATCTGTGAAAGGAACATCAAAAAATTAAGGCAAGAGCTCTTCCAAGATCTTCATTCTTGAGCAGACGCATTGCACTCATAAGTAATCATTTCTGATGTTTTCCTTGAGCAGGAGGCTCCCTCTGAAGGTGGACTCTGAGGAGGAGTTCTTCAAGATGTGTCGCTCCAAGGAGAAGGAGCTGGAGACGCTGCCGTGCCTGTACGCGTGTGTGGAGCCTGACTCTTGGAGTGGGGTGGAGGATCTCGTCAGGATCATCAAGGACAAGATTTTTGAGGAGCAGAAGAAAACAGTCTGGGTGGAGCAGGACCTGCTGTGACCTGACCACTGGAGCATGTTACGGCTAACGGTGCACCAAAACTCTGTCTGTTTCCAGCTCGGGTGGAATGCATGCAGCACAGGCGTGTGAACAGGAAGTGACTTTGTCAAAGGTGAGGTGTGTTTCTCTCTGCTGTCAAAAAAAGAAAAGAAGCCACGTGGACATGTGATGCTCCTGAAGGTTCACGTAGTAAGCAGTGGAAATGTTCTCATCCTAGAGCTTCTTATCTATTATTCTCCTGAAGTGGAGCTGTTGTCAATAAAACATTAGCCTTCCCAGCATCCACCTGTAATGCTCAGTATAGCGCTGCCCACTGAATTTCGCTTCAGTTGTGTTCTGGCTGATTTGTGTAAAACTGTAAATGGAACCTGATGCAACTATTGTTGCAATATACAGTATATACCGTTATCTTTATAAATTAATATTTGTGATGTCCATATTTATTTTATTACAAGCCCACATTTATAATGGATAGTCCTTATGCAGATAACACACATGTGGCTTAAAGGAATAGTTTACCCAAAAAATAAAAATTCTGTCATTAATTACTCACCCTCATGTCATTCCAAACCCTTTAAACCTTTGTCCGTCTTTGGTACACAAATTCATTTTAGCTTTTTTTTCGCACAAAGTATTCCCTTAGATTCATAACATTACGGTTGAACCACTAATGTCACATGGACTATTTGCAGGGTCAGAAAGCTCTCGGATTTCATTAAAAAATATCTTTATTTGTGTGTAAAGATGGGTTTGGAATGACATTAGGGTAAGTAATTAATGACAGAATTTGTATTTTTGGGTAAACTATCTCTTTAATTCTGTGGCCATTTCAGCTGCTACCTAAATACTTGCCAAGGTTTTACTGTATCTTTTGGTCATACTGTATTTCAATGGCATTATCTGTATTTACATGTCAGGCTACTGACTGTAATTCGCAATTTTTTTTTTTTTTTAATGTTGGCATTATTTTGGAGTCTGTTTAAGCTGTCATTGATGAAGGCCCTAAATTGGGCTTTTATCATCTCTAGATGTTATCACAGTGAGAGCTGTTTCTGGTGTTTACTT
>NC_133361.1:31503264-31551744 GCF_049309525.1 Garra rufa | reverse complement strand
GACCACAAAACCAGTGGGATATATTTGTAGCAATAGCCAAAAATACATTGTATTAAATTATTTATTGAGGATATTAAGTAATCATGTTCCATTAAGATATTTTAGTAAATTTCCTACTGTAAATATATCAAAACTTAAATTTTGATTAGTAATATGCATGGCTAAGAACTTCATTTGGACAAATTTGAAGGAGATTTTCTGAATATTTAGATTTTTTGCACCTTCAGATTTTCAAATAGTTGTATCTCAAACACAAATAAGTGACCCTGGACCACAAAACCAGTCATAATGGTCATTTTTGTTAAATTCAGATTTACACAATCTGAAAGCGGAGTAAATACGTTTTCTTTTGATGTATGGTTGGTAGGATAGGACAATATTTGATCGAGATACTACTATTTGAAAATCTGAGGGTGCAAAAAAATCTGAGTATTGAAAAAATTGCCTTTAAAGTTGTCCAAATGAAGATCTGAGCAATAGATATTACTAATCAAAAAATAGTTTTGATATATTTATGGTAGGAAATTTACAAAATGTCTATTTGGAATATGATCTTTACTTAATATCCTAATGATTTTTGGCATAAAAGAAAAATCGATCATTTTGACCCAATGTATTGTTGGCTGTTGCTGCAGTCATACCCGTGCTACTTAAGACTGGTTTTATGGTTCAGGTCCACAAATACATTTAGTATAAAATAATCACACAAAATAGACCTACTTATATTAATTATATTCCATTGTTACTCCTTAAATACATTTAATACGTCTCTACATTAATAATATAATAAAATTCGACACGAATACTCACATTTCTGACACAATACCACGGGGTAGTTGGTGTTACTACAGTAAATCCTCGGTAAATGATGAGGAGGATTTGTGAAATAAAAAGCCTTCTGACTGTATCGTTGAGCACAGTCTCTCCTGTTTGTCAGCACTGTATTATCAGGCTATAAACGGAGTTATTTGTGTTCTTCGCTGAATTCAAGCTGGATCTCACAGCGTTTTACTGATCGCTTGACCGTGACTCATCAGCGAGTGAAAGCATTTGCTCTAGTAAACTCCCGCCGCGCCGCCGTTTGAACTTTGAGCCAAGCGGATAAACGGTCCAAATGGCGCGCTTCAAATGACTAGCGCTCTTTCGTTCCGCCTTTGTCCTTATATCGAACATTTATCGAAGTCCTTGTTATCGTTTATCGAGGAAATTTATATCGCGCGATAATTATCATTATCAATTTATCGTCCAGCTCTACGAACTTGTCAGTTGTGTTGCTGTCTATGCAGGGTCAGAAAGCTGTTCGATTTCATCAAAAATATCTTAATTCGTGTTCTGAGGATGAACGAAGGTCTTTGGGACGTCGTGACGGTGAGTAATTAATGACAGAATTTTCACTTTTGGCTGAACTATCCCTTTACGTTTTATATCATTTTCTTTTTTTCCTCACTTCTCTTGATAAATGTAGGTTTGTTTTTTCCAGCAAGCCGTATTCAGTCTAATAACAGGCATTTTTCATTGTGGCCATCAAGTACAGACCTCCATTAATGACACATACACTTGTCCGTGTATGAGAGACATTATGGAGGAATCAAAGAGTGGCATGAATTTAATTATTTGCTGTTTTATTTATTTAATTAGACATTTTTCTCTATAGTCCTCTGAGACCACATGCCCGCTGGGTTCGGTTTATTCTTATCCCACTTAATTAGGCTGGACAAAGCTTTGAATCTGTTTTCTGTTTTACTTTTGGAGTCCCTTGTTAAATGTTTTTGCCAAGCGTTTGTGCCTGAAAATATTATTTTATCGACTCTTTGTTCTATATGTTCTTACAGAGTGGTTTTGTATAACCTTTTGAAACCAAGGTTAAAGGAATAGCTGACCCAAAACTTAGAATTCATGTATTTATTTATTATTATTATTATTTTTTATTTATTTATTTATTTATTTATTTTTTACAAAGAATCATTAGGAAGCTCTTGCCATATAACAACAGTTCATGGTCAACGGGCTGTAGAGACAATAAAATAAAACAAAACCAAACAACATAACATATATATATATATATATATATATATATATATATATATATATATATATATATATATATATATATATATATATATAAAATACAACATAAAATAAAATAAACATAACAATAGGCCTATGTCTCACTTCCTGCTTCCGGAAAGCGGAGTAGGGAAAAAGAACTTCCGGTCATTGCTAGTTTCCTGCTTACCGGTAACTACATTTCTCAGTAGCGTAGCATGGTGGTAGCTTCGCTGTTTTCTGAATCAAATAGCTTTTCAGTAGCTAAGCTCTTTTTTTTGATCAAGTAGCATCAACAAAAGCTAAAAGCTATATATTTTTCTATACTTTAAGCTCAAATCGGAAATATAACTGCTACGTTTCACTGATCCTGGGTCAGTAAGCGACGCCACCGCCACTAAACCTCGTGACGCCATTGGCTTGTTAAACTGTCAGTCAAACCGTATTATTCCTCCCGCCTCTCTCGTGAATGAAGTGTGGCGCGCAGTTTGAAGCATTTCAGCTTGTTTGCAGACTTAAGGTAAATAAAGAACTGTTGATTGAAAAAGTACATGTTTTCTGTATTTATAAAGGCTAATGTTTTTTTGCATTCGAGGAGATGAGAAGAGTGTCTTAGTCTAGCATTTGTTGTCGAGACAACCAAGTTGCTTATGTGAAGCGATGAATCTTTATATTTTGGCTACGTTAAATGTAAAAAACAAAACAAAACAAAAAAAACTGAGCGCCCATGTAGCAACAGAAAACTGCATAATCTGCAATGCAATTTAGTATTTCAGAATATAATAAATGTGATTTACAGGCCTAGCCGCTGTGACTTGTCGGTTTAATTTTCTTCTTAAAGACTTACAATTTATGTTAGTGTGTTTTTTTAAAAACCTTCGGCAAACTATTCCTAAGTTTGGACGTTTCTACTTGAGAGTGTTCATTTACAATCCGAACCACGTCGTCGTAGGTGACTTTAGGCAAGTTACGGAGAGACTTGGTCCAGCGGTATTTATCGGCCTCCGCCATTGTAAAAAGCTAACCGGAACTGCCGTCTCCCCACTCAGGGACGTTCTTCAATATTCAATTGTTGCGTGACATAGGCCTATAATAATATATTAAAATAAAACATAACATAATAATAAATAAAGCAAAATAACAACATAAAACTAAATAATAAAAGGAACAATACAATAAAATAAAATAACGCAAATAAAATAACAAAAATAACTCAAATAATAACATAACAATAATAAAATAATTGAATTAAATAAGTAAGGGATAATCAACGGTGTAGAGAATTTTGGTTAGCTCAAAGAATTTAAGATGATCAATATATGTGTGTATATGCATGAGACTGTTTCTCTCATCACATATACACTGCAAAACTCCACCAGGTCTTATGACCAATGAATAGGATGAAATGAGTTATTTAAAACATACATTTCAGTCAGGGAAAGTAGTTTAACTCACAGGAAATCGTGTATAATAATCGTCATTAAATATACGCAATTTCCAGTTTCTGATCAGTAACAGTAATAATGATATCGACTGGTTTCTTTGTCCAGCAAATTGTTCAGTGATACCCATTACTCTGACGTTGGCCCGTCGTCACGGCAACGTGTTTTACTAATCAGAACGGAGTTAAAACAATTGAACAGAATAGGGCTTAAGGTAGCAATATGAGATCGAAACAGTTTAAGTGACTTTGTAATGTAAGCATTCAGCACAGAGAATCATTATATGTGAATATATGGTTGTTTATTAAACTATTCTACTTACAAACGATCGCACATAGACAAACGTACATAAAACACAAATAGACAGAAAACGCGTGAGTAAGAGAGAGAAAGAGAGAGAGTAAGAGAGAGAGACAGAAAGTGAGTTTGCAAGGGACAGGAATGAAAACGGTTCTGAACAACCTGAAATCGTTTCTTTTATAAAACGCCTTAAACGCAGCTATCTACGTTTGTAGAAAGGACGGATACTTGCAAGCTTGTTGTTGTTGTGCATTGGTTCCGTATGTGTTCAGTTCAGAAGGTCCTTTCCAGTTCCTTGAGAGTATTGCAGGCCTCATCATCTCCATTGCAAGGTGAGCCGCCCCCCCCCCCCCCAATGGATCTGGGGGGAGGTGCGGGTGACGTGTCTTTGTGTCCAGAAGGCAAGAGACTGAGAGAGAGATGAGGGAAGGTTTATAAACCTGTAGGTCGTTCACGCCCACGGTTGGACCTTGTCCAATCCGGTTGATCTGAGTTTTGGAGGGAAGATTGAAAGTCTTTGTCTCTCAAAGTGGTGTTTCGCATGTGGAAGCTGATTGGTTGTTTGGCCACAAAACTTTCAAAAGTTCAATAATACATATAAAGCAAGGAGTTATTAAGATGCCACAAACATTAACATTTAGGGAATAATAAATGCTGCTCATAGACACCAAACATGATCTATGTATCTTCTCATTTGACTGAGTGATTCTAAATGTGAGAGTCTTAGCATGCACAATAATTCACCTATTACGGATTAATGTTTGAGGCCGGCATACATAACAGAAACAACAATATAAGAAAAGGTAACACATTGATACGTGTACATTTCTATATAACTGTATGTGGGACTGTATGTCTGAATAAGGAAAGTGTATCTGCATTTCTGTAAGAGTCTTATCTTGATGGTGGGGGGATGAGTTGGATAGTGACCAGAGGTCTGGCTCATAGCACATAGGTGTTAATCATGGGGGAGAAGTCATTTAAGGAATATAACTAGTTATTTCATGTCTGATGGGCTCCAGGCACTACAACGGTTTGCCGTGCGTTAAAGGATTTTAAATGCACGACGTGGAGGCTAATAACCACCCGAAGCGAAGCGCATTTTAAATCCTTTAACGCACGGCAAGCCGTTGATTATCCCGCTTATTCCATGGTCATTTGCGAAGTTATAGACAAATTAAAACTAGGATTGATATTTGCAGCACAAAATTTGACTGAATGGATAAAAAAGACGGTTATTTTCGTCAGTTATGACACGCAGCTCTAACATTCTGGCCGCTTCAAATCAGACTCAGAGATTAAATAGTCCGGTAAGATCACATTTATTTGAATGAATTATAGAATTTGTTTCAGTAGATTATCGATCGACCAAGAGAGAGTGTGAAGGCAAGAGAGATGACAGTTTTCATTGCGAAACCACAAATGTTGCTCTTTTTTGCGGGTCTAAAAAAATTTTTGCGAGTTGAAAAGTTTTGCTTGCGAGTAAAGCTGTATCTCAGTGGGCGGCCTCTATCTACCAAGGGTAAAAAGCCTTTTTCTATTGGTCAAAGTGACCGGTTTACCACGCCCACTACGTTTCCCCACCACTGCCGTCAGTCTGACTGACTTCTATCAGCCGTGGCGAACAACAGGTTGTCTACTGAGTAAGATAGATAACTAATTTAACATCTTAAACTCCGTGACAAGTGAATTTATGTAGTCTCTCTTCTCATGCTCACCCATTTAAATACTTAACATTAGCTAAGCCCGTCTGTAGTTCGGTGATACCGTTGAATAGATTATCCATTATAGCTAACGTTAGCTGCCAGAGCCCCCAATAGTAAAGCGTCAGGCCAATATTTTCAGTTTTCATAGAGTATAGCTCCAGTGAATTCTGGTGTAGGTAATCTAAGGTTAAAAATATTATATTTTTAGTTTAGCAAGCAAGGTCCTGGCAGATCGCTAGGTTGGGTCCTCACAGATGAAAAAGAAAAGGGTGTTTTGGAGCATCTGATGCCCATATGTACATAACACCACTGATCCTGACAAACTTCCTCAAAACACCCGAGCATCCATTATGAAACACTCGCTGTATACAACATGAATATACTGAACTGTGCAGCAGAAATATGTATGACGTTAGTGAGTAGTGCATATACGGTGCGTTTGCGCATCACTAATAACGGACACTTGTACGGTGTCCGTTACTTCATGTTACGACTCAAGAGGCAGTATTAACATTAAATGACATGGCATCTGAAGCACTGAAGCCGCTGGCACATGGCTAATCAAATCTATTCACCATTATCAAAGAACTACAGACGGGGTTAGCTAACGTTACGTATTAAATGGGCGAGCATGAGAAGAGAGACTACATAAATCCCCTTGTGACTGAGTTTAAGACGGTTGTAAACTCAGTAAACAACCTGTTCGCCATGGCTGATAGAACCTCGCTCCTCAGTCAGACTGGCGGCTGCAGTGGCGGGGAAACTTGGTGGGCGTGGTCACTTCAATCGAGAGTGACCAATAGAAAAAGGCCTTTCATCCTGGTAGGTAGAGACCGCACACTGAGATATAGGGTGCTCGCTGCAGAGCCATATGGGAGGAGCTGGAGCTCCAGCTCCCCCTTGCTGGAGGTAATAGGTGGAGACAGACACCTAACCACACCCTAACCCTACCCCTTACCCTATCCCTAACCTTAACTCCACCCATTTGTTCACTCAGAGGTGGAGCTGGACATCAAGAGAGGTGGAGCTGGAGGCCATTTGGCTCTGCAGTGAGCAGTACTTGGCTTTACTCGCAAGCAAAACTTTTCAACTCGCAAAATAAATTTTAGACCCGCAAAAAAAGACAGCAGAAAGGAGAGTAACATTTGTGGCTTCGCAATGAAAAGTGTTTTAAGTTTTAAGAAAAATAAAGATTGTAAAAAAATTTTACACGCACTGCAAATAATTTTGTTATCAATTTCTTTTGTTATCAATTCCTATCTCTCTGGTAGGTCTTTCAGGGTGACCTGGGGAGGGGAGGTTTCCAAAACTCATCAACTGGTCACTGGGGTTCCTCAGGGATCAGTTCTTGGACCCCTCCTCTTCTCCATATACACTACATCTCTGGGCCCCATCATACAGGCACATGGCTTCTCCTACCATTGCTATGCTGATGACACACAGCTCTATCTTTCTTTCAAACCGGATGATCCATCAGTAGCTGCAAGGATCTCTGGCTGCCTGGCGGATATCTCTGCATGGATGAAGGAACACCATCTTCAGCTCAATTTAGCTAAGACTGAGCACCTTGTCTTTCCCGCCACTCCAACTTTACAACATGACTTCTCCATCCAGTTAGGTTCATCAACAATTACCCCATCGACTTCAGCCAGAAATCTTGGTGTAATCTTTGATGACCAATTGACTTTTAAAGACCACATAGCTAAAACTGCTCGATCCTGCAGGTTTGCATTACACAACATCAGAAAGATCAGGCCCTTCCTAACAAAGCATGCTGTACAACTCCTCGTCCAGGCCCTGGTCATCTCCAGGCTGGACTACTGCAATGCTCTTTTAGCCGGTCTTCCAGCATGTACAATCAGGCCTCTACAAATGATTCAGAATGCAGCAGCACGACTGGTCTTCAATGAGCCCAAGAAGGCCCACGTCACACCTCTCTTCATATCCCTGCACTGGCTACTGGTTACAGCCCGCATCAAATTCAAGACACTGATGCTGGCCTATAGGACAGCCACCGGCTCATCACCTGCCTACCTCCATTCACTACTACGCATCTACACTCCCTCCAGAAGTCTGAGATCCTCTAGTGAAAGACGCCTTATTGTACCACCAAAAATTCTTCTCCTCTCTTTCCTGATCTTCCCTTTCAAACCCGTACTCATCTAACAACGCCTGATATATGGTATTTTTGAGCACTTCCTATGTCGATCTGCCTCCTTAGGATGAATCACTTTTTGTATTCCCCAATTGTAAGTCGCTTTGGATAAAAGCGTCTGCTAAATGAATAAATGTAAATGTATATTTTTGAGATTTAAGAAGACTTTTTTTGCAAACTTTTATTTTTTAATTACAAAATAATTCGTTTTACGCTCAAACACAGTATGTTTGTTTGAATAATAAAGACACAAAAATAACCCCATAGTTGCTGAGGAATATAATGTAGCGATCTAGTACCTAGGCTATTTTAATAAGGATCGCAGGCAAGCGCTGACAAGACGTTTGCGCATTAATATAGAACGGTAATTACACTGACTTGGAACTACCTGTGCATTAAACGGTTTTACTGCACACCTGCCAGCCAATCAGAATCCAGTATCCAGACATTCCATGGAATAACATAAAATAATAGAACAATAAATAAAATAACAAACATAACAACAAAAATAAGTAAAATAAAATAACAGCAATAAAATAATAACATGACATAACAACATAACATAAAATAAAAAACAACAAAAACTAAAAAAGTCAAATAAAATAAATAATAAATTATTATATTATATATTATTATATTATAAATAATAAATACATTTAGCATCACTATAAACATGCATGCTTGAGGAAAAAGAGAGCTATATAAAGACTACTCAAAACATGCAGGTGAATTAATAATGTCTTTTTAAAGTCTTTGTTTTAAAAAATGCTTATTAACTGTCAAGTACATTTTTATAGTTTTTTGTAAAAGTTTTTTTACGGAGTTTATGCCCTTTTAATTGCTTGAATAAAAGTTATGAAAGAGTGGATGAGTTCTTTTTTGCTGACATACACATACTGTGCTCAGTCACTAGAATATGCAAAAGACTTACTATAAGACAATAGCTTGGCTACACCACAAAAGAGAAATGAAATTTACATTTGTTATTCAGAGTGACTTACCAAAATTCTAATGCCATAAATGACTGTCTGGTTTGAGTATTTGTTCATTAATTATTTAATATACATTAATAAATATCAATATTTGAATGATAATTCATTTTTTATTACCTTAATAATTAATAATAACTTTACATTTTATTTAATTACCATTGTTCTAATTATACTTTATAATTATATTTTATATATATATATATATATATATATGTGTGTGTGTGTGTGTGTGTGTGTGTGTGTGTGTGAGCCTGGACCACAAAACCAGTCTTAAGTCGCTGGGGTATATTTGTAGCAATAGCTAAAAATGCATTGTATGGGTCAGCATTGCTTTCAGCATTGCTTCAACACCCTCCAAGAATGCTATCAAGAGCAATTTGCCCAATGAGAAGAATGGATACTAGTATATCTGTGTGTTGCTTTCTGATTTGGTGATCAAAATGTGTAATCATGGCCACGTTGCTCTCTGAAAGCCTCTTCAGCTGTGTTTCGTGTGCATGTTGATTTCATCTTTCCTCCAAAAACCCAGTCCAATTAACCTCCTGCTTGAAAATCAACTTGAAAGCTTTTCCATTAAATGTTTTTCTTGTGCACATCAACTCAACAAATAGGTTTAAGAACTCTGAATCACGACCACAGTAATCAGAGAGTGTTTTTTTCTAAGCCGTGAATGACATTGAATAATCTACTTGGAAGAGGAACGACAAAAATTGTCACTATTTATATGCTAATATCGGAAGTCCTGTTTTTCATGTGTAGGTGGTCAGTGGCACAAAATTAGCCTGCTTGACATTTCTGCACCTGTGCTTTTAATAAGGAAATGCCTTTGTGGTGCTCTGTGGGAAAATGTTTAAATATTAAATATCATTTAATGTTGTTCACAGTTGTTCACATGTGTAATAATCTTTTGGGAGGTAATGAGAGTCTTATTAGAGTAGAAAAAATAGTACAAAACCTATTGCCAATACTAATGATGTTTGACAAATTATGTTTTGATTAAGAATATGCTCACTATATGGTGTCTTTACATGTGGGTTTTCCTTTCTTTTCCTTCTTTTCTTTTTTGTCTTTTCTTTAGACACTTATGCATCTAACAGAGCTCATTTTGCAACAAACAAATGATGTATATGGATGAGAAACTATGATTCAAAGAAAATGTATGAATGTAAGTGCAGGTTAACACTGCCCTCTGCTGAATGAACTGTTATTTTTCATTATTATGCAAGCAGAAGATCACAGGAAGAGGCTTTTCTAGATCTCTGGTGTATAATATTGTATGACACATCCAATAAACTACAGTATTATATACCTGTATTTGAACTGAAATCTCAGTAGCATTTTATAAATTAAAACTAAAAAATGCGGTTGACTTCTTCAACTTGTTATAAAACTAAATCTAACTTATCAGAAACATTGATGGGATTTGTAACCCCCAACCTTACGAAGACATCAAATTGTTATCAAAATTATGAAAAAGCTGTATTTGTCAGGTATTATTAAAAGAATGTGGTATTTGGCTGGTTATGGTCAACACTGCAGCTCACTTCGGAGACATGATTAAAAATAAACAGATTTTTATAAACCTTTGGATATGATTCGTGAGAGAAAAGACAGCATCTTAAAACTACTTCAAAATGATATTCAATGACTTGAATATAGCTCTTTTATGATTAAATTACCCGGAGATTGTTTAAAAAGGGCTCATTGAAAGTTTTGAAATTAAAAGTCAAAAGACAAACTTTGCATAATATTTTATGACATTTTTTCAAATAATTATATGCAGTGAATTAATTTGTTTCAATATATTATTAACATTTAATTTAAATATTTAATTTATTAACTAGGGCTGGGTATCCACAGGTTTCCTGATTCAATTTCATTTCACAAGCATTTGGAATCTACTTAATTTCTATACATTTCTGTTTATATAATGTCCATTTGCTTACACTTGAAAGAAACCCTCACTAATGCTATTATTTGATACAAAGTACAGCAAAAGCAGTATAATTAAAATAACATGTTTAAAATAACAGTTTTCTATCTGAATATTTATCTTAATATGAAAAAAATGTCATTTATTCCTGTGATCATTACTCCAGTCACATGATCCTTCAGAAATCATTCTGATATGCTGATTTGCTGTTAAAAAAATATTTTATTATTTGTTATTTAATATTTTGCTGAAAACAGCTGAGTAGAATTTTTTTCAGGTTTATTTGATAAATAGAAAGTTCAGAAGAACAGCATTTATCTGAAATAGAAATCCTTTGTAATGTTATAAATGTCTTTATCATCACTTTTAAATAACTTAAAGCATCCTTGCAAAAGTATTAATTTCTATAATTTACCCCCCCCCAAAAAAAACTTTCTATTTATCAAAGAATCCTGAAGAAAAATGCACTCAAGTGTTTTAAATATTGACAATAATATATATATATATATATATATATATATATATATATATATATATATATATATTTTTTTTTTTTTTTTTTTTACCAAATCAGCATATTAGAATGATTTCTGAAGGATCGTCTGACACTGAAGACTGGAGTAATGATGCTGAAAATTTAGCTTTAATCACAGGAATAAATTACATTTTAAATACATTCAAATAGAAACAGTTATTTTAAATAGTAAAAATATTTCAAAATTGTACTGTTTTTGCTGTGATTTGGATCAAATAAATGTAAGCTTGGTGAGCAGAAGAGACCTTTAAAAAACATTAAAAATCTTACTGTTTAAAAACAGAGCAGTGTTTTAGGCTCATTCAAAGCAGTCTTTTCAAACCATTCATTAAATAAATTGGGTCTTAAAATTCATTTGTTTCAAGAATCGGCTACATCTGCTGCGTTGTATGATTTGAGTCACTAAAACGAACTGGCTCATATGAGTCATTTGTGCGTCAAATCAGACTACACAGGTGGAGTTGTTTGTATTTTTCTGTGCAGCCCACAAGAGTAACGCAACAAAAAGACGTTTCTTCACATTATTCACAGCTCTCTTTTGGATCTATTGAGTCATATTCAGTACAGACTGTGAGCTCACATTTTACAGCCCAGGTAAAATATGATTTATTTCGCCTCAGCACCTAAAAAGAGGCAAAGCTTGTGACTGTAAAGTAGTGCAGGAAACACTGATACAGCCAGGGGAACTTCTAAGTATAATATGAAATTATTCATTCCAATAATTAACAAAAAGACCCTAAGTTGAGGGATTTCGTTTAGCAGATCGCAGTGATATTTGCTGTGCTGTACAAAGGCTTTGTCAAAATCCCAATTAAATATGAAAAAGGGACAAATAGCTGTCTGGGGTGGTACCTTTTTAAAAAGTACACTTTTGTACACTTTAGGTACTAATATGTACATTTAAGGTACCAATATGGACCCATTATGTAGAAAGGTGTACCTTTTGACCTGGTGACAGCTTTTTGTACCTTTTTTCTGAGAGTGTAAGACAAATCTAATCAGAGAATCTAATGAAGACTGTGATTAATCAGGAAATCTGTACCTCTGTATCTCTGTATGAGTCAAAAACAGATTTTTTTTTCTGTTTCTGTTATTTCTATTTTTTATTTTTTATTTAAATCATTTCCACCTTTTTCTTAAACACTGAAAGAATTTTACCACTTTTGTCTTGATTGTTATACTCCGGACATCTTATTAGACTCAACATAAATTAATAAATATACAGGAAATATATGTACTCAGCAAAAAGGAAACATCCTCTTACTTTCAACTGCTTTAACTTCCAGCATGGACTGCAGATTTGCCAATTTTTGCATTAAGATGTTACTTCAGTCTTTCATCAAGGCACAAGTTCTTAAACATGTCTGTAGGGACACATCTGCCACTGCAAGGACGATCAGCTGTCCTTCTTGTCTCCCATAGCACTGTCTTAAGGCCTCTTACATTACAGACACTGCAGTTTACTGCTCTGGCCACATCTGCAGTCCTCATGCCTCCCTATAGCAGGACTATGGCATGTTCACTAGGTGACCTTAAATGCTGACTACCTGTAAACCATCTTAAAAAAGTCTTAAGACTGTTCCCCAGGTGCATGTGCAATAACTGTTTAGTGTTCATTGAACAAGTATAAAAAAAAAACAGTGTTTAAACCCTTTCCAATAATCTGTAATGTTTATTTTTTTGGCTGAGTTCATATATATATATATATATATATATATATATATATATATATATATATATATATAACATTTCAGAGCTGGGTAGTAACTAAATACATGTAAACTGGATTATGTAATCAGATTCCAAAAATGAAGTACTCGTAATTAGATTATATTACATTTTTAAATGTTTATAATCAGATTACAGTTCCTTTTTCGTGGATTACATAAATACATATTATTCACATTATTGGTAATTTACATTACCTGTAAATGACCAATAACACATCATGTGTGAACAGGACCTTTTAAAAATTTACCATGCAAATTATACACTGACATAAGATCTGGGGCAATCCAGAGCTGTTAAAGTTCAGTTACATAACGTACAATAATTATAACATTCTGAGGCAGAAGTGCATTTACTCTGCTTGGTTTGGTTTGAAGTTGTCTAATATGATGTCTCTAGGCAAAAAACAGCTGCATGAATGTGAACATTTGACACAAAAATGAAAACATTAACAAAAACACTGACCACATTTACCCCTCCATGTTTACAAACACAACACCAGGAGGCGCAGCTGTTTAGAGGTAATTTCTGGTTATTGATGTCACAGAATTTACCAGTATTTTATATTTACCGATGTGTGTATGTATAGTGCTTTACCAGTAAAAGGACGAAACGTTGTTGTCTGTTGGCATTTTTGTTTTATCATACTGGTTTTTACCAGTAAAGTTGTTCTGCTAATTTTACTACAGTTTACTTCTATTGCTATGTAAAAAGGGGCTAATAGCAGTAAATTTTTCACAATTTATTTATTAAATTTTCTAAAAATCCTACTGTTTGTGATAGCATTTAGCTTTGACTATATTCACAATTTAATGATATCATGTAAATAATTTTGTGATCCATGCTTCTGAATTTGGGGGTAAATACCATGTATGAAACATTATGAAATGAATTATTGATGTATGAATGGTAAGTTTTAAACCAGTTAGGGCAAATGCAATCTAAAAGTAATCCAAAAAGTAGTCTGAAATACATGACCTAAAATTATCTACCAAGCGCTGAACATTTTACAGCTCCAAAAATGCTAGTTTTGGGTTCGAGGTGAAAGATGACACCACCTGGGTGCAGTCGTTTGCATAAACACTGCCTTCAGAGCAAGACATTAACAAACAGTCATCTTCTCACTATAGGCCCCACCCACTGATGTTTGGCTTGACACTTGATAACACTAAAAGCAGATTGAAATTGCAATCACTGCCGGTATCTTGTCTACACTGGATACAGTGTTTTACTTTTTTTTTTTTTTGTGCAAAAAGCTTTATTAACATTATAAGTACACCTCAAGGAACATATTAAAATAATAAAAAAAATCTATGCATGACCCCTTTAAAATCTATTTATAAGATAAAAAGGAAAGATTTTTATTATTCTTTTATTTTTATTTTGTCACTGATCCAAGTTTTTCATACTAATTATTTAATTACATCACACCCTTTACTCTGAAAGGTTTTGAACAGTAAGATTTGTAATGTTTTTTTTTTGTTTTTTTTTAAATGAGTCTCTTCTGCTCAGTAATATTGTGAAATATTTTTACTATTTAAAAAAACTGCTTTCTATTTGAATTTATTTTAAAATGTAATTTATTCCAGTGATCAGACAAACTTTCAACATCATAACTTAATCATTCTAATATGCTGATTTGCTCAAAAAACATTTATTATTTATTAACATTTAAAACATTTGAGTACATTTTTTCAGGGTTCTTTGATGAGTAGAAAGATCCAAAGATCAACATTTATCTGAAATTAATACTTTTATTTAGCCGGGATGCTTTCATTTAATCAAAAGTGATGATAAAGACACAATATAATGTTACAAAAGATTTCTATTTCAGATAAATGCTGTTCTTCTGAACTTTTTTAATTCATCAAAGAAACCTGAAAAATCTACTCAGCTGTTTTCAACATAACAGTAATATTAAATGTTGTTTTGTTTTCTTTTTTGGAGCAGCAAATCAGAATATTGAAATTCTGAAAGATCATGTGACTGGAGTAATGATGCTAAAAGTTTAGCTTTGAAATCAGAGGAATAAATTACATTTTAAAATATATTCAAATACAAATAGTTATTTTAAATAGTAAAGTGAAGTTTTTGCTATACTTTGGATCAAATAAATGCAGGTATGGTGAGCAGAAGAGACTTCTTTAAAAACATAAAAAATGTTTGACTGGTAGTGTACCTTTTGCTAGGTTTCTTATAAAGTTTTAATATTGCCACACAACACAGAGAGCAATGCTAATAGACAGCAAGGGGCCACTGTATATCAGTGACATTTCTGACAGTGTCTGGAATCCCCCTCATGCCCCACAAACACCCATCTCGCTCGGCCCCCTACAGGCCTTACAATCAACAGCAGGAGGGGCGTCAGTCCAGCAAAGAAACTTCCCACAACTGCAAGGAAACATCAGAAAGTCGCTTGCGCTCCTCCAGAATGAACTTTTGGAACTTACGTCGCTGCCAGTATATAAAGGAATACGGTTTCGAGCTAAATAACATCTCTTGACCACATTTAGCGCTTGGTGTTTTTTCATTACCACAAACAACGGATTTGTTTAGTAGGCAGCTGCCTTTCTTCATAGTTTGAACGGACAGCAGTGGTGGCTTTGCTGGGGAACGACCTCTCCAAGTGTGAACGCCTTTACAGATGTCTTTATAATGGAGTAAAATGCTTGTTGTGTTTCAGGCTTTTCCTTTTAGTGTTTATTTTAACTGGTGAATAATCACAGCAGATATTTGCCGGCGCCAGCTGAGTCTGTTCCATGTAGATTTAGTATAAAACATAAAGTACAGTTCTTTGGCACTTTAATGAATACATCAGGTGGTAACTAACCGCGTTCAAGTTGGAAAGGATGGCTGGCGTGGTGCGCACCCTGGGCCGGTGTCTGCTGCCCGCTGAGGCCGCTCACGATGACAGGAGTAATGGGAAAGGAAGAGACCGCGAGCGCGACGTGAACCAGGAGCGCGAGGCGAAGCGGCGCAGTCGCGAGATTGATGCCATGCTCGCGCGCGAGAGGCGCTCGGTACGGCGTCTGGTGAAGATCCTGCTGCTGGGCGCCGGAGAGAGCGGCAAATCCACATTCCTCAAACAAATGAGGATCATCCACGGGAAAGAGTTTGGCCAGAAAGCGCTGCTCGACTTCAGGGATACGATCTTTGAGAATGTCATCAAGGTAACGGTCCTCCTGTGTGACAGTTTGCTTGAGGTTTTGTTGTTTCCGACGTCATAGTTGTCTGTTTTTGAACTACTTTGTAAAGTTGCTGCGTTTTAATTTTGTCAAGTCATAAATGCTTATCAATAATGTACACTACCGGTCAAAATTTTTAAATGTTTTTTAAAGAAGTATCTCCTGCTGACAAAGCCTGCATTTATTTGATCCAAAATAGCCTACAGCAAAAGTAATATTGTGATTTTTTTTACTATTTAAAAGAACTGCATAACTGCTTTTAGTTGAAATATATTTTAAAATGTTATTCCTGTCTTTAGTGTCACATGATCCTTCATAAATCCTTCTAATATGCTGCTCAAGAAACATTTATTATTTTTATCAATATTTAAAACAGTTTAGTATTTTTTCATGATTCTTTGATGAATTTAAAAATCCAAAGATCAGCATTTATCTGACATAAAAAGCTTTTTGGGGAAATAAATAATAGAAATTAATACTTTTATTTATCAAGGATGCTTTAAATTGATCAAAAGTGATGATAAAGACATTTATATAATGTTACAAATGATTTCTGTTTCAGATAAATCTGCCGAACTTTTTTTAATTTATGAAAGATGCCTGAAAAATTCTACTCAGCTGTTTTCAACATAATAATAATAATAAATGTTTTTTAATCAGAATATTAGAATGATTTCTGAAGAATCATGTAACTGGAGTAATGATGCTAAAAAAAATTAAATCACAGGAATCAATTAGGCTACAGTTTAAAATATAAACATATTTCAAAATTGTACAGATTTTGCTGTACTTTGGATCAAATAAATGCAGGCTTGGCGAGCAGACAAGACTTCTTTAAAAACATAAAAATATTACTGTTTAGAAATCTTTGACTGGTAGTGTTCATTTAAAAAGTTGAAGTGGTCGGTTGCATAAACTGCTTAGACTTGTCTTAAAGGTTAGACACCTATTTTTTTTCCGCATTGTCATGGCTTTTTAAAGTCAGTTACATAAAGAAGTGTATTGATCCAATTTCAATCTGAAAAGTAACCCTTATGAAAATTAACCACGGTTTTATTAAAGTAAAACTGTAGTAACCATGTTTTTTTTTTAGCATAGTGATTACTATAAACACAGTTTAAATACCATTGTTAAACTATAGTACTGTAAACTATATGTGACCCTGGACCACAAAACCAGTCATAAGGTTAAATTTTACAAAACTGAGATATATACATCATATGAAAGCTCAATAAATAAGCTTTCTATTGATGTATGGTTTGTTATGATAGGACAATATTTGGCTGAGATACATCTATTTGAAAATCTGAAATCTAAGGGTGCAAAAAATCAAAATACTGAGAAAAACACCTTTAAAGTTGTCCAAATTAAGTTCTTAGCAATGCATATTACTAATCAAAAATTACATTTGGATAGGTTTACAGTAGGAATTTTACAAAAAAAATCTTCATGGAACAATTTCCTAATGATTTTTGACATAAAAGAAAAATCAATAATTTTGACCCATACAATGTATTTTTGGCTATTGCTACAAATATACCCCAGCGACTTAAGACTGGTTTTGTGGTCCAGGGTCACATATACTATAATAACTAGTTTTTATTTGTAGAAAACCATGGTTAATTTTTGTAAGGGAAGACTGATAACCTCTTGGTTAACTGCTGGTTCATTAAACTAGTTCTTAACGTGGTGACTATATGTTTATACAACTGGCCCCTGAATTAACTCGACTAGATAGAGAAAATATTAAAGTTGTATAGACAGATACATAGATGGATGCCTGTAGATAGATTAATATATAAGTGTGTATTTAGTTTATACATTTGATCATTTTTAAGAAATAAATTTAAAACAGACACTATTAGACACATTTGAAATGCCGGCTATGGAATTTTTTTTTTATCATATAAGCCCTATATTTTGATAGATAGATAGATAGATAGATAGATAGATAGATAGATAGATAGATAGATAGATAGATAGATAGATAGATAGATAGATAGTGTACTATTGCATCAAAAGATCTTACAATTATGTTGGGTCAGGTTGTTTAGTTACTCTAAGGTCACCAAGGTCAAGTTTCCTTGTCCAAACTTGTCTGTTTCCTGCTGTGACATGCACTTTTGTCGCAATAAGCAAAACAAACATTCTCTACAGAAATGAGAAACACAAATAAATACATTTTTTGCATTCAGCATAATTAATACTTCCCTAAAATCTGTGCTTCAGCCATCAGAAAGTGATCACATGAACTCCTATCACATGAACCATGATCTTACACACTGTCAAACCTGCAGACTCACATGAGTTACTATCAACCCTTTCTTTATTTATATGTCCAGATCCATTGATTATACAAAGGTTTTGGACAGCCAGTCCATGTGAAAATGTTCACTTTTCCTCGTATATGTATCTGACTAACTCATTTTGCTGTTAGTCATGTGATGGTTGCTTTAGGCGTCTGCTCTACCGCAAATCAGAATCCCAAGGGATTGTTCTTGGGTCATTTCCCTGTAAGCACGTCTATTTAGGATGTCTGTGTTTAATAACAGTGGCTTGACTCACAGCTCTGAGTTAACGGGAAAGGAGTGAAAATGCATCTCAGAATGTGAGATAGTGGGCCTGGGGCTGTTGGAGTTACAGAGAAACTTGAGGAACAATGTTTGGCCTTTCTGGTAGTAGCAACTTTTTTTACAAACCTTTTTTTTTACAGGCTGGCAAATGTTCTCCCGTAATTACCACAAGACTAAGCTTAGCTGTCTTTATGATTAGCAGTACATTGAGTCACTTTGTTTGGTCTAGGTTCATCCCTGGCTGTGTTATGAACGGAAAGATTGTGTCTGACTTATCATTGTGATCAGCTCATGTGCTTTCTGAGCTCACGTGTCTTTGGATGTCTCAATATGCCCTGATTTTTCCCCTATCTGTGTACTTTCTGCACTTGTGTCTTCCTCTCTTTATCTCTTACTTGGTTTTACATTTGGCTCGGGAAGTTTACTGATGGCATCTGATGTGATCACAGTGAAGCCTTTGAGATTAGCTGCTGATGGAAGAAGGCTCTAATTACAGCCTGCGTCTGTGCTACAATAGGGATAGAGAAGATCTAACATCCTTTTCATGTTGTTCAATACGTCTATGTGCTTAACAAGCACTAGCTGTCTGAGTCAGAGCTTTTCTGTGGCGTTTATTTATAAAAGAGCCTAAACCATCAGCGTATTGTGCATCCTCTTGTCTTTCTTTATACTCTGATTTTATGTTAGATGAGATGAAATTACATGGATCAATGACATAATGATCAATTTGTCTTTTTTAATAATTTATTAAAACACAATAAAAATTCACAACAGGCAGAAAGACGTAAAACAGCAAACTATATGTGACCCTGGACCACAAAACCAGTCATAAGGTTAAATTTGACAAAACTGAGATATATGCATCATATGAAAGCTCAATAAATAAGCTTTCTATTGATGTATAGTTTGTTAGGATAGGACAATATTTGGCCGAGATACATCTATTTGAAAATCTGGAATCTGAGTGTGCAAAAAAATCAAAATACTGAGAAAATCACCTTCAAAGTTGTCCAAATTAAGTTCTTAACAATGCATTTTACTAATCAAAAATTACATTTTGATATGTTTACAGTAGGAATTTTACAAAAAATCTTAATGTAACATGATCTTTACTTAATTTCCTAATGATTTTTGACATAAAAGAAAAATCAATAATTTTGACCCATACAATGTATTTTTGGCTATTGCTACAAATATACCCCAGCGACTTAAGACTGGTTTTGTGGTCCAGAGTCACATATAGTAGTGAGGACCCCTACAAACCGTCATAACTGTGTATTAATGCATATAATTTTCTAAAATATCAGACAATTTGACATTTTTTGACAAGACGGATATATGATTTCATAATTCATGCTATTTGTAATAATAATAAATTAGTGTTGTCAAATTAATTATTCACATCCAAAATAAAAGTAATATATGTGTGTACTATATATTTATACATATATGGGTCAAAGATGTTAAGATGTCCACATCAAAAGAAATGTACAAAAGTGATTTTATGAGAAAGCACATTAAATGTAAGTAAAGTGTCTACTTTTAAGGTTTCAAATATGTTTTTAAAGAATAAAATGTCAAAATTTGGTTGAAATAATGTTACATTGTCATTCAGTGATACACAATATTTATGAAAAAATTCTTTGTGCTTATTCTGACTTATTCTGTACATGTTACATTTTATTGTGTTTTAAATGAGTAAAACAATTCTTATTGGAAAAAGGCCAAATCCTAAGTAGTGCCAAATTTAAAACATTTAGAATTACAACTAATTAGTATTTGGGGTGAAAGTAATTTGTCATTTAATATGTCATAAATTGATTTTTGTTGTAAAAATGCCTGACAAGATTGTTACACTGAATGGCATTTTAGTGGCAGTAAAAAAACAAAACAAAAACAAAAATGCAATAAAATGTAACTTTTTTCTAGAAAACTTTTTATTATTTTTTGGGAAAAACAGCAGCAATTTAATTACACTTTAGACTTTTTATGCTTAAGGGCTGAAACATAAAGTGTCACATTCAGCTCAGTGTTGTTTTTGACAACCATCTTAGATTTAGTCTTAGTCTTTTGGACTAAAATGCTTATTAGTTTTAGTCAAATTTTAGTCACTTCTATATGTGATAGTTTTAGTCCAATTTTAGTCGACGAAAAGTCAAAAAGGTTTTAGTCTAGTTTTAGTCGACGAAAAGTCAAAAAGATTTTAGTCTAGCTTTAGTCAAAAAAGGGGAAAAAGTAGTCTTTTAACAAATTAATGTAGGTCAGTAAGTATTTTGCTGTTGGGTAGTGTCACTTGTAAGTTCTGAAAATAGCAGATCTATAGTTCAACACAATGTGAGCTTCCGGATCGACTATTTTCACCAATAATTACAATAATGAAGGAATGTTTTAAAACATAAAAGGTAAAAGGATGGAATGCTAAAACGGCTTGCCATACTAGTATGGCAAAGAGTATTTAATGCTAAAACGGCTTGCCATAGCGGCGGATATGTTTTAGGTTTTGATTGGCATGCACAATAAGCAGAAATGTCATGCATTTTAAACGTCTGACGGACCACCCACTAACATTTTCGTCTATTCTCGTCTCGTCAACGAAAACTCACACACGTCTCGTCATGTTTTAGTCATCAACGAGCCATTTTTATCTCATCATCTCGTCATCGTCTCGTTATCGTCATGAAAAAAAGTGGCGTCAACGAAATTATTTCGTCGTCATCGTTGACGAAAACAACACTGATTCAGCTGACCTTTCTTCACGATCTGCTCGCTGCCTGCCCCATAAATTGGCTGTAAAAAAACGTGCTACCAACTAGGGGTGTAAATCGGAGCCTTCAAGACGATTCGATACGATACCGATTTCTTAAGCCAACGATTCGATTATTTTCGATACTTCAGAATTCCCTGTGATACGATGCGATTCGATCCGATTCGATTCAATATTAGATATTTTTACATGATATCTATTAAGTTTCAAATAAATCAACAAAAATAGTAAATAATTTGCCTTTTATTGAGAATACAGAAACAGTATTCTATTCACATAATGTGTATGTTCCACTAAAGCAGTTGTGCTCAATGCACTGCAAATAGAACAGCAAATATAAGTTACTGCATCTACAAAGTGCAATCAGATAAATTGTAATAAGAAAAAAAAAAAAAGTTATAGTGCAGGTCTACTATGGCCAATTAGCCTATTCACCGTTTTAAAAAAGTTTCTTTCATACAAAATTGGTTACATTTTGAAAATACAATTGGCATCTTATTAAGAGGTAATGGTCACACATCCTCTGCAGTAGATGAACTGCAAATAGAATACTACTCCACAAAATCAGTTCAAAATCATCGCTCTTGAAAGTCAGACAACAATGTGAGGTCTGTGAACATGAACAACATCATAGATGGACTGTGAAACGAAAGTAACGCGTGTGAAGAAGAAGACAGTGAGGTTAGTGCCACCCGCAGCTTAGGAGTAGGTAGTACGCTTAATACATCGGAGCCATAGACAGTAAAAGAAAGGTCGGAACGGATTCTAAAAATAGACAAGTGAACAAACAGGCGGCAAAATAAACACATTAATCGTTATTCTTGCGGACGAATCGATGCATTGAATCGGCGGCTGCATAATCGATGCATCGATACGAATCGATTAATATTTACACCCCTACTACCAACCATTCCACAGAAAAACAAACAGTGTTCCAACCAGTCACCGTCAGGGGGTTGGTGTTGTGGACTTTCGTACTGGTGCACGAAATGAGGGAGGCAGAGCGAAAGTCCACAACACCAACCCCTTGACGGTGACTGGTTGGAACACTGTTTGTTTATGTGTGGAATCGTTGGTAGCACCGATTGTTTTTTTGGCATATCTCGGACCCTAGGCTGACCACAGAGACGCGTTTTTTTAACAGACAATTTATGGGGCAGGCAGCGAGCGGATTGTTTAGAAAGGTCAGCTGAATGTGACACTTTATGTTTCAGCCTAGAATCGCTGATACAGCCTTTAAATGCTTTTTCGTCTTTGACCAACATGCATGTGTGTGCATTTAAATATATATAAATAAATATATACAGTAGGGCTGTCACAATTCTTTGATTCAATTCGAGTACTCGATTTAAAAAATTCAAATCTGGGAAAATACTGAAAGTGGCACATTCCATGGATACGAACTATTATTAATTACGTATGTGTGGAGCTTCTCAAACTCCCTCTCATATTGTTGTGAGTTCTAATGTTCATTTGGTCATCTGGGAATGCCATTTCATCAGATTTGTAAGGTCAATCATTTATAATGAAACAGGAGTTTGATTTAAAAATTGTACACATTTGGATGTCAACATATTCAAGAAATTACAGTGGCTGTAGCATTTATGTCATAAAAATGGTCACATATTGGTAATTAAGTGGACATTTGTATTACATATTAAATATTAGACAAGGATTAGATTGCGCTGTAAAGTGTAAAAACAATTGTTAGGCCATTGGTGCCTTCCGCCGGCATTTGTTGTAATGTGTAATGTACATTAGCTCTATTGTTTAAAAAACATTATGTATTTTAACAGTTTTGTTCAATTAAACCATATAAATACTTGCATTTGATACTTTATTTGAACTAATTATTAGTCATTATTGGTCATTTTAGAGGCTGTTGTTTGCTTAGGTCTATTTTTATTACCACACAAAAAACTGATTACTCGATTAATCGTCAGAATAATCGATTGATTACTCGATTACCAAAATAATGGTTAGTGACAGCACTAATATACAGTAAACACATATATTATGTAAACACAGACTTTTATTTTGGATGCGATTAATCACGATTAATCGTTTTGACAGCACTATAATAAATACAAAACACTTGAAAAAACATTCAAACATTTTTTTGCCATTTTTTGACAAGACAGATAAAATGTGAATTCATTTATGATGTTTGATAAAAAAAGTGAATACAAAATAAATAAAACACTTGAAAAAAAACTGGAAAAAAGAGTATTATTTCATTAAACTCAACTACATGCATATAATCGTCTAAAATAGCGACAATTAATTTGACTTTTTTTGACAAGACAGATACAAATCATATTTGTATAAATTTGTATACAAAACACTTGAAAAAAACTTTTGAAAAAATTATATTTAATTAAACCCAACTATATTAATTATAAAACACTCATAATAATATGTTTTGTATCAAAACATTTTTAAATCAAATTAAGTTAATCTAAGGTTACCAAGGCAAAGTTGAATTGCCCAAACTTGCCTGTTTACTGCCGCCACATGCACTTTTGTCGCAAGAAGTCAAATAAACATGCTCCACACCAATAAATACATTTTTAACATTAATCATTCAAATTTGTACAATGTGTTCAAGGTGTAAAGAAAATATGTTTTGACATTATTTGGACTTTTTTCAGTCATTGAATTGAAATGTTTGGAAACACTTTAAATTAGGGAACACTATGCATATTACTAGCATATTGGCTGTTTATTAGTACTTATAAAGCACATAATAATGCATGACCAAATCCCTAACCGTAAACACAACTACTACAACAACTTCCTTATTTATTATTGATGAGCAGCAAATTAGAAGTTTATTGAGGGAAAACTGTTTTTTAATCTAAAATGTTTTTTATAAATGCAATGAAGTTTTTCAAACCAACTTGAATGCGTAGATTACACTTTTAGGAACCTGGTGCATATGTTTTCGACTAGATTTAGTCATTTTTCCATATATAATAATTGCATTTCTTCTCTATTGAACATAAATATGTCTGTAATCTGGCAAACTGAATTCAGTGGGAAACTGAAATGATAAATATTGCTATCCTTGGTCTTGTTATCTTACCCACAGTTTGGTCAAAAGCAGTGCTGCCAGATCGGAGGTTTGGCTTAGTGGAAGAGTTTTGCTTTATATGGAAAAGGTTATGTTTCTCAGGATGTCAAAGCAGAGGTGCGCGTGTTCCATCTCCATGGTTCTTGTCCACCAAACATTTAGCCAAACTGCCAGACATCACATCATGCATCCTTCCCACAGCCAGAGAAATATGTAAGCTTTTTGACCGTATAGTTTTCAGCACAAGAGTGACTCCAGGAGCCTGTGTTGTAAAGGGACACGACTGAAGCAGAGCTAAAAGATTCACTTTGTTTCGGACGGGACTGATTGCGATCAGATCCTCTTCTAACCCATGCGGGGAGCAAAGCAGCAGAACTGAGCTTTCTTTGTGTTGATGATGTCACCTCAGTTTATTTTCAATAAGTCCCCTTTGCCACAAAGTGACTAGCGAGCTGAGGAAAACATTATAATGTAGTTGCTGATCTCTTTCATTAGCTTTAGAGGCAAATGCTGAGGCCTGTGTTTTGGAGAACTTGAAGTCAGTTTTATGACTAACCGCACTAAATGCCTTAAATGTATGTGTTGGCGCTGATTACATGGTCCTCTCACTGCCCTGCCAGGCAGGCATGTGAAAAGAACAAATGGCCGTGAAGAATTTGCCCAAAGTTTTGTGTTTCTGGATAGTTTACCATGGCTTCTTGTCACCAGCCACCACACTTGCTTTCATTAACTGTAGTTGTTAAAACATCTCTAAAGGTTATAAAAAGGTTATGAAACACTTTAATTTAGATTTGGGAAACTTTTCTGGGGTTTAGGAAGCAAAAGATATTCACCCGAAAATAAAAGTTATTCATTATTCAGCCTCTGGTTGTTCCAATCCGAACCTGTAAGACCTTTGTTCATCTTTTTAACACAAATTAAGATATTTTTGATAAAATCCGAGCACTTTCAGACAGAGATGCAACTCCCACGTTCAAGGCCCAGAAAGATAGTAAGGACATCGATAAAATAGTCCACGTGACTATGTTGTTGAATAATTATTATCATTATTTTTGTTTTCTTCGCACACAAAAAGTATTCTCATAGCTTCATAACATTAAGGTTGAACCACTGATGTCTCATGGACTATTTTAACAATGTCCTTACTACCTTTCTGGGCCTTGAACGTGTCAGTTGCGTTGCTGACTGTGCAGGGTCAGATAACTTTCAGATTTCATCAAAAATACCTTAATTTGTGTTTTGAAGATGAATAAAGGTCTTATGGGTTTGGAACAACATGAGGGTGAATAATTAATGACAGAATTTTCATTTTTGGATGAACTAACTCTGTAAAAAAGAGTTGTTAACGTATGTTATATGTTCTTTTAATTATTAAAACTTAACACTTATTAACTATAATTATTTAAAAGTGTTTTATGTGGTACAGTAACATTTAAATTAACTGCTTTTATTTAAGTCAAAATATTATTTAACACGGATAAATCAAGTTACAGTAGGTTACAACAACAAAAGTCAGGTCAGTTAAAAATAGCTATCTATAAAGTACCAACTGCAGGGTTTTAATTTTTACAGCGCTTTTATTGAATTAAAGCTTTTATTATATGGCCTTGTGGTACTTTTTTGTCCATTCTGCATTTTGATGACATTTAATTGCTCAGTATATTTGTAAAAGCTACAAAGCGTTATTTTTATTTTATTTCATTTTATTTTACTATTTGTAGGAAATTTAAAAAGTTCCACATTGGTGTGAATACTTTTGCGAAATGTATCTAAATCAGTTGCCCATTAGTAGGGAAAACGTTTTTTATTTTATTTTATTATATTTTATTTTTTAATTTTAGGAAATAAAAAAATTCCACATTGGAGTGAATACTTTTGCAAAATGGATCTAAATCAGTTGCCCATTAGTAGGGAAAAGGGTTTTATTTTATTTTTTAATTTTAGGAAATATAAAAGTTCCACATTGGTGTGAATACTTTTGCAAAATTGTTCTAAATCAGTTGCTATTAGTAGGGAAAAAGGTTTTTATTTTATTACTTTTTATTTTTATTTTTTTAATTTTAGGAAATATAAAAGTTCCACATTGGTGTGAATACTTTTGCAAAATTGGTTTATATCAGTTGTCATTAGTAGGGAAAAAGGCTTTTATTTTATTTCATTTTTTAATTTTAGAAAGTATAAAAGTTCCACATTAGTGTGAATACTTTTGCAAAATTGGTCTAAATCAGTTGCCATTAGTAGGGAAAAAGGTTTTTATTTTATTTATTTATTTATTTTTAATTTTAGGAAATATAAAAGTTACACATTGGTGTCAATACTTTTGCGAAATTGGTCTAAATCAGTTGCCATTAGTAGGGAAAAAGTTTGTGTGTGTGTGTGTGTGTGTGTGTGTGTGTGTGTGTGTGTGTGTGTGTGTGTGTGTTTGTGTGTGTGTGTGTGTAGAACAGTAGGCCAGTGGCCAGTAAAAGAAAAGCATGTGATAATACTTAATTTCACAGTCTAAAGATGTGTGAAGTGGCTTGAGAACTGGACTGGAGACCTTGTTTGTCGGCAACAGAGTCAAGGTCAGATTGGAATAGCTCCACAATGGTGGTCTCTGCGGGCTTGCGGTATCGCACAGTCCACAGAGCCAGAGGAAATGCCTCTTCTCAGTGCACAGACAGCGAATGCTGCAAACAATGGCGATTCAGCCGTGCCATCATCTCCCCTCTGACCATTTGTCATCACCCTGCTGTTCAGCCCATCCCTCTGAAGGCTTTAGGATGATGACAGTGTTGGTGATGTTTGTTACACTGATACCAATTCGGAGCAGTCCAGACTTTTCCTCAGGGGTGGAAAAAACACAGAACAAACAATCCCAGAGGTTAACAGTCGCGTGAGCGAATCTCGGCCTACGTGCTGATCAAATTATTGGTTATTTTAAAGATAACGTTATCTTCATTTCAGCCACTTTACAGTGGCAAAGGTCCAGGAGATAGTCCTCTTAACTTCTTCCAGATCCTTCCACCAATGCCTTTTGGATATTACGTATGGCAACATTTGCCCTCTGCACGTGGAGGTGGTCTGAAAAGGGTGTGAAATGTTTTTACAATCGCTGTTTATTTTAAAAGACAACCTTAGATAAAATCTAAATTAAATTAAATCCTATATCACTTGTTTGATGGTTTGATGATCCAATCGAAACCAGATGGATAAGTCTCACCCAGTTTGATATAGTAATAGGATGCATTACAAGTCTTTAATGTCCAAATAAATGATTCGATACACCACAGTCAGCCTGCCTTGTTGTTGTTGAGCCACATTAAGTAGGCTGAGTAAGCTGAGTAATTTATGTCTTGGAATTTATTACTTGCTAGATCAGTAGCTAGCTATCTGGTCATTTCTGTTAACTCTTTAGTGGCCTTTTAAAAAGCTATCTGTGATAGGAGAGTGATCTAAAGGCTGACCCGATACTGACACTGCGTGTCGGGACACGATAAGATCTCACCTCCGTTTGGCCCCTCGTACCCCTCACTCGTCACTCTGACCCTTCAAGAGCCAGTTTCCCTATTGCAAAGCTCTTGATCTCTTGTGCAACGGGACACCATTGGCAAGTAGAGCATTTCCTCTGTTTACTACATCCTTGAGAAAATAGTTGTGGTATCCAGCAACTGCCCAAAATGTGTTTTTTTGCTCCATCCTCCAAAGGAGAAGCAAGTTAGCAAAAAGTTGTATCACACCGAAAGTTTAAATTCATGCATCCTGTTCGAAATATGTTTGCGGGGGAGGAAGCAGGAAGTGGCTGAAGGGTGACACAGGGAGCAAGCATATATCAAGCCCATCTTCCTGTGTGATAAATCTGAGAGTTCCTCTGTGACCGGAGTCTTGGGAGGCTCCTTCACAGGCGGCTTGTTTATGGCTAAGGAGTTGTTGCTGATTTAGCTGTGGTTGCTCAGCGGTGGGGAACCCGTGAGCGGCTGCCTGGTCCGCTCCCCACATCTGCTTACGCTGCGAAATCACAGCACTGCCATTACCACCACTGGAGTAATTACTGTGCTTGACACGCAGGGCTCGTCTAATGCGTGTCAGATGAGGGCCAACCGATCGGATTCGCTGTCAGTGTCTCTCGGCAGAAACCAAGATCCCTGAATATCATTTTTGCACTTTGTTGACTGAACTTTCAGGAAATCCCCCCATTTTCAGCAAACAATGAAAGTAATATCAAGAATTGTCTGTAGTAGACTTGACAATCATATGGAAAACTCTGTGGTTTTTGCTGAAGACTTACAAAACAAGTCTCTTGGAAGATGCCATTTAAAACAAACACTTAAGGTTTGTTTTTCAGGAGGCGTTTCAGAAACGATAGGAGCCTTGCTCACGGCGAGGTGAGGTTTTGGAGGTTTTCAGAGCTATTTTTGGGACTTTGCCATGACTCAGGAAGAGATTGGAAGCCCTGCAACTGACCTCTTCGCTGAGATAAAGCTGCCTAGCCGCTCTCTCTTTTCTTTCACCCTGACGGTGTCAATGAATCCAGCCAAGGAGGACAGGAGGATACGTCTACGCTTCCCTGATAGTGTTGGCCAGAAGTGGGTGAAAGGTCAGAGATGGATAGGTGGGTTGTGGGGCTGCCTCTTGGAGACAAATAAAGGCAGAAGTGTGATTGAGTTTGGCCCCTAGGAAAGTACCCTGACAACCCTGGACTGAGGCACACTATTAAGAGCATTAAGAAGAGACAGCAGGGAGGCCTTAAGCACGAACAACTGTTTACATTTGTGAACTGTTTGATGGCTCGGGGAATCTTGGGATTTGGGAGGTGGGGGAATCTCAGGATTTGATGGAGACAGCCAGACTAACAGGATTGTACCGCATTCATTTCCTGTCGCTGCCCCGCTGTTTTATTGGTTTTGCAATGCAACCATCTCGTGTTGATGTACAAATCCCTCACACATGCAAACAGACTAGGAGTCTTCGTTGGCTTTACGCTCAACCCATTGACCTGACGTGCTGGAATGGCATTAAACAGACTGGTCCGGGTCACTAGGTCAAATCCTACGAAGCACCTGTGCCTGAGGGACCCTTTATCTTCTATGGAGACAAAGGCTTGCTGGGTGCTCTAATTATTGTAGCATACGTTTGTGCTAGTGTCGATGATTCATACTTAACCCTGTGGAGCAGAGGAAGAGGACCAGGACCCCCTTCTGGGACTCTGAAAATCAGGATGTTATTCCAGTGCAACAAAAAGAGAGTAAAATGTGCTGGAAAGGAGGATTTTGCCTCTGTTGATAGTACTGCAGTTATTATTGAGAAAAGTCAATGGCCTTATGTTACATTTACAAAGCGTCTTATGATATTTCTGCTCTTCCACAGAGCTCAACCCTCCTAGTAACTGCCAGAGGCTCAGTTCAGGGTTTTGTGTATTCATTGTTATGCTTGGAAGCAAGGAGGCTCATCGCGGAAGTTTAGTTTCAGTGCGATTGCTGTTCTTAACAGAGCTTTCTGGAGATGTTTTCATTTTTGGCTTCAGAATTGAGTGTTTCAGTTCTGGGATCCGATCTTCCTTTTCATATATACATGTCGTGACTGAGTGGCAACAATCTGAGCTGAAGCAAATGCAGCACAAGCACACTTCAGATTCGTCTTGAAGTTGTGTCAACTTACAGTAGGACAGGAGCCATATTCTTTACTTATATCCTATACTTTTCTTAATTTTTAGATTTGTACTCGTGAGGTACAATTATAATGCTACGTAAGTTTTTTTTTTTTTTTGCACCAAAAAGTAGTAGACATTTTTTGTTTAGAATAAAAGCCTGTTCACACTAAAGATTTTTCTGGTCATTCATTTTAAGGGATTAGTCGACTATTAAAATGAATTACTAAACCATTTAAATCATAATAATGAGCCTTTAATTGCCCACATAGCCTAATAAGCAATCAAGTGCACTCAGAAAGCTTGCCACAGTGCCCCAGCAGAAATAATGATTATAAATGTGTCAGCGAAAAACAGTAAGGACATTAACATTTAAATAATTTATTGATAAACTAGTGATTACTTTATTTTTGGCTTAAGAGATGACGTCGGCAACACTGCGTCATCTCTGCAATAGTGGATGCACCTGTATGCATGTTTCATACGGATTACATAATCTGAGAATATTTGTTTTCCAGTTGAATTGGTAGCAAACTGGCAGAAGTAGTAGACATTTCGCTCTCTATAGATATATTTTTCATGTCTGTAAGGCAAGTATAAACAGAGTTTTCAAGGCAGAGATGGCAGAAAGCGCATCCTGTTTGCTTTCATAATTTTACAAAAGTGCAATGTTTTGTTGTTATTGTGAGTGCACACAAACAAACGTGGAGTCTTTACAGATTCGAAAGATGAATTGCTCTTTATCTCTATGACCAAAAGTTATGGAGAATTTAAGAGCAACATTGGTTAACATTGGATTGAGCAGCCATGCTAACTTGTTACTACTTACATATTTCAGATGATAAGCCATATTTCTGGTCGCTGAATGATAGACGAGTGTTTAGATATCCTGCCCAGTGTACTGAATTACCGCATAGACCAGTGCAAAATAGATTTTTTCTTTCAGCAACTAAGCAACTAATACAATTTTGGTCGACCAAGCCTCTTCTCCTCGACTAATGGCTAGTGGACTATTGGGGGACAGCCCTAGTTTATGCTAACATTAAAATGTGGTCAGATTTTCACATTTGCTTTGTACGTTCAGACCACTTCGTTAGAAACGGTTGAATGAAAATGCAAATTTATTCTCTGACAGTAGATGGCGCTTAGATGCATTAAAGGATTAGTTCACTTTAAGACAAAAATTTACAGATAATGTCCTCACCCCCTTTTCTGACTATGCAGGGTCAGAAAGCTTTCGGATTTCATCAAAAATATCTTAATTTGTGTTTCGAAGATGAGCGAAGGTATTACAGTATGTGTTTCGAACGACTTGAGGGTGAGTAATTAAAGACATAATTTTTATTTTTGGGCGAACCCTTTAAAATCAACATGAAATTTACACCTAGACAAATGTTTGGTGCCAAAAATTCATAAACATTTTAATTTGAATGAATGGCTGTTAAAGGAGTAGTTCACATTCAGAACAAAAATGTACAGATAATGTACTCACCCCCTTTGTCATCCAAGATGTTCATGTCTTTCTTTTTTCAGTCGTAAAGTAATGGTGTTTTTTGAGGAAAACATTTCAGGATTTCTCTCCATATAATAGAATGAGAGATATAATTCTATGATGCCCCCGTTTTTGAACTTCCAAAATGCAGTTTAAATGTAGCTTCAAAGGGCTTTAAATGATCCCAGCCGAGGAAGAAGGGTCTTATCTAGCGAAATTACAATTTATATACTTTTTAATCTCTACACAGAGTACACACAGAGCTAGACTAGACGAGCATTTGAGATTAAAAAGTATATAAATTGTAATTTTTTTTAGAAAATAACCAATCGTTTTGCTAGATAAGACCCTTTTTTCCTCGGCTGTGATCGTTTAGAGCCATTTGAAGTTGCATTTTGGAAGTTCAAACTCAGGGGCACCACAGAAGTCCATTATATGGAGAGAAATCCTGAAATGTTTTCCTCAAAAAACATAATTTCCTTTCGACTGAAGAAAGAAAGACATGAACATCTTGGATGACAAGGGGGTGAGTACATTATCTGTACATTTTTGTTCTGAATGTGAACTACTCCTTTAACAGCCATTCATTCAAATTAAAAATGTTTATGAATTTTTGGCACTGAACATTTGTCTAGGTGTAAATTTCATGTTGATTTTAAAGGGTTCGCCCAAAAATAAAAATTATGTCTTTAATTACTCACCCTCAAGTCGTTCGAAACACATACTGTAAAACCTTCGCTCATCTTCGAAACACAAATTAAGATATTTTTGATGAAATCCGAAAGCTTTCTGACCCTGCATAGTCAGCAATGCAACTCACACGTTTAAGGCCCAGAAAGGTAGTAAGAACATTGTTAAAATAGTCCATGTGACATCAATGGTTCAACCTTAATTTTATGAAGCTACGAAAAGGAAAGAAAACTAAAATAATGACTTTATGCAACAATTTCAGTCTCATGTGTGGTAACTGGTTTGAAACTGAGTGTGGGAGATTTACAGAGACACAATTTTGGCAGATTAAATTGTGCAGTGGGTGTTACATGAAGACACTGCTACTATCTTTATTTTGCAGAAGAATTGCTTCATCTTCCTGTTATAGAAGCTCAGCTCCAGTGGACACACCCTGCTGCCGTTATACACTCTAGACAAACAAACATTGCCTTAATCTCTCTCTCTCTCCTTCTCTTTGTCTTTGTTTTTCTCAAAGGGGATGCGGGTGCTGGTGGATGCCCGAGACAAACTTGGTGTTCTCTGGCAGAACTCTGAGAACGAGAAACATGGCATGTTCGTTATGTCCTTCGAAAACAAAGCTGGCATGCCTGTCGAACCCTGCACCTTTCAGCTGTACGTCCCAGCCCTGCAGGCACTCTGGAATGATAGTGGCATCCAGGAAGCCTACGGCCGGCGGAGTGAGTTTCAGCTGGTGAGTGTAATCACAATACATTTCCTGACAACCTGTGCCATCTGGATACTCTTCACAGGAAGTTGGCAACGAGTGCTCTAATAAAACAAATAATCTATTATTTACCTGGGGTAAGTGCACTGCTCAAGGGCACAGTGGTTATCGTTCATAGATAGCCTTCTGAAGTGGCACTTCAATGCCCCGCACACTCAGGAAACAATCTGACTAAATAAAGAAAAATAAATAATTAATTACAGTTTATAAATACACTACTGTTCAAAAGTTTTGGGTCAGTAAGTTTGAGTGTTTCCTTGGAATCAAACCCACGATCTCTACCAGTTGATAGCCAGGAGGGTACGGGAAATATGGTAATAATTCAGTGTCAGTTAGATGGAAATCTTTGGCCTAGCTATTAAAGCTAGACACTGGGAGACCTTAATTAAACCTGCTGAGTGCAGAAAAGCAGAGGAAGCCTGACTTATTTATGTGCATCTCATCTCAGCATGTACGTTGCCACAGGACTTTAATGAGTTCAGAAGCTGTGCACAGGAGTCTCTCAAAGTTTAATCGCTCTGACTGCGCACTGGAGCGATGCGATTCGCATACGCATCTCTGTCACAGTACCTCTGGATCTTTATGAATTTTTAAGTGCTGTTGAGAATCCTGAAGATCTAGGTCAATGGAGTAGGATGGAGGACAGGATAGACAGTGAGGAAACCTGTGAGGAAACGGCACAAATTTCCCTTCATGCACGAGGTGGTTTGACTTCTTAGTGCTCACGTTCTTTTGTCTATAAAGCGAAAAAAGCTTCTTAGAAATTTAATTTTCCAAAGACATTAAGAGTATAGAGTGTCTGAAGCATCTCATTGATTATTTTGATGAATTAGCTCCTGGCCTTTTGCTGTGGTCATACTAATTTCAAAGGCTAAAACAGACAGTTGTAATCTGATAAATCAGATGTCTGACTTTGGCTCGTACGTGATGAGTTCATCTGATAGAGTTCCTCCCCCAAAACCCCCTGCATTTTTGTTTCTTTTTCACAAGTGGGTTTACATCAGTGGCTCTTGCTACTGTGATTAAACAGACTGTCTTGTTTAAATATGTGTAAATCTGTCTATTTTAAATTATATCTGTTTTTAAAGGATTACTCCACTTCCAAAATAAAAGTTCCCTGATAATTTACTCACCCCCATGTCATCCAAGATGTTCATGTCTTTCTTTCTTTAGTCACAAAGAAATTAAGTTTTCTGAGAAAAACATTCTAGGACTTTTCTCTATATAGTGGACTTCAATGGTGCTTAACAGATTGAAGGTTAAAAATGCAGTTTCAATGCAGCTTTTAAGAATTGAAACGGTCCCAGCCGAGGAATAAGGGTCTTATCTAGCAAAACGAGCTGTCATTTACTGAAACAAACACAAATTTATATACTTTTTAACCTCAAATGCTCATCTTTTCTAGCTCTGCGATGCACATGTGTACTCTGTGTAGTCTGGTTCAATACAGTTAGGGTATGTCGAAAAACTCGAAAACCATCTCATTTTCTCCTCCAACTTCAAAAACATGCATCACTGCAAAAGTACCAACCCAGTCTTTACAAAGTGAATGTTAAAAGAAGGTCAACCACCTATTACAAAAAAAGGTAAAACAGTGATGTTGGACGATTTTGAAGTTGCAGAAGAAAACAAGATGGGTGTTTTTTACCCCTACCCTAACTGTCTTGAACCAGAGTATGCATGCGAATCGCAGAGCTAGTCAAGATGAGCATTTGAGGTTAAAAAGTATAAAAACATTTTTTAAATAACTGATCGTTTTGCTAGATAAGACCCATATTCCTCGGCTGGAATTGTGTAGAGCACTTTGAAGCTGCATTGAGGCTGCATTTTTAACCTCCAAGTTCAATAGTGATATCGGTAGAAAATGATGGCCAAATATCTACATATATTTAATGCTGATATGACCTATAATACAATTTAATGGTAGTAGATATGATTTAAACAAAATGTTGGAATTATTTCAATATTAACTCAAAATTCACAAAGCAGAAGAACAAAAAAATACATTGTAGATTTTGGATCTAACAATGCCAAGAAAGATGATTTGTACAGTATGCTAATAGATGGATTAGAAGTGAAGAAAATGGAAGAAAATAATGTTTTAAAGCACCCTGGCAAAAATAAACCAGAAAAGAGACACGTGAGTAAGCATTTAAAGAGAAAATGAGAGATTCCAGTGTAGTACGGTTAAATAATTCAGTGAAATATTAAAGCAAATGAACAGATCTCAAAGCTGCAGTGTTTATTTTTCCCATTGTAAAAGAAAATTAAAAGAAAACCAAAAACCCACAACAGAGCAATTTAACTATAGATAAAAATAGAGAATGACTGAAAATTTAAATAATGGATGATAATTATAAATACAGTCAAATCAGGACATTTATTGAGAAGAATTGAAGGGATAGTTCACCCCAAAATGAAAATGCTTATATTATTGCCTCATGTCGTTTCAAACCCGTAAGACCTTTGCTCATCTTCAGAACACAAATCTAAGAGCTTTTTAATCTTCCATAGACAGCAACGCAACTGACACATTCAAGACCCTGAAAGGTAGTAAGAACATTGTTAAAATAGTCCATGTGACATCAGTGGTTCAACCAAAAATGATAAAAATAACGACTTTATTCAACAATTTCTTCTGAAGACTGACATGGGAAGAAATGGTTGAATAATGTCATTATTTTTGTTTTCTTTGCACAAAAAAGTACTCTCATAGCTTAACAGCATTACAGTTGAACCACTGATGTCACATGGACTATTTTATTGATGTCCATACTACCTTTCTGGGCCTTGAATGTTTCAGTTGCATTGCTGTCTGTGCTGGGTCAGAAAGTTCTCGGATTTCATCAAAAATATCTTAAGTTGTGTTTCGAAGATGAATAAAGGTCTTATGGGTTTAGAATGACATGAGGGTGAGTAATTAATTACGGAATTGTTCTTTTTTGAGTGAACTATCCCTTTAAGAATTTTATAACACTCATCATCTAGGCAAATAGTTTTTTAAGTGTACTTCTGCCATTTTAAAGCCATTATTTGCATATTTTTGCTTTAATGAAACATGTGTGACGTCTGTGGCGTTTGACCCAGCTGTTTTTCCTCTCGGTGCGTGACATGAGTCTTTTTGACCCTATATGGGTCATTACGTTGAACTGGCCGTCTAGGCCAAAGGGTTGGTGCCTCAGCCTCCCTCAGCCGCTTTTGTTCTCTCTACTCTGTGAAGGCCTGTTTGTTTGTGAGTCCATTCAGAAGCCAGTGAGTGGGAGGACATTACAGGGCTCAGCCTGTCCGACTGAGTAACTCCTGTTCCCTATTGACCGGAGGCCCAGAATTAACCCTGTCCTACAAGTCTTCGTTTCCACCCTAAACAAAAGTGCGCCTATGGAAATGCTACTCTTTTTTTTTGCTCTTTAACAGAAAGCCTCTTCTCTACCAGTACTACTTTGAAACATACACAGAGTGCTTGAGTAGTGGACTGTCAGTTGTACATGCTAATGAGACCAGAAACTCTCTCTAGATCCCACAAACAGTACACAATACACAGAGATAGCATTGAATCAATTGAATCTGAAATACACCGTGAGGTTTCTGAATTTCAAACATTAAAAACATGATGCGAAGACATATTTATACATCACCTGAAAGCTAAATAAATAAGCTTTTCATTGATGAATGTTTGTTAGTATAGGACTATATGTATCCGAGGTACAAATATTTGAAAATATGGAATCTGAGGAAATTTACCAAATATCTTCATGGAACATGATCTTTACTTAATATCCTCATGATTTTTGGCATAAAAGAAGAATCTATCATTGGTTTGTGGTCCAGGGTCACATATTTTAGTAAATTTGTGACACTGATCATGTGACTCTTTGTACAGACGATCAGATGTTCTTCTTCCATTGAAGCTCAAGATGCTCTTGGGATCATCTCAACATGATCATCAGGTTTTTTATTAGCTTGCAGAGTTAATGCATCTCTTTGGGAGAAACTTGGCCCGGATTCCACCACTGTCTGCTCCGTTCCTCTAGCTCTTGGGAGGATTGTGGCGGTGCAAGGGAGAGCCTTTGCTACTCGGTTGTAGTCTATTAGAGAATCTCTTTAGGGAAAAGCATTGGCATTGAGCATGAGAAACAAGCATAAGACTTTTTGTCAGTGTGCAACCCTAAATTAATGTCAGAAATCCCTATGACCATCGACTCTGATTAAAAGAGATTGTGTTAAGTTGGCTGAATGGATTTTGATAAATGTCTGTGATTCGAGTTTAATGGTTGAGTGACCTGATTTGCTGACATGTGACAGTATTTATGAGGAAAATTTAAAGGAAAACTGGCTTTAATGTGTATGAGACTAGCACATTAACACAAAACTAAACAAAGAAAATGGACTGGATCCATTGTCAGTACGGCTGCCAAAATCACAAGGCTCGCCGTTAGCGGGAATGCGGCTCTGGTCATATTGTGATTGGACACGAACGTTGCTTTGCTTGAAGGCTGCGGAGAGTTCATGGACAGGAAGTCTGTATTGCTGCTTTGTTGAAGGCTGACGCTGCTGCCCCCCCAAGAAACCACACTAGATCTCAGCCACAGCCCAGACCAGAGAAGAGATCTGTCTGTGCAATGCAGCTTCACCACACTTGACTCAGAGCCATCATACATTCCTTCCTGACAAACTCACCATAATCTTCACATCTATTTTTTTTAAAAGGGTAGGTCGCTTGTATATCATGTAAAGTGAGACAATCTGTTGAATGATCAGTGTAAAACCTTTTGAATAGTTTTATGATTCTAAATTAAATTTAATTATTTGATTTGAAACTCAAAATTGAGTACTTACAGTGTTACTAGTATTGGCAGAGGCTGTGCATCTTTAACAGGGTGTTTCTCACAAAGAGTAGTTTTTGTTATAAATCATATTTCATCTCTTAAGTTAACAGAAAAATTAGAGATTATAGTTAGCATTAAGAAAAAGGTGCAATTAGAACTTTTTGCATTTTTACATTATTTTTAATACAGTAAAACAGATTTGAACAGACTCTACACAATGATTTTAAAGGATAGTTCACCCAAAAAATGAAAATTCTGTTATTAATTACCCGTGTGTCGTTTCAAACCCGTAAGACCTTTGTTTATCTTCAGAACACAAATTAAGATATTTTGGACGAAATGCGAGAGCTTTCTGACTTTGCATAGACAAAATGCAACTGACACGTTCAAGGCCCAGAAAGCTAGTAAGAACATTGTTAAAATAGTCCATGTGGACATCAACGCTTTAATGAGTAATTAATGACAGAATGTTCATTTGTGGGTGAACTATTCCTTTAAATTATTTAAAAAAATATATAATATGCATAAATGAAAAACAGAGTCTATGATTTATAAATACTTAGTTGCTCACAATTATCCGTAACTGTAACAAAATAACATTAAAAGCCAAAAATAAAAGATCTTAAATAGGCTCCATCTTGCAAATGCTAAATATAAATCATTTAAACATATTTAACATATGGACATCCATTTCCATTCAAAATACATTTTTTAAGGATTATAAATATATTTCTTGTAATACTGACTGAATTTATATGCTTACAAAGTGACTTTATATCACACAATATGGTTTTAAATTTCATAATTGTGATTTGCATCTTGCAAATGTAACTTTGTATCTCACAATAGCTGTTTACATGCACCAAAATAATGAATTTATAATCGGATTAATGGTTTAATCGGACTGGAAAGCCTTCATGTAAACACTGAGCTTGATCTAAATTAAATTTCAGTTGGATTGAAAGTGATGTAAGGGATGTTTATCTGAAATAATATACTCAACAGGAAAAATTCAGCATGAAAATGATTAAATCTGACTACTTTCTTAAAGGGAACCCCGGGTATTAAGACTTATATAGCTTAATATAATGTAAATAGTTTCTTACTGAAATATGTGGTAGAGAATCCATGAAAGATCTACATTATTTGAAAAATCCACATCGTTTTATATATATTTTGAACTATGGGGGCGCCATTATTTCGATGATGTAAAACGGTTGCACTCGATGAGCTACTGGTGCTACTTGTTGCTATTTTTACCGAAGCACAACTGAGAATAAGCAACTCGGAAAATAAAATACTGATAGGATGCCACATTGTGTGGCTTTTGGTTGTAATTTTCAGTCTAAGGGCTACAAAAGGAAGCGATTTAAGTCTTCACTGCTTTTCTAACGATAAGAAGATGCCTGTGGACGATTAAAACTTACTAAAGACCCTTGTTCTCTCCACTTTAGCCCTGATTCCTTTGAAGCTTTTAGTAGACCACAGCTACTAAAAGAGCTTACAAATGGCAGAAACAAGAAACGCTAGATGCCATCCTGGCAGGATGTAAACATGCAATGCTTAAAGGAGTTTCTCAGCGCGGATTTCACTCAGAAACCACTCAAAATCGATGGTATGGCATTTGGTTTAGGCCTAAAAATAGCAATAGGTATCTCACAGTAGCTCGCAAAGTACAAACAGTTTACATCATGGAAATAATGGCGTCCCCCATAGTCCAAAATACTGTTTGTATGAAATGATGTGGAATTCTTAAATAACGTAAATCTTTCACAGGTTTTCTACTACATATTTCAGTAAGAGACATTATTTATGTTATAATAAGCCATACAAGTATTAATACACAGGGATCCTTTTAATCATATTCTAAAATGCCTTGCGCACATGTGCATCATGACATGGGATAATCATCTTATAGTCTAATGGTATTGTTTTTACCGCAAGGACATGAAGTACATGTTTAATGAATCATTTTTATTTTGCCTTATGAAAGTCAGGACTTGATGAATGGCGACGTTCCAGTTTTTCTGCCTCTGTGTTTTGTAGCACCTATGTGAGAGCTTTTGTCAGAGGACAAGATATATGTTTGTTAAATGTGAAGCCCTGGTCATATTTCATCCGTGGAAAGCCGTCTCAGCCATAACAGGGAAGCTCGCTGGGCTTTTGCCAAAGAAAGAATCTGCAGAAGGAGTAATGATGTCTCTTTGTAAGAGAAGGAGGGGGGTGTCATTTACACAGAGAGCCTTCCCAAATGACAGTGCGCCTCGTCCTGTGAGCTTCAGCACATAAAACCACACAGAACATCATTATATGTGCTGAAACATTCCATTTAGTGAGCTTGTTATCTCATGTACACAAAAAGCAGAAATGAAGACATTTTTCAGGTTTCACACACCCGTCCCGCGTAAGAGAACATTTCAGTTCATGACCCAAGAAAGATACCCCCGCCGCTGCCCAAAAGCTGGGCGGCATTCAACATTCCTCAGGGAGATTGATGTTGCTCGGATGTGTCCTAAATTCCTCACGGCTGAAAATAAGATGGGTGCTGGTAAGCTTCCTGTTACCCCACTTTTTCTGTACAAGATGTTTTAACGAGATTCCTGGCAGCAGAACGAGCAACCGTGCTGTGCGTAGTTACCCAGAAACAACAATTTTAAGGATGATCTTTAATAGTTTACGATGCCTCCTGGAGGTCTCACCAGGCCCGGGCCTGCCTCAATGTATTTTTCTGTTTCCACTCTGTAAATGTGGGGCCCATTTGAATTGTTTGATGGTCTTAGAGGGCCCATCCAAAATATATAAAGTGAATCCATACAGAGGAAGGGTGTATTTGTTTACTTAGCGGACTAGGAGCGATGGCTTATAGCAGAACATAAGCCTTCCTCAGAAGAGCTGGAGATAAGCAGAACAGCTCACATTCCTGAGCAGCTGCAGCGTAGATCTCCAGAGACCAGCCCACCTCCTCAATAACACAGCCAGCCTAGACATCAGCACAACACAAACACAACCAGAAGCCAATGCATGACTACTGCTGTCAAAAGCTTGTACGTCTTCTTGCAGAGAAATGGTTTACTCAAAACCGAAAATCATTTACTCACGCATACGTCCTTTTTTAGAACACTGAAGGAGATGTTTTGCAGAATGTCAGAGAGCTGCTGTTTTCCATGCAGTATTTCACAAATGTGCGTCTTTACCTGGCTTATTTGAATCAGTGCAAATGAGAATGAGCTGGAAAAGGGCAGCTTAAACATCATGCTAAACTTATCCTTGTATGATCCTGTAGGAACCTGTTATTTTCAGTGACACACTGCCTGGGGGTCAGTGGAAAATCTGTGAGGCAAAAATTTATAACATGCATTTTTAGCACTGTCAAAATTAAAGTATTAGTTCACTTCCAGAACAAAAATTTACAGGCAATTTACTCACCCCCTTGTCATCCAAGATGCACAAGTCTTTCTTTTTCAGTCGTAAAGATGTTTTTGGAGGAAAACATTTCAGGAATTTTCTACATAAAGTGAACTTTTATGGTGCCCATGAGTTTGAACTTCCAAAATGCAGTTTAAATGCAGCTTCAAAGAGGTCTAATCTGATTGGTCATTTTCTTAAAAAATGTATGTTTATACACTTTTTAACCACAAATGCTATCTTGTCTATTCTGCCATGCGCATGCTTACTCTGTGCACTCCGGTTCAAGACATCAAGGGTATGTCGAAAAAACCCCATCTCATTTTCACCTCCAACTTCAAAATCGTCCTACATCGCTGTTTTACCTTTTTTTGTGAAGGGCGTTTGACCTTCTTTGCACGTTCACTTTGTAAAGACTGGGTCGGTACTTTTGCAGCAATGTAGGATGATTTTGAAGTTGGGGGAGAAAATGAGATGCACAGAGTAAGAAAATAACTAATCGTTTTGCTAGAAAAGACCATTCTTCCTTGGCTAGAATTGGTTAGAGCCTGTTGAAGCTGCATTTAAACTGCATTTTGGAAGTTCTAACTCGGGGCACCATATGGAGAGAAATCCTGAAATGTTTTCCTCAAAGAACTATTTATTTACGACTGAAGAAAGACATGAACATCTTGGATGACAAGGGGGTGAGTAAATTATCTGTAAATTTTTGTTCTAAATGTGGACTAATCCTTTAATGAGTTCATTTTTGTGGAAAAAACATTATTGTTGTACCTTCCGATGGGGGCAAATTATTCTATAGCCTCTTTCTCACATACAGTCTTTACTGGTAAATTACTGTTAAGACATCATGTGTGAATAGGACCTTTTAAAAAATACTGGTAAATTCGTTCTGCAATTTACCTTTAACATTTCCAGTAAATTACCGGTAATTTACTCTGTGTGAACGCAGAACGAGATTACCGGTATGAACATGGACAAGTTCAAAACGTGCTGACATAAGATGTCTAATTTAGGCCAATCATAACATTCTGACGCAGGTGACGCATTTACTTGCGCTGTGTATTTCAGTTTGAAGTCGTCTAATGCAATGTCTCTGGGACAAAAGTTGCATAAGTGTGAACATTTGACTGACCACATTTACCCCTCCATGTTTACAAACACTTGGAGGTACAGCTGCTTAACAATGTCACAGAATATACCGGTATTTTGAAACTGATGTGTGAATGGCACTTTACTGGTAAAAGACGGAATGTCGTTGTCTGCGTGAATGGCACATTTTTGTATTTACTGGTAAAGTCGTTCTGGTAATTTTATGGCAATTTACTAGTGTTACTGTGTGAAAGGGGCTTATAAAACTACTCAGGCACTATGTTTACTGTTTGAGCATAAAACATAAGAATGGATAAAAAAGGATTGAAAATCATTCTTTTAGGTCTTTACAGCTAGCTGTAAGCTACTCTAAAGGAATGTTCACACTAACACACATGTTCAGCATGAAAATTTAGTCTGTCGCTCAGCAGGTTTCTTTGATGAATAGAAAGTTCAGAAGACCACATTTATCTGAAGTAGAAATCTTTATCATCACTTTTGATTAATTTACAGCATCTTTGCTTGCTTAAATATATACTGACTCCAAGCTTTTGAATGGTATAGTGTATAATGTTACAAAAGCTTTTTATTTCAGATAAATGCCGATCTTTGAATCTTTTTTATTCATCAAAGAATCCTAAACAAATGTACTTAACTGTTTTTAATATTGATAATAATAATAATAAAAAATTACATTTTACATTTTAATAATATATTCAAAGAGAAAACAGTTACTTTAAATAGTAAAAATATTTTAAAATGTTTTTGCTGTACTTTGGATCAGATAAATGCAGGTTTTAAAAAAACATTAAAAATCTTACTGTTCAAAAACTTTTGACTGGTAGTGTATTTCACACCAAACATTCATCATGGCTTGAACAAGCCTTAATAGTGGGTGGAAAGAAGTTCACTGTCAGCTTTTTATAAAGTAAATATATTCCAGATGATATTTTAATCATTTTTCAAGGGGGTCCCTTGGATACTTGGGACATCCTTGGCATCAATGATTTCAAATTCTGTTTGGAAAAACCTTATGGATGAATAAATAATGAGAGAATTTTCATTTCCCTTTAAATCCCTTTGGATCATGAATGTTGCATATGCACCTCATTGTGGATATCCTCCATTTTTGGCTTGCGACATCTTAATTTGTATCGGCACCTCCCCAGCCTTTGCGCTTTTGTCAATCCACTCTTCTTATTAAATCAATCTGGTTTCTCCCTTCAGCGGATGTGGCTGCGATTACTGCTGAGCATTTGTGGCCGCCCGAGCAGAGTATGCTTAGTCAATAGTCGCCTGGTTTTTACACACTCTGTAATTAAAGTAAATCCGCCTAGGAGTGTGTGCAGTAAGCGGGCGTAGAGGGGTGCTGAGCTCTGGGAGAATTTTCTCGCTGAGTCCTGCCACTCCTTTGGCTGCAGCCAGGGTAAATAATGCCCTATTGTTGCTCAGTTGACTCCCGGTCAACGGGTAACACGCTCCACCCCGGAACATAGCCAGACTTATTCACACAGCTGGGATGTAGACACTGGACTGGGACGTTCATAGCAGAGCCCGGGTTTGAAATGTATGAGAAGTGAATAAATGGAGGAAACCCAGACACAATGTCATTCATGGTTCAGAGAAGAGTTACGGTTAATTACTGCAGTTAATCGGTGGTGGCAAGATTGATGAAGGCGTACTGACCAGATGTTTTGTGAGTTTTGGCCGAGACGTTTGCCGAGATCACTTCCAGAAAACATTTTATTAATTCCTCAGGTTTTTTTTTATTTACAAAGAGCAAGAAAGAGCATGCAATGAGGCAGATGTAGACGTTAGATAAATAGCTTTGCTACTAAATGGCTTCATGACATTATTGCTGCTTTCAGAATTGTTTATGTTCTTTCGCTGAATTGTTTCACATAGCTAATCTATATAAATAGCTTTAAAGCAATTTTAATACTTCCTCTGTTTAGGGCATCCGGAAATGAGATGAAAAATAGATATTTATATTTCACTATATTTGGATAATCTTTTCCATCTTGTCCAAATAAATACATACTGTACTTCTGGTGGCAGTCTTTGATGCACCTCGCTTCTGTTCTTCTGAGACAAACTTTTTTTTGCAGATTTTACTTGCAGAAGGACCACAGAGTGAATCTAAAATGAAAATCAAATCTAAAATTAAAGAAAAAACTAATGTATTATTTATTGCATATATATTGGACCCCACAAAACCAGTCTTAAGTAGCATGGGTATATTGTAGCAATAGCCAAAAATACATTGTATGGGTCAAAATTATCAATAATCATTAGGATATTAAGCAAAGATCATGTTCCATGAAGATATTTTGCACATTTCGTACTGCAAATATATCAGAACTTATTTTTTGCAGAATTTGGAAACTTTACAGTTTTTTAAATAGTTGTATCTCGACCAAATATTGTCCTATTCTAACAATATATAGTATATATGTATATAACAATTTGGTTTGTGAGATTCACCCAAAAAGACTTTTATATTCAGAGCCCATCATCTGTACATCTGAGAAGAAGTAGCTTTAAAGGGGCTTGAAGAAATCGAGCTGTGCAAATTGTTCTCTATGATGTGTCTTGATCACTAATATGCTTTTAGATTCTCTTTTCTCTGGCATGATAATCAACCATGTGCCAGTGCTGTCCCTTAACAAATTGAAGGGTTTGAAATAATCTGAAACACTTTTCTCACCATTTCTGACTGCAATTTATTAATAGAGCATCCCCTGTTATGTGAAATGACCTAAAAATAAGAAACACTGAAACACAAATGTGACCCTGGACCACAAAACCAGTCTTAAGTAGCATGGGTATATTTGTAGCAAAAGCCAAAAATACATTGTATGGGTCAAAATTATACATTTTTCTTTTATGCTAAAAATTATTTAGATATTAAGTAAAGGTCATGTTCCATGAAGATATTTTGTACATTTCCTACCATAAATGTATCTAAACTTAATTTTTGATTAGTAATATTCATTGCTAAGAACTTTATTTGCACAACTTTAAAGGCGGTTTTCTCAATATTTAGATTTTTTTGCACCCTCGAATATTAGATTTTCAAATTGTTGTATCTCCGCCAAATATTGTCCTGTCCTAACAAACCATGCATCAATGGAAAGCTTGATGGGAAAAAAAATTACCCTTATGACTGATTTTGTGGTCCAGGGTCACAAATAGTTCATTTTTTTGTCATTTATAGACCCTGACATGTAATCCAACATCTTAAAGAGATAGTTTACCCAAAAATGAAAATTACTCCATGATTTATTTAGGTGTATATGACTTACTTCTTTCAGATAAATACAAAAAAAAAACTCCATTAAAAAATGCTCTTCCAAGCATTATAATGGCAGTAAATGGCTGTTAAGATTTTGAAGCACAATAAAGTGCATCCATCCATCATGAAAAGTACTCCACATGACTCCAGGTGGTAAATAAAGGCCTTCTGAAGTAAATCAATGCATTTGTGAAAGACAAATATCCATATTTACAACTTCATAAACCGTAATCTTTAGCTTCCACTAACTGTCGTACACACGTTCACAAAAGTATGGCGTTCCAGTGGATGACATAGGACTAAGGCGAATGCGTTGACGAATGCGGAAGCACAGAAGAGAGAGCAAAACAAAACACTGGTCACAAATTAGAAGTACAAAAGAAGCTAGAAACTAGCATAGCATAGAGAAAGCTAGAGATTACAGCTTATAAAGTTTTAAGTAAGATATTTTTCTTACACAAACCCATCGCTTCGCTTCAGAAGGCCTTTATTAAGCCCCTGGAGCAGTATGGAGCAGTTTTTATGATGGATGGATGCACTTTATTTTTCTTCAGAATCTCAACACCCATTCACTGCCATTATACAGCTTGGAAGAGTCAGGACATTTTTTTAATATAACTCCAAGTGCTTTCATCTGAAAGAAGAAAGTCAAATACACCTAGGATGGCTTGAGGGTGAGTAAATCATAGGGTAATTTTCATATTCGGGTGAACTATTACTTTAAACAACTAAAACTCAATGCTCCCAGATTCCTATCACTTCTACATCCCCTTTCTTACGCTTTTTTATGAACGTCATGCCCTCACTAACTTCACTATAACCCCTCATTTCTCAGGACGCAGAATGGAAGTGACAGGGCAGAATGGCTTTTGACTCTGAGAGGTGTCACTAGTGCATTCAGCCATATTTCTCCGACTGCCCTGTCGTCTGTCATGTGCTATCTGCAGACAGACTGTCAGGAGCGATAAATGTACGCTCATTTTGGCCTGCTCCTCTAGTGTCCTATCTGTCTGTCTGCCCTATCTAGGCCATTATAGTACAGCTTAGTCAAAGTACTCCACAGGCATTGCTGAGGTTTGATATGACCATGACAAACACTTCCATTGCCTTGACATTCCTAGGCTGGAGATTATATGCCTAAGTGGCTTATCAAGGTTATTTTACTCCTTATAATGGAAATGAAAGGTTTGTTCATGTGTCTGCAGGTGCTTTCCTGTCATAAAAGAATCCTTGGAAAAAAATATTATGCTTTCCACAAAAATATTAAGAGGCAGAACTACTAATATGCAACTATTACATAAGGTTTAAACGCTCACTGGTGCTCCAGAAGGAATAACTATGCATTGAGAGCCAGGGGTGTAAACTTTTGAACAGAATGAGGATGCATACATTTTTCTTATTCTGCAAAAAAAAAAAAAATGTTTCATTTAGTTCTGCCCTTCAGAAGCTACAGAAGATACTTGCATGTTCCCCAGAAGACAAAATTAGTTACATTTACCCTGTTCTTCAAATTCAAAAAGTTTTCACCCCCCCCCCCCCACTCTTAATACATCAGTTTTTCTTCTGAAGTGTCAGTGAGCATTTTGCAGATTCTGCAAGGTGTATGTAAACTTTTGACTTCAACTGCATATGTGTGTGCACATTTTATACAAAGTGCATTAGATTTAGGTTCCAAGATTGTAATTGTTCTCTCGGAATGACGGGCTTAGAGAGAGACATTGAACAAATTGAAATTCCTCCATCTGCATGTTCAGTAAAGCTCAGTACACAATTCAATACCGCTTTCATGTCCATGAGAAAAGTGTGAGGATTAGCAGTAGATATTAAGTTTTGAGCCCCTGTGAAACAGATGGTGAGTGGGCTGTTCTTATTGAAAACAGACCCAAGGGGAGCACTGTACTGGAAGAGGAAAAACTGACTTTACAGGCAGCCGTGTCCTTGGATGTTTGGCTGTTGTTGAAAACGTCATGCTCCCACACTGTTTTTCTTGACTATTTTTTTTTTTTTATCTCCCACTCTGTTTTTATTCCACCCGTCAGTGGTTTGTTTCCAGGCCTGTCTAGGGTCAGTCTCCCTGAGGGGCTGCCATTAGGGGCATGGATAAGATAGGAGCAGAGCTGATTGAGGTGAGATGCAGGAGAGAAACGAGGGAAATGCCCGCAGAGGCATAGAGTGCCGAAGGAGGAGTGAAAACAGCGGCTCGGCTCTTAGACTCACACTTTTTACACATTCTCACATTACAGAGGACTTGACAGACGGTGTCTGCTGCTGAGGTCATGCCGCTGAGGTCACACTCAAATTGAGTTGAGGAAATGATGACACTAGGGCTGCAACAACTAACTGATAAAATCAAAATAAATCCATAATAAAATGATCAACAATTCAGCAATTTCTGTATTAATTAGTTACATTGGTGAAAGCCATCTTTCTGTGAAATTGACTGAGCTTAAATTTTGTGTTTACATAATATATATATATATATATATTAGTGGTGGGCCGTTATCGGCGTTAACGTGCTGCGTTAACGTGAGACTTTTATCGGGCGATAAAAAAAATATCGCCGTTAATCTATTCTCAAAATTGGGTTGGGAGCTGGGTCTAAACTACGTAAGCTATGATGACTTTCACCTTGATAGTTTAACGCGGATGTATACCAAAGACTATAGAATATGGTCGCGCATTTATGTCTCCTCCGCCAAAACACAGACGGGATCACGTCGTCCTTCATTCATAAAAACCGAATTTATTATAGCGCGAAATGCCACGTAAATTCGTCGTTTTTTGGATTCATAAATCAAATATGGTCTGTCACTTAATTCAAATCGCGATATGGACTAGTGTCTGTGAAAACTGAAA